>NC_141149.1:11521014-11828418 GCF_053477565.2 Lygodium microphyllum | reverse complement strand
ATTCAATTTATAAGTAACCCCTTTATATGGGACCCTTTTGTATGTAAAAAATGTGTAAAAATTGTATTTTTAAAATCCCTTATGTTGAACCCACGTGACACATACATATATTTATGACTAACTTCCATGGGGAAGTGGCATTGGTTGGCAGCTACAAGTGTAGGGACCCTTTTCCAATAGCTTGGTAGAGCAAATCATCACAAAGGTGAACCTCAAGAGATGAGGATACAATGTAGCCACTGGTGGGTTCCCATCATATGATGTTTAGCACCAGTATCAAGATACTAGACATCAAAATCAAGAGGTGGAGTGGCAATCACAGCATAGAGATGCATAATACCAAGGTCATCACTCACTTCATCAATATAAAAGGCCAGATTTGCATTCATGCATGGACTTTGAGTGGTGCAAAGTTGGTGCTTGCTCATGCAACACTATTTCTCAGTATGGCCTCTATGATGGCAGAAGTTACAGGTGGTAACATTTGATGGTAGAGGGGGAAGATGCAAATTATTGCAAATGCGAGAGGGAGTAAAAGTGGGTTGTATAATTCAAGGACGAGATTCCCTTGAGAAGAATGGCCAAGGTTTTATAGTATATGGAGAGAGTAATTTAGATTGGTGAGAGTTGAATTGGCAAGGACAAAAATGAGAAAGTGGATGAGAACCATCAGCAAGCATGGCTATAGAGGTAGTAGGAGTAGTACTGGAAGAAGTTGTGGTGTTCCTTCCCCTATTTCGAATTTGATCTTCTTGTCTTACATTTGCCAAAAATTTTGTCACTTTCAAATTAGGTGTATTAGAGTGTTGGGAAACAAAATATTGCCATGTATCATGTAAAGTTGCAAGAATTATATTTACTTGAATCTCCTCGAGGACATTGAGTCTCGGGGTAGGACATAAGGGATTTTTAAAATACAATTTTTACATTTTTAAACATAAAAAATGGTTCCATATATAAAATAATTACTTAAAAATTGAAGAGAAAATGGTTATGTTTTATTAAGGAAAAATTCACATATAATTATATTTATAAATAGGCCTTGAATGCACGTGATATAGAGGGTATACATATAGTGAATTAGTCAGGATTGAGTCCTGCAATGAGGAGGTTGTCCTTTATAGCTTGCCAAGCTTCAAGAAATGCCTCTATAGTAGGATAGGTAACCATTTGGATTTCATTCAATTGGTTGTGGAGGACAAGTACTTGGGAGACAACATTAGTCTATTGATATCGTGTCTTTAGAAGATTCCATATCTTGCAAATAATTTCCAATGTCCGAATGAGTTGTAGTTGGTGATCACCAAGGTGCAAGATGATTTTGGTTCAGGCTTTGAGATATTTAATCTTCCACATAGCTATCTCATAATAGATTACTTAATAGGATCTGGTTTAGCGCCATCAATGATGCCCCAATTACCAGCTTTCTCAAGACACATCTTTATGCATAGGCTCCAAGGTAGGTATTTGTTGTTGTGAAACTTTTCAATCTTATAGTATTTTGATATGGAGGAGGAAATCGATGTTGCAGCCATGGCGCCTTTTGAAGAGCCCGGATTAGATCAAGAGACTAAGTCCATAGGAGGGCTACAAAATTGGAGAATCAATAGTTGTCAACGCAATTGATACCATATAGAAAACTACTATACAATTAATCTTAAATAGGCATATTTAGATTCATACGTAAAATTAGATTGATCTCATAATTGAGCACTTATCATATACGAAGATGAGAGTGCACAAGGTGAGAGAGAGCACTTATGTAGATGAGAATTGTGCATTATTAGATGTATCTGGTAAGCCTTATTTATAGGAGAGAGTCTCTCAACTTTTTTGAGAGTTTTGGCATTTTAGTTATGCCTTATTTTAATATAACTATTTTAAGTATTTTAAAGATGGTGAGTATTTTGTTTATTGCCACACAAATGGATGTTCAATTTATCTTCCTTCCTAGTTCAAGGTAGTTCGGATTGTCACCTCCTCCTCATTTCATTTTTGCATGGAAATAGGTGAAAAATGATTCAATGAGGAGAGGGACATGATTATATGAAGATTTAAAGCTTATAAAGTCTCCATTTTCCTTGTATAAAGACCTTTTCCTTGATGATCTTAAATTGTATCAAGAGATTATTATTTTTAGCTTCCCAATTTTGGTATATACATATATATATTTGTATATATGTACACACATACATACACATGATACTGAACATCTCCAACATGTGATGATGCACTCTTCTTCTCTCCTCTCCTTCTATTGACATGATTGGTGCTCTTGTTGGGTGCTAGAACACTTTGGGAAATCTATATATTCTCTCTATTTGTTGTCCAATCTGGAGTTTTTATGGCCACTTAATCTTGTTATGTCTTCTATAAGGCTCAAACTTTGTATATGTTGTGTTACTCTGATGGCTACTATGGCACTAATGAGGCATTGATTTACTGTATCTAAACTAAACTATGTTCGGATTGACATAGATAGATTATGTGCTTAGTACCAAATTCCACATTTGATGGTGGTCATTGGATATTTCCTTATTGTATTTTGCTACCTAATTTATTTTCAAATACGAATCATGCTACACAATATAATGTAGTCTTACATGCTTAAGCTTACACCTAGATGTTGGCATAGTACTAGATCATGGCTGCCATGTCCGCACATTATTTTGATTTGACATAAAGTGCATTTTATCATTCAATTCTCTCCACAAGATCAACATTGCACTAAATATTTTATTTTTTTGGTAATGCTATTTGAGACACTGTTTATATTACAAACTTACTTGTTATGCATATAAAGGTAATAGTCTACCACACCTATTCACATTACATTATGACATAATAAGCTCTATCCAAGTTGCCAATAAGGGTACTTATTACCTTATTATTATATGTGTCTACAAATATCGTTTCTCTATGTATGTCTTCTAGCACTACTTATACCTTGGATATCGATGTGCTACAACTAACACTTTCCTATCTTATTTATGGTCCTATTTCAAGCTTGACACACATGTAAACTCTTTTATATTTTATGACATTTTTTTCTCAATATTACATTTTATTTTTTTATTTTATTGGTAATCCCCTTAGTTATTCTCTCATATGAAGTTGTTACCTTCATGCATCATGAAAATAACCATTTGTATGAATAACACCATTAGTCCATCTTAGAGGCGTTTCAATTATACATTTCTTCAACCCTCTCTTCTAACTCTTCTAACATGTTGAATACTTGATACTTGCTACTTGTAGCATTCATACTACAAGATTAATCATCTTTCAATTACATTTTTTGGTTTCTTTTTTTATATGCTTATGTGATTTAATGTAGCAAAACAAGTACCTATTTGCAAGAGTGATATGGATAATAACTAGAGACCCTTGATGGTTACTCTCTTTCAAGCATATGATCGTCTGATTTTGTAAGATTATTGAATATTAAATGTTTCACATTATCTATATTGGGTTTTTTAAACATTTATACATATGTTACTAAATTATTTTTGAATTTTTAAATACCTATTTCTATCGGTCTTACAAGATCATGCATTGACTCTTTAATTCCAAGTAGTTAAGTTTAAGTTGTTGTAATTAATGTTGTGAGGTAACACACACTCGTAGAGTTGGTGTTAAACACAATTAAATTCTAAAAATTTTATTTTCTCTTTAATTTATCAAATATTGATGTGAACCAGGTATATTATGCTAACATACATCATGTGGTGTTGTTGTCAAGATTGTCGGAGAGAAGGAAGGAGTCTCACTTGTGGCTTTCTCACTTACACAATGGGGGAATACACACAAAGGTGGAGGTTGAAAACAGTTTTCCTCTTCTTAGTTGTGTAAGACAAAAAGAACACTCATATAGAGAAATAAAAGAACCCTATATATGGGTCTCAAACCAGACTCAACTAACTAAGGTGGCATACTAACTGAGCCACGAACTAGAGTAGATAAGGATAGCTGTCATCTAGCTATTATTCATGGGCGGTGTACCAATCGCATCTGCAGCTAACAAGTCGGTGACATAAATGCACAACGGTCACCCTGGCATATCACGAGTGCAGCTCGATATCTCAACACTCCTCCTCGAGCTCAATCCCAATTCCTGCATACCAAGCAGGTCTCTGAACTTGCGCAGCTTCTCTATGCCCAATGCCTTTCTGAATATGTCAGCTACCTGATCCTCTGTGCTGACATAAACTAGACCCCTTCCGCACATAGTGATAATGTACTTCAATGTGCTTTATTCTAGCATGATAGACTAGGTTGTTTGCCAAGTGTATACTACTCATGTTGTCATAATAAATGACAAATGGCCCATCTGTAGACTGATGCATATCATAAAGTAGCTTATGCAACCAAGCTACCTCACATGCAGCCATTGCTGCGCCCTTGTACTCAGCCTATGTGCTCGACAAGGCAAATGTAGGTTGTTTCTTGCTGCTCCAAGTGACTGCAGCACTCCCAAAAGAGAACACATATCCATTGGTAGATCGTCTATCGGAAATACTACCAGCCCAATCAGCATCAGTGTATCCATGCAATTGTATCTGAACCCCAGTCTCATAAAATAGTCCATACTGCAATGTGGACTTCACATACCTAAGTATGCGTCTAGCCGCATCCAAATGCGGTTTCCTTGGAGCCTGCATAAACTAATTTACCTATCCAACAGCATAGCTCAAATCTGGCCTGGTAATAGTCATATAAATCAAACTTCCTACTATGCGTCTGTACGTAGTAGGATCTTCGAGAAGCTCACCTGCATCTGCGCTCAGCTTTACATTCTACTCCAAAGGAATTGAAATAGGCTTATAGCATGTCATCCCATATTTGGACAGCATGTCCAATTCATACTGTCTCTGCAAGAGCCATATCCCACTTGGTGCTCTAATCACCTCAATGCCCAAGAAATAACGCAGCTCTCCAAATCCTTCATCTCAAACTTCTGCTTCAATAGCGTTTTCACATGAAGGATATCTTCATCACTATCACCTGTGATAATCAAATCATCAATATAAATGACAAGCAGCATAATACCTTTCTCTGTTTTTCTCACATAAAGTGAGAAATCTGCCTTGGAAATCTGAAAGCCAATAGTGACAAGATACTGTCCTATCTTGTTAGACCATGCTCTAGGTGCTTGCTTCAAGCCATACAAGGCTTTCTTCAACCTACAAACAAACTCAGGATGAACAACATGCACATAACCTGGTGGTGGCTCCATATAGACCTCTTCTTGCAAATCACCATGCAAGAAGGCATTCTTTACATCCATCTGATGTAAATACCATCCCTTTGATGCAGCCATAGAAATGACTGCTCTTACGGTTGCCATCCTTGCAACCGGACTGAATGTTTCTTCATAATCAATGCCATATGTTTGTGCATACCCTTTGACTACTAATCTTGCCTTGTATCTATTCACAGAACCATCTGCATTGTGCTTCACTTTATAAACCCACTTACAACCAATTGCATTATTATCTTTAGGCAAAGGTACCAATTCCCATGTAGCATTTTCTTCCAAGGCATCAATTTCTTCATCCATGGCTTTCTCCCATTTTTCTTTTCCCATGGCTTGCTCAAAAGAAGTGGGTTCTGGTTCCTGTATCACTTTGACTATATAGGCATAGTGAATGGATGTAAATCCATCATATTTCAGCCTATCCACAAGATACCTAGCTCTGGTAGACCTGCGTAAAGTAGGCTCACTTCCAGATGCTCTCAAAACATCCCTGGTCTTCCTTACTCCAGGTGTAACAACAGAAGGAATACACAACTTATCATCAATGCTCTGTTCTGAGCCACTAGATTCACCATCCACATAAGAGTGACCTGCATTCACATCAAACATGGGTTGATCTACCTTCTCTTTTCCTTTTCGTGATACCTGCATACCACTATCTGCATTGCTTTGAGAAGATTCTCCTGATCTCAACCTGCCTATCCATGGCGAAGAATGTGAACCACTGCTAGAGGACACTCTAGGTCCACTAATATCTTGTGACTGCTGCTGTGAATTTTGTGCATCTACATTATCAATCACATTTACTGGTTTATACCAGCTACTCATCTCATCAAAAACAACATCTCTACTCACTGTAAACTTATGAGTAGAAGGGTTATAGCATCTATACCCTTTCTGTTTGCAGAGAGTAACCAATAAAGATGCACTTCTCAGCTTTTGGATCCAACTTGGATCTCAACTCATCTGGCACATGAACATAGGCAATGCAAACAAAAATTTTCAAATGAGAAATATCTGGTTTCCTACCAGTATACCTCTCCTCTCGAGTCATGCCATGTATTACTGTAGTGGGAGTCCTGTTCATTATGTAGACTGCTGTAGCAACTGCCTCAGCCCAGTAAAAATTTGGCAGGTCTTTTTCATTGAGCATGGCATGAGATACCTCTTCAATATGCCTGTTTTTTCTTTCTACAATTCCATTTTGCTGTGGGGTATGACTACATGAATATTGCTGCTTTATGCCATGCTCCTGCAAGAACCTTGCAAACTCATTTGAGAGGTACTCTCCCCCTCCATCTGACCTTAGGCATTTTATTTGCAGGCCTGTTTCTTTTTCAACCATAGATTTAAGAGTTTTGAAATGCCCAAAAACTTTACTTTTCTTTTTCATAAAATACACCCAAACTTTTCTGCTATAGTCATCAATAAAAGTGACAAAATAATGACAGCCTCCAATAGATGCAGCTTTAGTAGTCCACACATCAGAGTGGATTAATTCCAATGGCTTCTTACTCTCTTGAATATGTCTAGGAAATGGTTTCCTTGCCTGTTTTCCAAACTGACAGGCTTCACATACCTTATGCATTTCTGCAACCTTGAATTTAGGTAATCCTGCAACAATATTTTGGGCTTGCATTGATTTAAGTCGTTGTACATTAACATGACCAATGCGTTTATGCCAGATATCAATATCTGCAACTACGCCGATCCCATGTGCAAACATTGCTGCACTCAGTTCGGGCATGTCTGCATCCAATGTAAACATTATTCCCTTCTTCTTTCCTTTTGCTATCAAGTGACCTTTATTTTTCATATCCTCAACAAAGCATCCATGAGGATTAAATCTGACTTGCAAGCCCTGTTCAACCATTTGACCAACAGAAACCAGGTTCTTGGTGATATTCGAGACATGAAATACATCCGACAGGTATTTCTTTTTCCCATCCTACATAGACAAATGAAATTTTCCAATCTGCACAATAGGATGTGCAGTATCATCACCAGTCTCCACAAATCCTAGTTTTTTCATTTTCCTTACATCCTGCATCCATTTTGCATGACCTGTCATGTGGTTTGATGCACTTGAGTCAACATACCACACATCGTTGCTTTCTTCTGCACTTGTCACAGAATTGGTCATGTGCTGCACCATAAACAAATGCTCATTTCTGTCATCACCATGTCTACTAGAAGATGCATAATTCCCTTGTTGCAATTTTCCATTCATGATGTCATTCTGCTTTTTATAGCAGTCTTTAGCCATATGACCCATTTTACCACAGTAGTAGCATTCAACATTGCTATTTGCATTTTGCCCTCTTTGCCATCCACCACGACCTCTTTGGCTCCCCCTGCCTCTAGAGTTATCACGTCCTCCTCCATAGGACTGGTTTTCTTGAGTTTGTTGCATATTTTGATTTCTACCACGGCCTCCAGATCGGCCTCCTCTATGTCTGCCTCTACCTCTTCCAGCATTTGAGTAGAAGACAACTTCTTTTGAAGTTCCTCCTGAAGAAGATGCACCACCATTTCTCTACTCCTTAGAAATTAGAAGAGCAATCAACTCCTCAAAATAAGGAAATCTTTCACGGACGAAAATGGATGTTTGGAACTGTGCATAATTCTTTCCTAGACCATTCAAGGTCACATAAACTAAATCATCATCTTCCACTGGTGACCCAATGGAAGCAAGTGTATCTGCAATTTTCTTCACCTTCATGCGGTAGTCATTGATGCTCATACTTTCTCTATGCACATTGTGCAACTCTTGCTTGAGCTGCATTTTCCTGGCTTGCGTATTTGTGCTATATATTTTTGACAAAGTATCCCATGCCTCCTTTAGCGTACTTGCATCCTGAATATGCACAATCATAGAGTCTGAAATATTGATAGACAGCCAGTACATAACTTTTCTGGTTCTCTCATGCCATCCTTTAAATGCATGCATTTGCTATTGATTGGGAACATCAGGAAGAACTAGTTCTTCTTCATTTCTTGCAACAAATTCCCAATATCCTTTTCCCATAAGGAAATTCTTCATTCTAAACTTCCATGCTTGGAAGTTGTTATTGTCAATCTTTTCAGTGACAATCTGTGAAAGAGAATCAGACACCATTACTGAACACTACAAAGAATTCTGTCACTGCAAAAAACACAGCTTCAGTCTCACAAGGGCAAATCTGCAAAATTGACAAAAGTGGTATTTGACCACACAATCACTTCCTAGTGACGATTTTGCATCAAAAGGCAACAAGGATGATTCTGTAACTCCCAATGTCTCTGCGCATAGGCATACGATACAATTTCTATGGTAACTTTTCACCGACCTGTAGAACAGTGGTCGCACAGCAAAAAACAGGGCCTTTTCCTGAGTGCGTGCGGAAAACTTCCGCCTTCAAAACAGGCCCCGAAATGGCCTCGAATCAAAAAAACAGGGCCTCTTGCACACCGGAAGGGCGTCTCAATCTGAGACAATGTACTCTTGCACTTTCCGACTGTGCTACCTACAGAGACTTGCTCCCAAACTCAAAAAATGAAAGCAACACTGGTCCTCTTACCAGAACACCGCGAACTTGGTTTGCTTTCAAGGAAGGAGTCTCATTTGTGGCTTTCTCACTTACACAATGGGGGAATACACACAAAGGTGGAGGCTGAAAACAATTTTCCTCTTCTTAGTTGTGTAAGCCAAAAAGAACACTTGTATAGAGAAATAGAAGAACCCTATATATGGGTCTCAAACCAAACTCAACTAACTAAGGTGGCATACTCACTGAGCCATGAACTAGAGTAGATAAGGATAGCTATCATCTAGCTATTATTCATGGGTGGTGTACCAATCGCATCTGCAGCTAACAAGTCGGTGACATAAATGCACAACGGTCACCCTGGCATATCACAAGTGGAGCTCGATATCTCAACAGTTGTAGCATAATACATGGCACTCGAATTTTCTCTTGGCTATGTGTACCCTTTACCTCCTATGTGAATCTTTGTTCAAGGGCTATTAACTTGCATTTGATCCCATGAATTCGATAGTTCACTCATTGAAATGGAAATGGCTAGCCTTACTAATTATCATGATATACTAAAAGTTTTTTGTTGTTTCAACTGGACACATCATGTTGGTTAAACCTTTATCATATTTCCTTAAGCAATACAAAGTTGGATATTGCTAAACTTAATTTGCTTATGTCTCATCTTGATAGCTTGGGCCATGAAGATGAGACAAATCTTAATAATTAACATGATTCATTAAGAGACTTGATCAAAAAATCTATTTAGACATGTTGGTATTCATTTGATGGATGGGAACCCCAAACCTAAGAAATCCATTGATATGGAAAGGAGGATGCTAAGATTTTTAATACTTATGTCTACTAAGTCTACCAAATCAAGTGAATGTAAACATTTTTAGAGTTTTTATATATGGTTTTTAACTATCTTATGTCCTTTCTAAAGTGATGTTGTGATATGGTTGGGCATCATATTAATGAATATAATAACAACTCTATCATATGGTTTGATCATTCACTATGCTTCACCATGAACAATGTTGATGTGATATTTCTAGCTAAATCACTATGGGCCTTGATGCTTCTCTTCTTCAAATGGCTTTCTAATGAGGCACATGATGTCGTAAAGGTGCCACTAGTATTTTCTTACTACAAGGGATTATAAGTTCTCACTATTTCCAACCACCCAAAAATGGGAGCAATCTCCTTCGTAGCAGAAAATGATGCTTCAATCAACATATTAATGGTACACTACCCAATCATGGTTCTAGTTTTATCCTAGGGGTTGTAGGTGCGTGCACATGCACTACCATCCTAGACACTTTGTAAGTCATTCTACTACAACATATTCCTCACAAGCCTTTAATATATCTTTTCTAGCGACCTAAAAAGGAAAGGTTATGCTATAGAAGAGTGTGCCTCTGTGGTTTAAAATATACTTTCCGATTGATTTATGCAAGTCATTATTGAGTAGAAATGTGGTCATTTTTATTTTGTGGCACATACACCCAACATTGGACTCATCTATATTAATTATGCCAATGGTTTGCTGGATAAAAGTTCTCCTAGAAAATATAACAATGAATTCTTCTTTTTGGCTAGTCATCCTACCATACCTCTCCACTTATTTTAAAATTTTATTTTTGAATGGTGTTTTCTATCATCACTTAAGACCCTAGTATATAAGCCTAAAGATACTTTTACTTCTAATAGTATGGATTGCTACTGCCATAGATACTCTAGTACCTTCTACCATCTAAACACAAATTATGTTGGTACAACTAATCTTGATATTATCCATAGCATTCCCTTAAGAAAGCTTTTTGCTAAGGTTCTCAATCATATCACTATACTAGACCTTTTGACACTAAAGCCAAGGAGGCATTGGTCAATAGTTTTTTGGAAGTTTGTCATATTTTCAATATTAAAGTGCAAGGTTTACTACTACTTTTTGATAATTATGTGAATAACATTTTCGATTCCATAACTTTTGAATTTGCCGAGTGTTGAGATATCGAGCTTCACTCGTGATACGCCAGGGTGACCGTTGTGTATTTATGTCACCGACTTGTCAGTTGCAGACGCGGTTGGTACACCCCCCATGAATAATAGCTACATGATAGCTATCCTTATCTACTCTAGTTCGTGGCTCAGTTAGTATGCCACCTTAGTTAGTTGAGTTTGGTTTGAGACCCATATAGAGGGTTCTTCTATTTCTTTGTACTAGAGTTCTTTTGGCTTACACAACTAAGAAGAGGAAAACTGTTTTCAGCCTCCACCCTTGTGTGTCTTCTCCCATTGTGCAAGCAAGAAAGCTTCAAGCGAGACTCCTTCCTTCTCTCCCACAATCTTGACATGGTATCAGAGCCTTGTTCGTGGTAAGGAGCTCAAGAAAGCAAGCCAAGCTCGCGGTGTTCTGGTAAGAGGAGCAGTGTTGCTTTCATTTTCTGTTTTGGGAGCAGATCTCTGCAGGTAGCACAGCCGGAAAGTGCAGGAGTGCATTGTCTCAGGTTGAGACACCCTTCGCGGTGAAGCAAGAGGGCAGTATATGCTGCGGGGCCTGTTCTTTTGATTTGAGGCCATTTCGGGGCCTGTATTGGAGGCGGAAGTTTTCTGCACGCACTCAGGAAAAGGCTCAGTTTTATGCTGTGCAGCCACTGTTCTACAGGTCGGTGAATAGTTACTGTAAAAATTGCATTGTATGCTTGTGCGCAGAGACATTGGGAGTTACAGAATCATCCCTGTTGCCTGTTGATGCAAAATCGTCACTAGGAAGTGACTGTGTGGTCAAATACCACTTTTGCCAGTTTTGCAGATTTTCCCTTGTGAGGGTGAAGCTGTGGTTTTTGCAGTGACAGAATTTTTTGCAGTCTTCTATAATGGCATCTGATTCTCTTTCACAGATTGTCACTGAAAAGCTTGACAAGAACAACTTCCAAGCATGGAAGTTTAGAATGACGAATTTCCTTATGGGAAAAGGATATTGGGAATTTGTTGCAGGAAATGAAGAAGAACCAGTTCTTCCTGATGTTCCCAATCAACAGCAAATGCAGGCATTTAAAGCATGGCATGAGAGAGCCAGGAAAGTTATGTATTGGCTGTCTATCAGCATTTCAGACTCTATGATTGTGCATATTCATGATGCAAGTACGCCAAAGGAGGCATGGGATACTTTGTCAAAAATGTATACCACAAATACACAAGCCAGGAAAATGCAGCTCAAGCAAGAGTTGCACAATGTGCAAAGAGAAAATATGAGCATCAACGACTACCACATGAAGGTGAAGAAGATTGCAGATGCACTTGCTTCCATTGGGTCACCAGTGGAAGATGATGATTTAGTTTCTGTGACCTTGAATGGTCTAGGAAAGGATTATGCACAGTTTCGGACATCCATTTCAGTTCGTGAAAGATTTCCTGATTTTGAGGAGTTGATTGCTCTTCTAATTTCTGAGGAGCAAAGAAATGGTGGTGCATCTTCTTCAGGAGGAACTTCAAAAGAAGCTGTCTTCTACTCAAATGCTGGAAGAGGTAGAGGCAGAGGTAGAGGAGACCGATATGGAGGCCGTGGTAGAAATCAGAATATGCAGCAAACTCAAGAAAACCAGTCCTATGGAGGAGGACGTGGTAACTCTAGAGGCAGGGGGAGCCAAAGAGGTCATGGTGGATGGCAAAGAGGCCAAAATGCAAACAGTAATGTTGAATGCTACTATTGTGGTAAAATGGGTCATATGGCTAAAGACTGCTATAAAAAGCAGAATGACATTATGAATGGAAAACTGCAACAAGGAAATTATGCATCCTCTAGTAGACAGGGTGATGACAGAAATGAGGATCTGTTTATGGTGCAGCACATGAATAATTCTGTGACAAGTGCAGAAGAAAGCAATGATGTATGGTATGTTGACTTAGGTGCATCAAACCACATGACAGGTCATGCAGAATGGATGGAGGATGCAAGGAAAATGGAAAAACCAGGATTTGTGGAGACTGGTGATGACACTGCACATCCTATTGTGCAGATTGGAAAAATTCCTTTGTCTATGCAGGATGGGAAAAAGAAATACCTGTCCGATGTATTTCATGTCCCAAATATCACCAAGAATCTGGTTTCTGTTGGTCAAATGGTTGAGCAGGGCTTGCAGGTCAGATTTAATCCTCATGGATGCTTTGTTGAGAATATGAAAAATAAAGGTCGCTTGATAGCAAAAGGAAAGAAGAAGGGCAGAATGTTTACATTGGATGTAGACATGTCTGAATTGAGTGGAGCAATGTTTGCACATGGGACCGGTGTAGTTGCAGATATTGATATCTGGCATAAACGCATTGGTCATGTTAATGTACAGCGACTTAAATCAATGCAGGCCCAAAACATTGTTGCAGGATTGCCTAAATTCAAGGTTGCAGAAATGCATAAGGTATGTGAAGCCTGTCAGTTTGGAAAACAGGCAAGGAAGCCATTTCCTAGACATGTTCAAGAGAGTAAGAAGCCATTGGAATTAATCCACTCTGATGTGTGGACAACTAAAGCTGCATCTCTTGGAGGCTATCATTATTTTGTCAGTTTTATTGATGACTATAGCAGAAAAGTTTGGGTGTATTTTATGAAAAAGAAAAGTGAAGTTTTTGGGCATTTCAAAACTCTTAAAGCTATGGTTGAAAAAGAAACAGGCTTGCAGATAAAATGCCTAAGGTCAGATGGAGGGGGAGAGTACCTCTCAAATGAGTTTGCAAGGTTCCTGCAGGAGCATGGCATAAAGCAGCAATATTCATGCAGTCATACCCCACAGCAAAATGGAATTGCAGAAAGAAAAAACAGACATATTGGAGAGGTGTCTCGTGCCATGCTCAATGAAAAAGACTTGCCAGATTTTTATTAGGCTGAAGCAGTTGCTACAGCAGTCTACATAATGAACAGGACTCCCACTGCAGCAATACATGGAATGACTCGAGAGGAGAGGTATACTGGTAGGAAACCAGATATTTCTCATTTGAAAATTTTTGGTTGCATTGCCTATGTACATGTGCCAGATGAGTTGAGATCCAAGTTGGATCCAAAAGCTGAGAAGTGCATCTTTATTGGTTATTCTCTGCAGCAAAAAGGGTATAGATGCTATAACCCTTCTACTCGTAAGTTTACAGTGAGCAGAGATATTGTTTTTGATGAGATGAGTAGCTGGTATAAACCAGTAAATGTGATTGATGATGTAGATGCACAAAATGGTAATGCTGCACAAAATTCACAGCAGCAGTCACAAAATATTAGTGGACCTGGAGCATCCTCTAGTAGTGGTTCACAATCTTCGCCATGGACAGGCAGATTGAGATCAGGAGAATCTTCTCAAAGTAATGCAGATAGTGATATGCAGGTATCACGAAAAGGAAAAGAGAAGGTTGATCAGCCCATGGTTGATGTGAATGCAGGTCACTCTTATGTGGATGGTGAATCCAGTGGCTCAGAACAGAGCATTGATGATGAGTTGGGTATTCCTTCTATTGTTACACCTGGAGTAAGGAAGACCAGGGATGTTTTGAGAGCACCTGGGAGTGAACCCACTTTGCGCAGGTCTACCAGAGTTAGGTATCCTGTGGATAGGCTGAAATATGATGGATTTACAGCCATTCACTATGCATATATGGTCAAGGTGATACAGGAACCAGAACCCACTTCTTTTGAGCAAGCCATGGGAAAAGAAAAATGAGAGAAAGCCATGGATGAAGAAATGGATGCCTTGGAAGCAAATGCTACATGGGAATTGGTACCTTTGCCTAAAGGTAAGAATGCAATTGGCTGTAAGTGGGTCTATAAGGTGAAGCACAATGCAGATGGTTCTGTGAATAGATACAAGGCAAGATTAGTAGTCAAGGGGTATGCACAAACATATGGCATTGACTATGAAGAAACATTCAGTCCGGTTGCAAGGATGGCAACCGTAAGAGCAGTCATTGCTATGGCTGCATCAAAGGGATGGTCTTTACATCAGATGGATGTAAAGAATGCCTTCTTGCATGGTGATTTGCAAGAAGAGGTCTATATGGAGCAGCCACGAGGTTATGTGCATGATGTTCATCCTGAGTTTGTTTGCAGGTTGAAGAAAGCCTTGTATGGCTTGAAGCAAGCACCTAGAGCATGGTTTGACAAGATAGGACAGTATCTTGTCACTATTGGCTTTCAGATTTCCAAGGCAGATTTCTCACTTTATGTGAGAAAAACAAAGAAATATATTATGCTACTTGTCATTTATGTTGATGATTTGATTATGACAGGTGACAGTGATGAAGATATCCTTCATGTGAAAATGCTATTGAAGCAGAAGTTTGAGATGAAGGATTTGGGAGAGCTGCGTTATTTCTTGGGCATTGAGGTGATTAGATCACCAAGTGGGATTCAGCTCTTGCAGAGGCAGTATGGATTGGACATGCTGTCCAAATATGGGATGACAGGCTGTAAGCCTATTTCACTTCCTTTGGAGCAGAATGTGAAGCTGAGCACAGATGCAGGTGAGCTTCTAGAAGACCCTACTATGTACAGACGCATAGTAGGAAGTTTGATTTATATGACTATTACCAGGCCAGATTTGAGCTATGCTGTTGGATTGGTAAGTCAGTTTATGCAGGCTCCAAGGAAACCACATTTGGATGCGGCTAGACGCATACTCAGGTATGTGAAGTCCACATTGCAGTATGGACTATTTTATGAGACTGGGGTTCAGATACAGTTGCATGGATACACTGATGCTGATTGGGCTGGTAGTATTTCTGATAGACGATCTACCAGTGGATATGTGTTCTCTTTTGGGAGTGCTGCAGTCACTTGGAGTAGCAAGAAACAGCCTACAGTTGCCTTGTCAAGCACAGAGGCTGAGTACAGGGGTGTAGCAATGGCTGCATGTGAGGTAGCTTGGTTGCATAAGCTACTTTATGATATGCATCAGTCTACAGATGGATCAGTTGTCATTTATTGTGACAACATGAGTAGTATACACTTGGCAAATAACCCAGTCTATCATGCTAGAACAAAGCACATTGAGGTGCATTATCACTATGTGCGAGAGAGGGTTTTACTAGGTCTTATTGATCTAGTTTATGTCAGCACAGAGGATCAGGTAGCTGACATATTCACAAAGGCATTGGGCGCAGAGAAGCTGCGCAAGGTCAGAGACCTGCTTGGTGTGCAGGAATTGGGATTGAGCTTGAGGGGGAGTGTTGAGATATCGAGCTTCACTCGTGATACGCCAGGGTGACCGTTGTGTATTTATGTCACCGACTTGTCAGTTGCAGACGCGGTTGGTACACCGCCCATGAATAATAGCTACATGATAGCTATCCTTATCTACTCTAGTTCGTGGCTCAGTTAGTATGCCACCTTAGTTAGTTGAGTTTGGTTTGAGACCCATATAGAGGGTTCTTCTATTTCTTTGTACTAGAGTTCTTTTGGCTTACACAACTAAGAAGAGGAAAACTATTTTCAGCCTCCACCCTTGTGTGTCTTCTCCCATTGTGCAAGCAAGAAAGCTTCAAGCGAGACTCCTTCCTTCTCTCCCACAATCTTGACATCGAGCTTGGAGTTTATGGGCATGATTTCAAAATATTTTATAGAGATCTATATATTGCAGGTATTGAAAAAGCTGTTAATAACCCCTCTTTTCTTTTTGCAATAAATGTATTTGGGATCTTGGTATGGAAATATTTAGTTGCAAGGATTTTGAGGACATGAATGGGAATATATTGGCTCCTGGTAGTACAATGCAAGATTTGCCTAAGAGTGATTACTTACTATGTCTAATATTTGTTGTTTATTATATCTTATACATGATGTTTTACTTTCAAAGCACATAAAAATGATATCACATGGCTTATTATTGCTTCTTTTTCTCTCTATTGTAATTATATGAACAAATTGATCCCTATTTTGCATATGTGCAAATATAGTATGAGTATTCCTCTACTCAAGACTAGAGATACAAGCCTATTAACTTGTTGATTCTAGGCAAGAAACCTTTATCAACCTTAAGGATTCTATCTTTAGCAATTCGTTAACAACCAGATATCTCTACATGTTACGAGAATATACTCCACCATGGAGAAAATGGGCACATTAAGGTAATTGGTGTGCCTTTCTCCTACATAATGCTAATGCCATATTTATTGATGGTGAAAATGATAGCCATAACAATTACAACACTTTTCTCTATTAGATTTCCTTTTCCTCAATGAATGAATTATTTAATAATAAATTTATCACATTTGTTGGAACTACTAAAAGGAAATGTTGGGGCAATGTTGTGGTATTCCTATGTGTTTCAGTTGCTCCCCATTTTGGTGCAACTTATACCTTTTCTTTTTTGAGCATAGATTATGTAGGAGTTTAGCTTCATTGCAATGCTTTGACATTCGTAAAAATTTAACTTATACTTTCAAATTCTATAATGACATTCTACTGATCACAATGTTCCTAATCCAACCATTTTTTAAAGCCTAATGAATCACTCCCCTTTCACAATCTACCTAGATATCCCTTTACATATTGACTTCTTTGACAAATTTTTTTACTTCTTTACTACTAATCATTTTAATGTAGCTCTCCAAAGTCCCTTAATATGGCCATTTCATGCACTCATGCATTGTTTATTCAAACATATGATAAAAAGAATAAGCTTTCTTTTCATTGTATATGATATATCCATCATAGTAGAAACATACCATCTTCTTAGGTCCATAAGGTTATCATATCGCTGATTGTGCCCATACTTTATTCTAATAAGTGGGCATACAATGTGCACTGACATATTCATATCCTTGTGCAAAGATTTGCGGACAATGGCTTTGAAAAAGCTAGAGTATGGAGATTAGTAAAAACTAAAAGTCTTTCCATATATCATTTTCTTAAGCTTGACATACGCCAACTCATAGAGCTTTCCTCAAGTGTTGTGGGTGATTATCCCAAGGATCTCCCCAAACGGTGTCGCAACACATAGGGTTGAAGGTCACCATAGGGGTTTGGAAAGAAAATTGGACAAGATAGATGAAGATGTTGTTAGAAATCAAGGTCACCGTCAGTGTGTCTTTATCTATGACCAACATCTATGACAGCTAGTGTGTGCAGCTGTCTACATGTGACTACATTAAATAAGTCGGGTTAGTAGTCAGTTAGTGACCTGACTAGAGTTAGTCTGTCTAGTCTACACTTACACTAGGTCACTTTATCTTTGTAATGTGTGTGCTTTTCGTTTTTAGTGTGTGGAACATGATGGAATGACCTTGAGAGCTTGAAGGCTCAAGAAACTGGAGTTTCCCTGTCTCTCTCTCTCTCAACTTTGAACATGGTATCAGAGCCTTACTTGGTGGACCTCTTGGAGTAGGAGGGAGTGAAGATGATTTGCAGTTGAAGACTTGTGTCATTTTTTCAAACAAGCTGAATGCCATTGTAAACAAAAGGTATGATATTGAGTGATTTCCTACTCTATGGGTCAAGCTGCAGGTTGTGGCTTGTTTAGAGCCTTGTGAAGGGGGTATTGAGCACTAGTGTGTGCTCCATCAGCATCAAACTCAGCAAATCGAGCTGCTAGAGTAGAGGACAGATCTGCATGAACTGCGTATGTTTCCTACTATCAGTTGTTGGGCTGCACTTCATCAAATGCTGGTGCATTTGGTCATCAAATGCTTGGTTAGGTCAGGTATGAAGTGCTTTGAGATGGCAAGAGGCAAATGCTTGACCTTGAGCTCTGACATGAGCTGAGATCAGAGTGGGCAGATCTGAAAAAAAAGGGTAGCACTGCTGTATACAAAGTATACATGGTATATGCAATACACTGAAGAGCTTTGGAAGCTCTCTAACAAGCCCAGAAGCACTCTTGGAGCATAAATATATGCTGGAGATCATATGTACTTGTTGTAATCCATTGCAAGCTGATTTTTGTAATTGAAATACTCAGATGTGGAGCATTTTAGACAGGCTGAAAACTGTCATTTAATATGGACAGCAAGCATTTGTTCCTTACTAAAGCATCGTGTGACATTTGGTGACATCTATGAGATGTATGTACTAGCATGTGTATGTCAGAATGTTCATGGGTTGAGAAAAGCATTAAGTGATACTGAATGCTGAAATTTTTGAAGCTAAAGAAAATGCAATCTTGTCTTGTTGGCTGAGTACAAATTGCAGAAGTAATGTATGACTTTGCTCATTAGGGACAAACAGTCTAGGGTCACTACATAGTCATGCATTGACCTTGTCATACTGGAGCAAATGTATGATTTGATTTGAAGACATTTTGAAACGGTTTGGAACTTATTATGCTGATTTTTGGTTGACTGCAACCTGCAACTAAATCTGTTGACACTTGTATGTGCTAGTTGTGCATTGTTATGTGCCTCTATGCTCATGTCTTGACTGCCAAATGTACTAGCAACTACCTGGGAGATTTTGGAACATGTATGGCATGATTACCACTCAGTTTTGGACTTGAAATTACTATTGGTTACTCACAGTTTACAGTTTTCAGACTGCATATATGTACCCTGGCAGTGAGGTTACAGAAGCTTAAGCTGAAGCAAACACATAGCTTATGTATTGACAGTTATATCTACAGTTGAGACCACTTGTTTGTGGGTTGTTTTGGGGTGTCAGTGGGCTGAAATACCCTTTTTTTTTCCTGCAATTTAGTGTAGAAAACTATCATAAACTGTTACGGACTGAACTTGGTCAGTCATACTTATTGGTCTACAAGGAGTCAGGCACTTGATAGACAATCTATTGCATCATGGCTAATGCACATGGGACTGACAATATCACTCAGATAGTTGGAGAGAAGTTGGACAACAAGAACTTTGCATTATGGAAATTCAGAATGAAAAACTTTCTGGTTGGCAGAGGTTATTGGGATCTATGTACAGGAGATGAAGTTGCTCCTGAGTTGCCTGCACACAATCCAACAAATGAACAGAAAAGAGCCTACAGGCTATGGAATGAAAGAGCATGCAAGGTGCTGCATTGGTTTTCCTTATGTATATCTGATGCTATGGTAATTCAAATAACTGGATGTGAGACTCCGAAGGATGCTTGGGACATACTGATGAAAAATTATGGAACCATGACACATGCAAGGAAGATCTAGTTGAAACAACAGTTCAACAACATGTCTAGGAATGGCAAGAGCATCCAGGTGTATACCATGGAGATTAAGACCATAGCTGATCAACTTGCTACTATTGGCTCAAGTGTATCAGAAGATGATATGATTGATGTTGCCTTGAATGGCTTAGGCAAAGAGTACAAAGCTTTTGACACTTCCATTTCTGTCGAGAAGAGCCTGTTGAGATATCGAGCTCCACTCGTGATATGCCAGGGTGACCGTTGTGCATTTATGTCACCGACGTGTCAGTTGCACATGCGGTTGGTACACCGCCCATGAATAATAGCTACATGACAGCTATCCTTATCTACTCTAGTTTGTGGCTCAGTTAGTATGCCACCTTAGTTAGTTGAGTTTGGTTTGAAACCCATATATAGGGTTCTTCTATTTCTTTTGTACTAGAGTTCTTTTGGCTTACACAACTAAGAAGAGGAAAATTGTTTTCAGCCTCCACCTTTGTGTGTATTCCCCCATTGTGCAAGCAAGAAAGCTACAAGTGAGACTCCTTCCTTCTCTCCCACAATCTTGACATGGTATCAGAGCCTTGTTCGTGGTAAGGAGGTCAAGAAAGCAAGCCAAGCTCGCGGTGTTCTGGTAAGAGGAGCAGTGTTGCTTTCATTTTCTGTTTTGGGAGCAGATCTCTGCAGGTAGCACAGCCGGAAATTGCAAGAGTGCATTGTCTTAGGTTGAGACGCCCTTCACGATGAAGCAAGAGGGCAGTATATGCTACGGGAAGGGCTTTAGCCCTTGACGACCGTATTTTTTTTATTTGAGGCCATTTCGGGGCCTGTTTTGGAGTTGATTGCTCTTCTAATTTCTGAGGAGCAAAGAAATGGTGGTGCATCTTCTTCAGGAGGAACTTCAAAAGAAGCTGTCTTCTACTCAAATGCTAGAAGAGGTAGAGGCAGAGGTAGAGGAGGCCGATTTGGAGGCCGTGGTAGAAATCAGAATATGCAGCAAACTCAAGAAAACCAATCCTATGGAGGAGGACGTGGTAACTCTAGAGACAGGGGGAGCCAAAGAGGTCGTGGTGGATGGCAAAGAGGCCAAAATGCAAACAGCAATGTTGAATGCTACTACTGTGGTAAAATGGGTAATATAGCTAAAGACTGCTATAAAAAGCAGAATGACATCATGAATGGGAAATTGCAACAAGGTAATTATGCATCTTCTAGTAGACAGGGTGATGACAGAAATGAGCATTTGTTTATGGTGCAACACATGAATAATTCTGTGACAAGTGCAGAAGAAAGCAACGATGTGTGGTATGTTGACTCAGGTACATCAAACCACATGACAGGTCATGCAAAATGGATGGAGGATGCAAGGAAAATGGAAAAACCAGGATTTGTGGAGACTGGTGATGATACTGCACATCCTATTGTACAGATTGGAAAAATTCCTTTGTCTATGCAGGATGGGAAAAAGAAATACATGTCCGATGTATTTCATGTCCCGAATATCACCAAGAATCTGGTTTCTGTTGGTCAAATGGTTGAGCAGGGCTTGCAGGTCAGATTTAATCCTCATGGATGCTTTGTTGAGGATATGAAAAATAAAGGTCGCTTCATAGCAAAAGGAAAGAAGAAGGGCATAATGTTTACATTGGATGCAGACATGCCTGAATTGAGTGCAACAATGTTTGCACATGGGACCGATGTAGTTGCAGATATTAATATCTGGCACAAACGCATTGGGCATGTTAATGTACATTGACTTAAATCAATGCAGGCCCAAAACATTGTTGCAGGATTGCCTAAATTCAAGGTTGCAGAAATGCATAAGGTATGTGAAGCCTGTCAGTTTGGAAAGCAGGCAAGGAAACCATTTCCTAGACATGTTCAAGAGAGTAAGAAGCCATTGGAATTAATCCACTGTGATGTATGGACTACTAAAGCTGCATCTCTTGGATGCTGTCATTATTTTGTCACTTTTATTGATGACTATAGCAGAAAAGTTTGGGTGTATTTTATGAAAAAGAAAAGTGAAGTTTTTGGGCATTTCAAAACTCTTAAAGCTATGGTTGAAAAAGAAACAAGCCTGCAAATAAAATGCCTAAGGTTAGATGGAGGGGGAGAGTACCTCTCAAATGAGTTTGCAAGGTTCTTGCAGGAGCATGGCATAAAGCAGCAATATTCATGTAGTCATACCCCACAACAAAATGGAATTGCAGAAAGGAAAAACAGGCATATTGAAGAGGTATCTCGTGCCATGCTCAATGAAAAAGACATGCCAGATTTTTATTGGGCTGAAGCAGTTGCTACAACAGTCTACATAATGAATAGGACTCCCACTGCAGCAATACACGGGGTGACTCTAGAGGAGAGGTATACTGGTAGGAAACCAGATATTTCTCATTTGAAATTTTTTTGTTGCATTGCCTATGTTCATGTGCCAGATGAGTTGAGATCCAAGTTGGATCCAAAAGTTGAGAAGTGCATCTTTATTGGTTACTCTTTGCAGCAGAAAGGGTATAGATGCTATAACCCTTCTACTCGTAAGTTTACAGTGAGCAGAGATGTTGTTTTTGATGAGATGAGTAGCTGGTATAAACCAGTAAATGTGATTGATAATGTAGATGCACAAAATGGAAATGCTGCACAGAATTCACAGCAGCAGTCACAAGAAATCAGTGGACCTGGAGCGTTCTCTAGCAGTGGTTCACATTCTTTGCCATGGACAAGCAGATTGAGATTAGGAGAATCTTCTCAAAGCAATGCAGATAGTGGTATTCAGGTATCACGAAAAGGAAAAGAGGAGGTAGATCAGCCCATGTTTGATGTGAATGCAGGTCACTCTTATGTGGATGGTGAATCCAGTGGCTCAGAACAGAGCATTGATGATGAGTTGGGTATTCCTTCTATTGTTACACCTGGAGTAAGGAAGACCAAGGATGTTTTGAGAGCACCTGGGAGTGAACCTACTTTGTGCAGGTCTACCAGAGCTAGGTAACCTGTGGATAGGCTGAAATATGATGGATTTACAGCCATTCATTATGCATATATGGTCAAAGTGATACAGGAACCAGAACCCACTTCTTTTGAGCAAGCCATAGGAAAAGAAAAATGGGAGAAAGCCATGGATGAAGAAATGGATGCCTTGGAAGCAAATGCTACATGGGAGTTGGTATCTTTGCCTAAAGGTAAAAATGCAATTGGTTGTAAGTGGGTTTACAAGGTGAAGCACAATGCAGATGGTTCTGTGAATAGATACAAGGCAAGATTAGTAGTTAAGGGTTATGCACAAACATATGGCATTGACTATGAAGAAACATTCAGTCCGGTTGCAAGGATGGCAACTGTAAGAGCAGTCATTGCTATGGCTGCATCAAAGGAATGGTCTTTACATCAGATGGATGTAAAGAATGCCTTCTTGCATGGTGATTTGCAAGAAGAGGTCTATATGGAGCAGCCACCAGGTTATGTGCATGCTGTTCATCCTGAGTTTGTTTGCAGGTTAAAGAAAGCCTTGTATGGCTTGAAGCAAGCACCTAGAGCATGGTCTGACAAGATAGGACAGTATCTTGTCACTATTGGCTTTTAGATTTCCAAGGCAGATTTCTCACTTTATGTGAGAAAAATAGAGAAAGGTATTATGCTACTTGTCATTTATGTTGATGATTTGATTATGACGGGTGACAGTGATGAAGATATCCTTCATGTGAAAATGCTATTGAAGCAGAAGTTTGAGATGAAGGATTTGGGAGAGCTGCGTTATTTCTTGGGCATTGAGGTGATTAGATCACCAAGTGGGATACAGCTCTTGCAGAGGCAGTATGGATTGGACATGCTGTCCAAATATGGGATGACAGGCTGTAAGCCTATTTCACTTTCTTTGGAGCAGAATGTGAAGCTGAGCGCAGATGTAGGTGAGCTTCTGGAAGACCCTACTATATACAGACGCATAGTAGGAAGTTTGATTTATATGACTATTACCAGGCCACATTTGAGCTATGTTGTTGGATTGGTAAGTCAGTTTATGCAGGCTCCAAGGAAACTGCATTTCGATGCGGCTAGATGCATACTCAGGTATGTGAAGTCCACATTGCAGTATGGACTATTTTATGAGACTGGGGTTCAGATACAGCTGCATGGATACACTGATGCTGATTGGGCTGGTAGTATTTCTGATAGATGATCTACCAGTGGATATGTGTTCTCTTTTGGGAGTGCTGCAGTCACTTGGAGCAGCAAGAAACAGCCTACAGTTGCCTTGTCGAGCACAGAGGCCGAGTACAGGGGTGCAGCAATGGCTGCATGTGAGGTAGCTTGGTTGCATAAGCTACTTTATGATATGAATCAGCCTACAGATGGGCCAGTTGTCATTTATTGTGACAACATGAGTAGTATACACTTGGCAAATAACCCAGTCTATCATGCTAGAACAAAGCACATTGAGGTGCATTATCACTATGTGCGGGAGAGGGTTTTACTAGGTCTTATTGATCTAGTTTATGTCAGCACAGAGGATCAGGTAGCTGACATATTCACGAAGGCATTGGGCGCAGAGAAGCTGCGCAAGTTCAGAGACCTGCTTGGTGTGTAGGAATTGGGATTGAGCTCGAGGGGGAGTGTTGAGATATCGAGCTCCACTCGTGATATGCCAGGGTGACCGTTGTGCATTTGTGTCACCGACGTGTCAGTTTTAGATGCGGTTGGTACACCGCCCATGAATAATAGCTACATGACAACTCTAGTTTGTGGCTCAGTTAGTATGCCACCTTAGTTAGTTGAGTTTGGTTTGAAACCCATATATAGGGTTCTTCTATTTCTTTTGTACTATAGTTCTTTTGGCTTACACAACTAAGAAAAGGAAAATTGTTTTCATCCTCCACCTTTGTGTGTATTCCCCCATTGTGCAAGCAAGAAAGCTACAAGTGAGACTCCTTCCTTCTCTCCCACAATCTTGACAGAGCCCCCTAGCTGGGAAGAGCTAGTTGCTTTGTTGCTGCATGAGGAAGTCAAACTTGGTTTGAATACAGGTTCCAGTGCATCTCAGAGTAGAGACACTGTGTTATACTCTAGCCAGCGTGGCAGAGGATCTAGAGGTCGTGGTTCATTTCGAGGTTGTGGTGACACTCGTAATACTTATGGACAACATCACAACAGAGTATTTGGCATGATGCAAATACACAAGGCCAGCGTGGATCTGGTGGGTTTAGAGGCAGGGGGAGATCACCCCGAGGTAGCGGTGGTGGATGTGGTTCATGGCAGTCATCTGATCAGTCCAACAGGGACAAGGGATTGTTACAAGAAGCAGGGAGATATGAAGGCAAAGGGAAGACAGCATGGGCACTATGCATCTTCCAGTGGTGCTCATGATGAGCCAGTTGATAGACTCTTTGCCATGCAGCATGTATCTAAAAATGCATCGAGACATGATAGAGATGACAGATGGTACATTGACTCTGGAGCGTCAAACCACATGACACCGCATGAAGAGTGGTTTGATGAGATGGTTGCAGGTACACATGGTCATGTATGTACTGGGGATGACACCCAACATGACATAAAGCATAAAGGGATTGTTCCTCTTATGATGCCTGATGGCAAGAAGAAAGGCCTGCATGATGTATTACATGTACCAACCATAACAAAGAATTTGTTGTCTGTGGGTCAAATGGCAGAACAGAATTTGCAAGTGAGGTTCAATAAAGATGGGTGTTTCATTGAGGAGTATGGAAATGGTTGCAAGTTAATTGCCAAGGGCAGAAGGGATGGTAGGATGTTTACATTGGATGCGACCATTCCGGGACTCAAGGGAGCCATGTTTGCTCATGATGAGAGTGCCATTTGGGATGTAGAGATTTGGCACAAGCGGATTGGGCATGTCAATGTACAAAAGGTGAAATCTATGCAGCAAAAAGAAGTAGTACTTGGATTACCTAAATTCAAGTATAATGATTTTGGTCATGTATACCCTACATGTCAATTTCGGAAGCAGGCACGGTTTCCTTTCATGAGACGTGTAAAAAACAACACTAGGCCTTTACATTTGGTGCACTTTGATGTTTGGGGTCCTTCACATAATGCTTCTTTTGGCGGTGCACAGTATTATGTCTCATTTATTGATGATTTCAGCAGGTACACTTGGCTTTATATTTTGAAGCATAAGGATGATGTGTTTGATGCATTCAAATACTTCAAGAAACATGCTGAAAATGAATTGGGCTATTACATATCATGCTTGAGATCAGATGGAGGAGATGAATATGTCTCAAACTACTTTGATAGGTATCTTGCTAAACATGGGATCAGAAGACAGCTCACATGTAGTTATACACCGCAGCAAAACGGTGTTGCAGAGAGGAAAAACAGGGTTTTGATGGAGTCAGCTAGAGCTATGCTAAATGAAAAATGTCTACCAAATGGTTATTGGGCTGAAGCAGTGGTGATTGCTGTCTATGTGCTAAATCGAACCCCTACAGCAGGGATTCATGATGTCACTCCGTATGAACGGCTGTATGGTCATAAACCTGATATTTCACACTTGAAGGTATTTGGCAGCATTGCATATGTGCATATACCGGATGAGAAGAGGAAGAAATTGGATCCTAAGGCAGTGAAAAGTGTGTTTATAGGATATGCATAGGAAGGGAAAGCCTATAAGTGTTATGTACCTTCTACGCATGAGACACTCATAAGCAGAGATGTGGTATTTGATGAGTTAGCATCCTGGTATAGGAATCTTGTTGCAGTGCCTACTGATGGCTCACCCAGTATGAGTCATGCTAAAAATACTCCTGCAGAGAGTACTTCCATGAGTGGTCAGACAGGTGATGTATCATCTACAGTGAGTCCTTGGACAGGATGATTACAGAGTTGCACTACTGCATCCACTGACATGGATATGTCAGTGAGGGGGAGAACATATAAGGGAAAAGAAAAGGTTTTTGAAGATGCAACAGGTCCACTCACTACAGGTTATGATTCATCTAGCAGTGACAGCTTAGACAGTGAATTGGGGATTCCGTTTGTTATGACGCCAGGTGCTAGGCAGAGCCGTTATGTGCCGCCTCATGAGAGGCAAACTCACAGTGAGCCACAGCTCACGAGATCAGAGAGGGTCAGACGACCTGTTGACAGGTATACTTACACTGGATATTCAGCCCGTCATTATGCTTATATGATGAAAGTAACAGGTTTTAGAGAACCAAGTAAGTTTGATGAGGCAGTTGCAGATGAGAATTGGCGTGCTACTATGGATGAGGAATATTCAGCTTTGGCTGAAAATGGTACTTGGGACTTGGTACAGTTGCCTGAGGGCAAAACACCTATTGGATGCAAGTGGGTGTATAAGGTAAAATGTAAATCAGATGGATCATTGGAAAGATATAAGGCCAGGCTGGTTGCAAAAGGGTATGCGCAGCAGTATGGTCTTGATTATGAGGAGACTTTCAGCCCTGTAGCAAAGATGGCTACAGTTAGAATTGTGATTGCTTTGGCAGCAACTAGAGGCTGGAAACTATGGCAGATGGACGTAAAGAATGCATTTCTCAATGGAGAATTACAGGAAGAGGTTTAGATGGAACAGCCTGAAGGCTATGCACATCCAGAATTTCCAGCACATGTATGTCGGCAAGTTTTGTTTTTGAGCTTGAGGGGGAGTGTTAGAAATCAAGCTCACCGTCAGTGTGTCTTTATCTATGACCGACATCTATGACAGCTAGTGTGTGCAGCTGTCTACATGTGACTACATTAAATAAGTCGGGTTAGTAGTCAGTTAGTGACCTGACTAGAGTTAGTCTATCTAGTCTACACTTACACTAGGTCACTTTATCTTTGTAGTGTGTGTGCTTTTCATTTTTAGTGTGTGGAACATGATGGAATGACCTTGAGAGCCTGAAGGCTCAAGAAACTGGAGTTTTCATGTCTCTCTCTCTCTCAACTTTGAACAGATGTGTCTTCAAGAGATAAGTATATTACAGTGAATGATTAAAGGTTCAAGAGGTACTTCATGGTCAATCACAGGGGATTGAGAGAGAAGAATGTACGGGGGTTCAAGAGCTTAGACTCTGGAGATGGTAGAGATAAGAGAAGGGTTGAAGGTTTCAAGCCAAGTTCTTGAAGATGTTAATAGAGCTTCCAACTGCATGTCCTTAGCAAAGTTCACAAG
Organism: Lygodium microphyllum; assembly: GCF_053477565.2. Taxonomy (NCBI): domain Eukaryota; kingdom Viridiplantae; phylum Streptophyta; class Polypodiopsida; order Schizaeales; family Lygodiaceae; genus Lygodium; species Lygodium microphyllum. Next base: position 11,800,396 of record NC_141149.1, on the reverse strand, counting down.
AGTATTATCTCAAATGAAGCTTGTTTTCTTGACTATAAGAGCAATCACGAATTCTAAAATCAAGTACAGTATGCTGTCGTGTATCATAAACAACTTTGCATCCCATCATTCATACATGATGCCATATCATGAATCAACTTTGCATGATTACATTCAATGTAGACTATTAGGGACAAAAGCTTATGAGTCAATTACAAGGCTTGTAGGGCAAAGAGACTTACTTCAAGAGAGCTTCAAATTGAGTTTCTGATAAGGTTAAGTTACCATAGCCAAGAGATAAGAGAAAAAGCTTCTGTTAATTCAACTCAAAGCATCCATGAATGATCTACAAACATTGCCCTACCACAGGGGCACATAATACTTGCATATTTGACAAGATGTCTTCTATAGAGTAAGAAATGAATTAAAAGAACAATGTTGTAGCTAATTCTCTGAATATGCCTGAAGAAATCAGCCCCAAATCAACCCAAATATCTTTCAAAATTCACCTCTAATGATAGCATACACTTCCCCTAGCATGGTGTCGATGTGTTTGGTATCGAGAGTCTACCACGAGGGTAAGAGACGTCACGATGAAGGTAGATTCAGGGAGAGGAGTAAATGGAAGAGAAGGGGTTTGAAGAATTTGAAGACTTAGAAGAATACTCCCAAAAATAATTTAAAAATGTAAAAGAATACTAACAGAGATGAAGCCTGTTAGTTTCTTTTAGCATGATGAGAAAATATAACTATAATAGAAAAAAACGTGTATAAAATAATACATTCCACTATGCTACTCAGATCACCAAACTAATGCTTCCATTTGCTCCGAAAGGGGGGTAAAAAACCCATCACAGCTGGCCAAATTTCTGCCAGATCACTCCTTGTTCATCTCCCCCTTTGGAGTGCTATTCATTACCTGAAAATAATGATCGTGCGTCGCATGATTTCGTCAATCTCTCTTTTTACATAAAATCCTCTCAAATTGGCTGAAAGCTACATGCTTTCTTTTACATGTCATCCTAATCTAGAAGTTGTCTATAGTTTTATGGATTTTTTACAAGATATAATATCTAAAATATCAAAAATTGGCTAAAACTTGTCTAAAAATCTAATATTTTGGAACCATGAACACTAACACTAATATCTAAAATGGCATTGTCTTTCTAAATCAATAAGAAAGCCACACTCTAGATTTTCTTACATGGTGTGTGCGTAGCGGCATGACATCCATCCCCTCCTAACCTACACATCCTCTGACATGTGCCAAAGTCTTACGGATCTGCAGTGTTAGAAAAAGTATCTTGTGCCATGTCAATGTCTTCATCTTCTGCCTCTTCTTCTTCCTCTATGTCTTCATGCTCTTGAATTATATCCAAGTCTTCTAACTCATATGTTGAACTTTCTCTCTCTTCGTTAGAAGAGCTTGATTCTTTTTCCAGCTATGAGTATCTTCATGCTTGTTCCATCCAAGCCAATAAATATGTGGCATTGTCATGAACGACCTTTACCACATACGGGCCAAATCAACACTTTACTATCTTCCTAGAAGTAATGAATTGATTGTCTAGGCTGCTATCATATACAAGCACCCAATCATTTTCTTGAATTGCTCTTGGCCGAAGTCGATATCTCTTAGCAAATCTTCTTTTGTTATTTAGTCTTGTTGTCTTTAGCTTCTCAATAGCTCTTTGAACATCTTCGAGCCTTCTTTCTAGTTGCCATATGCGCAAAGTCAGCAACTCTTCTCTACTAATGCCTTCATTCCAAGGTAGAAGACTCCATGTGAGAATAGATTCTTCAATTGGCATAATTGGTTGTTTTCCATGCATAAGTTTAGTGGCATATAGCCAATCACTGTACTACGAGTAGTCCGGTCAGGCCATAATGCAAAAGGTAGCATTTTAGGCCATTCTTTGATCTTTCCTCTACAAGAATTTGCTAGAGCTTTGAGAATAGGCTAGTGCCCTCTCTCACTTTTCCCATTGCCTTCAGGATTGTAGGCTGATGTTAAAGCCAACTTAATACCCAATTGAGCAAAGAAGTTGTGTGCCTCATCGGCATCCAATTCTTCTCTATCTGCGGTTATCTTGCCAATAGAGCCATATCTGTAAAATACTTATTCAAGCAAAAAGCGACAAAGAGCTTGAGTGTTCTTGGTTGTTAAACCTTTACCTTGAACTTGATTGGTTAGATCCTCTCTTGCAAGCACTAAATATTGTATATTCCATATTCATGTAGGCATAGTTATAAGATCAATAACCAATCTATAATGTATAGACAAAGGATAAGTTGGTTGTAACACATCTCGATGCTTCACCAAAGAATGCATCTGACACACATAACAAGTTTCAACAAAATATGCTATGTCCCGATAGATGTTTTGCCACCAATATTTTTCTTTGACTTTACTAAAGGTTCCCCATATGCCTCTATGGCCAGCCCACAGGCTTTCATGAAATTCTTTCATTACCTATTGTTGCAATCTTTTGTTACCTAAAGCTTGGATAGCAGGCGCTCCTTTCTTCTTCTTTGTGTGCTTTCATAGATGCCCTTCTTTAAGAAAAAATCCATAAGCTTTCCTCTTAATATGCTTGAACTCTTCATCAATCCAAGACTCCTTCTTCATTGTGCTCAAATATTGGCCCCAATCTTTAGCCAATCTTCTTCATGATCTTTTTCAAGGAAATGCACTAGAACTTAAGCAATGCAATGAGCATGATGGCTTCTAGTTGACCACTCTTCTTCCATGGATAAATCTTTGATCTTTGTTGCTATATGTTTATTTACAGTTGTATCTTTTCCTATTCTTACTATACTTAATGATATACCATTAAAAAGATCAACTTCACCTGCAAGATTCAGCTTTGGGTTTGTATATGCAGCAACTGAAAAGGTACTTTCAACAGCCATGGAATGAAATTAAGCAAGTATAGATTCTTTAGCTTCATCTTCTTCCATCAGCTCTTCTTCATTGTCATATCTTGCACGTGATAGCATGTCAGCAACTGGATTTGCCTTTCCTACAATATGCTTTAATTCAGGGTTGAGAGATTTAATATATGCAATCCATCTTAGCATAGCAATGTCAGGTGTAGAGGAGTTGGAAATCATGCCCAAGAGTGCAAGACAATCAGTTTCTACCACTATAGAAGCACCTATAAATTATTCACGATCACACTTTAATGTTGTTACAACTCCCCACAATTCCCTTTTTACTTGTGCATACCATCTTTGATGTTCATTGAGAACCTTTGCTCCAAAACGAATTGCATACCTATTACCTTCAAGGACTTCTTGGCCAATAGCCCATCCTATCCCAATGGGACTTCTATCCACAGTAAGGATGATGGGTTGACCATTTGAATAGCCTGCCCTTTTGAGAGTGGGGGCTGAGAGTATGCTCTTTTCCGCAAGAGATTCTTTGGCCTTTTCTTAATAATTGATAAAGTTTTTTGGCAACATGAGCAAAATGTGGTATCCATATGAGATAGAGTACACGTGCGCCAAGAAATCTTCTCACCTCTGAAATTTTTTTGCATTTTTCTTGCATTCTGTTGATGGCATCTATCTTGATTGGTGAAGGTTTACATCCATAGGGGCCACACAGATGTCCGCGACCAATAGGACTTCTTCTACTCCAAAAATTGACTTAGCTCCATAAAGGGTAAGATGTACCTCTTCTAGCATTGTCAAAATCCTATCACAATCATGAATATGGTTAACTACAAATGTCCTGCAGCCATCTTCCTTAAGCTCCTCATTCTTTTCATTGACTTCACATCCCTTGATAGGTACATCATCAAGAAATGGAAGAGAAAAGTTGTGGAATAAGTTCCCTTAAGACTTTGTACATGGCATTCATCAAATAGGCTATGGAGTTTGTTGCACCTTGTGGTAGAGTGCATATGCGAACCAATCCAAGAGGTGTCTTCATTGTGGTAATGTCTTGGCTTTCTAATGAAACCTAAAATTGGTCATATCTTGAATATAGGTCGCCCATAGAATAAATTGATCTACTTGCAAAAGCTTTAACAAACTTGTCAACAATTGGAGCCGGGCCAAAATTTTGGATTGTGACACGATTAATAGGTTGTAGATCTTGAATGAATTGTAAAGATCCATTTTTCTTGGGCGTAGCAAACCATCGATTTGAGTAAGGTGCTGAAGAAGGTTCTAAAATCTTCATTCTGATCTTCTCATTTAGAGGTTCAAATAATTTGGCCAAATACGCCCTTGCAAAAGGAATAGGATTGAGGTTCCAAGGCACATGTGGGATTATTGATGGGACCTAAAATGGGCCGACAAGCACTAGCCGGGACCTCATGCCCTCAACAGAAAACCCCACCACACCACACGGCCTTGTGGGCCAGGAGCGTTTGTTGAGGGATACACTATTTTAAATACTAATCACTGCGCGTTTATAGTCTGTAATCCAATGGATGTTCCCTTTCCCTGTATCCTCAGAGGGACATTATACATATATCGGCATTAAATGCCACACATTACACACACAAGGGCACCTCATCGACTGATTGTCGTGGCCCTACTGCAGCTCTTCTACATCTTGGGGATTGGCCCCTCGATGCCTGCTTCCACACATAGACACATTCGAAACAAAATCCCCTCTTAGTGCCAATATATTTAACGTTCCAAGAATGCACTTATCCTCACTTATCCATCTCCATTTTACCCACTGTCTAAACCTATAGCCGAGTTGCTCACTCTCTCTCTACGTGGGTCAAGTCCTAGAAAAACCAAATGCTATGCATTTAGGAACTTGTAATTGATACCATTTAACGATGCTTAATGCAAATGTGTATATGATTAACTGCTCAGATGATTGAAACAGCCTCGTGCATTGTGCAAATCCATTCTTTTCATGTTTTCATACACTAACGCCTAATTGTTGCGATGAGAGAAGACACTGAACCTTACACTCGTGCTATACTTCCCTTTATTTAACTTAACGTCATCCTATATAAATAATGCACAAATACATCAAAATTTATATTATATTTTAGTACTCAAACTTCCCTCCTCCCCTACCGTTTAAGGTTTTGCCTCGTTGCATAGGTAAAGGGGTGATTTTATGTGTATTTCACACGAAATAAACACTAAATACTCACAAAAATATATAAATGGGGATACCCTGAGGCAAACCCTCATGATTTATCCTCATTATAAACTCACAGAAACATCCATAATTTTCCTTGTCCGTTCCCTATTTTCCCCCTTTTAAAAAGCATTGTTCCTATTTTTTCTTATTTACTATCAATAAAAATGGAAGAAAATTAGCATTATTTTAGAGCTGTGGCTCTTGAGTCTTTAAAGAGCAAACATGTAGATTTTATTGGTGTTTTGTTTCATGCTTTTCCCATTTTAAGTCCAAAAACTCAATTTTACTCTAAAAACCATGTTTTTTGGGTTCTTTCCCATTTATTTTCCACACTTTAAGTGTATATTTTCTTATTTTTTAATTATGAAAGACTAAAACCAGTAGCAAACAACTTGTCCCCATCAATTTTCAACCCATATGAACATTGCTAACCTCATCAAATGCAAAAAAAGAGCCATTTTCTTTGTAAAAATGTCATTACCATGTATTTTTTATTATTTTGGGTTTTGAAACTTATTGCGGGTCTACAAATCAGGCCCCGATGCTCAGCCCGCCTCCACACTGCCATCTTCAACCCACCTTTGGTTTAGAAGCAATCTGGTACCATGCCGGACGAGCATTCATCAACCGGGCTTCAATCTTCTTCACACACAAGAACTGCCCCTTGCAGGAGAGAGAGGGAGGAGAGAGAAAGATAAAAATGAGATTTTTAAATCCTCCATTAAAACAGGCAAGCTTGCAACCATCTTGTTTCTCTCCCTGCCCTGATTGAAAATCTCCCTCTCTCTCTCCAAACAGCTTTGAATCGAAGAGACAATGAGCAAAAATGAGGAGGTGCATTGGCATTTCCCTCTGTTTGACAGTTTTTGCATTAGTTTCAAGGCTTTTATTGAGCCGAAGGTTTAAAAGATTAAAAAAACTGGTTCATCTTTTTTTGTTCACATTGTCTTGCAAGTGGATTTTTCAATTTTGAAGGCCCAAACGAACTCCGATTTGCAATCCGATTGGACAGACGGCTTTGTGGCATCGAAATCCATCAACTTGGCCTCTCCCACATAGTTTACAACTTCCTGATCCGGTAGCTGATTTATAACATCGAACCTTGCAGGGATTAAATGGAGGGTCAAACGACCTCCAATTGATGAACTGAGACTTGTGTTGGATTCCTGATGTTGAAATGCATCTAGGAAAAATCTAGCTTCGCCATCCACCACCATTTGATTTTCCATGAAAATTGGCTCTTTAACACCTCTCGGGCACTTTTTGGCTCCAAAACGAGCTTCAACGCTTCAAGAATGGGTATAAATCAGGTCCTAAAATCCAACTCTCATTGGCGACCACGGGATAGGGTGACTCAGCTCGTCGAATCCCACAAATGAATTTGCACATAAACACAACCACAAAGAGCATCAAGCTGATACAAAATAGATACACAACAAAACATATTATAGCTCTCACCCTATCCCCTTGTCAAACCCAAGGCATGAAATCCACGAGGAGTAGGCCTAGCATAATCTGTCAGAAAGTCAAAAGCTAGTCACTAACCAACTGTGCTAACACAGTCAAGCTAAAAAGAACCAGTAAAGAGGTCATCCTTAGTGGTGGTCTGAGCTACCTACCGAACTAAGGACAACTCAACTAGGAGCTCCTACTAGGTGAGGACTCCTATAGCTGAATCAACAAATATTATATGTTAGCACATTGGGTGTTTAGCCTCTTATTTTCCATACTCGGGTGTGTAAAAAGGAGGGAGCTGAGTATAGTGACCCAAGGAGAGCAAGGCATCGGCCCTAGGTCCTATCTCGGTACCCAAGAGCCTACCAAGCCCGTGCAAGGCGACACTTAATCCTTTTCTAACGCTCACTTTTATTTTTGCTCCAAATTCTTGTATTCTTTATTTTTCAACTAGATGCCACCTCTAGGAAGACAAGGCATCAGCCTCGGGTCTGACTCGTCCCCAGGAACCTACTTGGCCCTCGCAAGGTGATAAACAACAGCTCACATATTTTTCTTTCTTTCCATTTCTATTTTTATAGGGGTTAGAACCCCTTTTTACACACCTCCGTATATTCATATATTGTCTTCCAGATATTTAGGGTTTTGTCTCTTTCCATCACTATTTGAGTAGGCTTCTCTACCTGCCTCACAACTAGCAGGAACTCCCAAAATGGCCACCTAGCAGGTCAGCAGAATAGGGTCACTAGAATTCCCATCTAAAACAGGTCTAATAATGCTTGACAATGCCTTGCAGAAGGTAACGACTACTCAGACCTCCCCCAGACGACATACAGAGCCTAATCCTGGGGCTTCATGCCTTGATTGCTGATCTCCAATAAGAAAAGAAATCCCCCACAAGTACACAGACACATATAGCATGACAAGATAGATACACATAAAGGAGAGATATCACCTAGATAGGGCCACAAGAAGCTTTAGCGCAACAAAAGGCTCCCTTCAAGCTCTTCTTTGAATCTATCTGGTGGTACATGACTAAAACAGAAAACTATTAGTTGCACCCGCACTAGACAGACAAATGGCCCTCTTGGCCTAATGAAATAGAACATTTCACTACAAACTAACTGGCCCTCTTGGCCTAAAATGGATAGTTCATTATAATCCATGCAATATATGATCTCCTTGGCATATACAGTACATCCTATCAAAGTAATCAAGATACCAAGGATAGCATAAAATAGGAGGACTAGCCTCATTCTACTCATGTGAGTCAGCTAAAAGCTTGATCCACACTCTTTGTAGATCCACTAGCCCAAGCTTTTCTAGTGATATCTCACTAATAATGGCCATCTCTTCTTGGGTACTATGAGCTGAATGAATGACATCATTAGGTTGATATATCTCATCCCCTTGGTCGTCATTCAAATGGATCGCTTGTCCCAACTTTCCAGTAACTCCTCCTAGAGGGAGAATCATGGATTTATGATCATTCAACTCTTCTCTAATTGGACCATTACATATGTCAATGATACGATTCAAACTAGACAGAGCTTGAAGCCTAGACCCATCACATAGATGCATCTCAGGGCGGCGGTGTCGTATTGCTGCGCATTCGAGGTGTGAAATCCACCCAAAAGTTGTGTGTGTGGGAGTTGATATTTTGTACATACTTAGTTGTTATGTTTGCATCTTTATTTTGCGTGGTAATATAGTAAAGAGGGGTCTTTTACTACCTTTTCTTTCAGCTGGGGTTGCACCTGATAGGTCCTCCTTCAATAATGGTGGGCATGAAGGGATGCTTTCAGCCTATGTTGAGCAGGGTCAAGGTGTGAAGGCATTATAATTATACAAACAAATGCAAGATGAGGGCATCTCACCAGATGCTATAACTTTGGCCTGGATTTTTGAGAGCATGTGGAAACATTGGAAATACAACTAAGGGGCCATAGATAAAGGCCATGAATTACATAATGAGGTCGCTTTTAGAGGGCCTATTGAGGAAGGACTATTTTTGAAAGGGGCTTTTTGGGGGGAAAAAGGCTTAATGGAAAAGAGTGCAGAGAAAAAGCAAGGGATTTTTTTCGTCAATCGAAAGAGAAGGGGAGGGAAATCTCTGCAACTTCAGAAGGAAATCAGAGAGGAAGAACAGGGGGGAATGTAATCCTGATCGAAGAGGAAAACGTCAACTATGTTGGTGTGGAAGCGAGGTTGAAGGGAGAAATCAGAAGGGAAAGCAATAATTACATCATGGAATTGACATTTGGAAATTCCAAGAATTTTGCCTAAGGTGAATTCAATTTCTCTTCCCAGAATTCATTTTTCTAGGATCGGTTACAGATTCTATGTCAGACTACAATTTGTAGCATGGCTACTTGCCTTTCTTCTTTCCTTCGGTCTTCTTTGTTTGTGGCAAATCTTCCATCTCTTGATCTAGGGTTATACTTTCAGCAAGATTTGGTATTTCAAGCGTTCTTCTAGTTACCCATTTCGGATTGCCAAAAGAGGAAGGCCCTGGTTCATATTCTTTTCTTCTCTTTTCTTCATTCAAGACTTATTTATGATTGACATCAGCCAAATGTGCAAAGGCAGAAAAAGAATCTACCGGTTCTTTCCAACCAGTTATTCCTGGAATGCATTGACTCGCATTAGCCAAATATTCTTTGGCTACTTTACCACGTTCCATTTGATCTAGTGCCTGTATCCATACTTTAAATTGCATATTATCTTTACATGCTTTCAAATTTGATTTAGTTGGCTCAATTTGCAGCCATTAGGTAGCTGCATCAGTTGCATAGGCATTCTTTATAGCCAAATCTTCTAATCTTTTCTTCATTCTAGCATTGCCAAAATTTGGCTCCAGTGGAAGACTACTTTCAGCTACATGAATTTTTCCGTCTTTCCAAAAGACGAGCTTCTATGCTTCAGCCTCATGGAAGGAAAAACACTCCCTCTTGTCATGTTGTTGGCTATCACACCAAACACATTGCCTCTTAAAGCCTTCTCTCATGGGTCTTTGGGTTGATGATCGTCCTTGTTCTTCAACTTTGACATCCAGCTTCTCCACCTTGGAATTAATTTCTATAAGATTCAGATGAAGGTCATGCATGCTTTTAATGAGTTCATCCATGACATCATTTTTAGAAGGAACAAAAGAAGAAAGAGTTGGTTGATTAGTCAAAGGAATAGGGGATTTTGAAGGTGGAACAAGTTCCATCAATGGAGTTGTTGAAGTTGAAGTAGAGCCCAATCTTAGCCGCATCCGCTCTCTTGGAGCAATCATGTTAACTACATCAATAACATCTGTCCATGTAGTCTTGACTCCTGATTCGGAGGTAGCATCTTCTAGACGATCAACAAGCTTCTCTTGCAGAATGGAATCTACAGTCTTAAGGAATAATTCAATCTTCTAACCTTCCATACTTTGTTGGTCTTCATCATCTAGTTATCCAAATTTACTTTCAAACTCATGGTATAAAGCTGTTGCAGGTAAACCTTTGTTGGGTTTCTCAACCCAATCAATGAAACTTTTCTTTGTCATTAGGCCTGAGTCTTCTAAGAAGAATTCTTTGTGTAAGGCTTTTTCGAATGCAGCCCAATCTGCATCTTGCCAAAAAAGACCATGGAATCTTCCTTGAAGACCATGCTTGGCTAGTCTGGCAAAATAGCGACTCCATGCATGTTGCGGTACACCAAAGAATAGCATTTTCTAAAGATACAAGCAAATGAAAATAGAGACATTTTGACCACTAAATTATTTTACTTCCCACCCAACTTCCTCTAGGGCCTTGATAGATGTGGAATCAATCTTCTCTTCACCCTGCCTTTGTTGTTGTTGTTGTTCAAACATTTGAATTTGTTGTTTCTAAGTCTGCTACAGTATGCATACCAATTGTTATAGAGTATCTCCTAGAGAATCCCACATCTTGGAGTTCTCTTACACTGACCTTCACGTCGGGTTCACCAATGTCACAACGCGTAGGGTTGAAGGTCACCACAGGGGTTTGGCAAGAAAACCGGACAAGATAGATGGAGATGTGTCTTCAAGAGATAAGTAGAATACACAAGAGGTACTTCATGGTCAATCACAGGAATTGAGAGAGAAGAATGTATGGGGGTTCAAGAGCTTAGACTTCGGAGATGGTAGAGATAAGAGAAGGGTTGAAGGTTTCAAGCCAAGTTCTTGAAGATGTTAATAGAGCTTCCAACTGCATGTCCTTAGCAAAGATCACAAGAGTATTATCTCAAATCAAGCTTGTTTTCTTAACTGTAAGAGCAATCACAAATTATAAAATCAAGTACAGTATGTTGTCGTGTATCATAAACAACTCTGCATCCCATCATTCATACATGATGCCATATCATGAATCAACTTTGCATGATTACATTCAATGTAGACTATTCGGGACAAAAGCTTATGAGTCAATTACAAGGCTTGTAGGGCAAAGAGACTTACTTCAAGAGAGCTTCAAATTGAGTTCCTGATAAGGATAAGTTATCACACCCAAGAAATAAGAGAAAAAGCTCATGTTAATTCAACTCAAAGCATCCATGAATGATCTACAAACATTGCCCTACCATAGGGACAGATAATACTTGCATATTTGACAAGATGTCTTTTGTAGAGTAAGAAATGAATTAAAAGAACAATGATGTAGCTAATTCTCTGAATATGGCTGAAGATATCAGCCCCAAATCAACCCAAATATCTTCCAAAATTCACCTCTGTTGAAAGTATAAACTGCCCCTATGGTGTCAAGAGTCCACCACGAGGGTAAGAGTCAACAGGGTGAAGGTAGATTTAGGGAGAGGAATAGACGAAAGATAATGTGTTCGAAGAAATTGAAGACTTAGAAGAATACTCCCAAAAAGAATTTAAAAATGTATAAGAATACTAACAAAGATTAAGCCTATCAGTTTCTTTCAGCACTATAAGAAGATATAACACTAATACACAAAAACGTGTATAAAATAATACATTATTTTATGCTGCTCAGATCACCAATTTGATGCTTCCATTGGCTCTGAAGAGGGGTAAAATACTAGCACACTTGGCCATATTTTTACCAAATCACTCTTTGTTCATCTCCCCCTTCGAAGTGTTGTTCACTGCCTGAAAACAATGATCGGGCGTCGCACGATTTCGTCAATCTCTCTTTTTACATAAAATCCTCTCAAATTGACTGAAAGATATATGCTTTCTTTTACATGTCATCCTAATCTAGAAGTTTTCTACATTTTTATGGAGTTTTTACAAAAGATAATATCTAAAATATAAAAAATTGGCTAGAACTTGTCCAAAAATCTAATATTTTTGAACCAGGGATACTAACACTAATGTCTAAAATGGCATTGTCCCTCTAAATAAAAAAGAAAGCCACACTCTAGATTTTTTTTCATGGTGTGCATGTAGCGGCATGCCAAGGGTGGTCGTTCCTCAAGTTCCACCATGGTTTGGCCCTTTACATGACATTTTACAAAGGGTTCTACATTTGTCATCTATTATGTTGATGTCTCAGTGAGATAATTCAATTACTTAACATTTTGTATCCATAAGAGAAGTATTTTGAGATGGTGGATGGATGGTGCCTACAAGAAATGTCTCCCACTTACCCTTAGTTGTAGGAACCCACCTTTCTAAATTCAAAACCCTAGACTTTTTGCATTTTTACCTATAAAAAGGGTGTCTTCTTTTCCTTTTTCTTTTATGGGTTACATCCAAAATATGCTAAACATCTCGAAGATATGATGATGTGCTCTTCTTCTCCTTTCTTTTTCTCCTCATATGATTGGCGTTCTTGCTTGACCATTTTGGGGATTCTGTATCTTCTCTCTACCTGAGCAGTGATGGCCACATTATTGTGTAACAAATACATGAGGACGATTATGATGCAATAATTATTTGCTCATTTGTTGTCTTTCTATAGTTTGTATTACCACTTAATCTCATTATGCCTTCTTTAAGGCTGAAAATTTGTATATGCATTGTTACTGCTATCGGTCTTATAAGATCACTTATGGACTCTTTAACTTCATGATATTAAGTTTAACTTGTTGTAATGCTTTGAGGTAACACACACATATATACATGCATCCACACACATATACATGATGAGTTATAGAGAGAGAGAGAGTGAGAGAGAGAGAGAGAGAGAGAGAGAGAGAGAGAGAGAGAGAGAGAGAGAGAGAGAGAGAGAGAGAGAGAGAGAGAGAGAACCCATGTATATCATGTGCATGTAGATGGAGTCTAATTTGACAATTTATATCATTATGGGCAATTATTCTTTATGAAAGGTGTTCATGTATTACAACCAAGCTTTTAGAAAGTGCTATTGATAAAGGTATTTACTTGGACATGCTTCATCTCTCACACCATGTACCGTTCATATGTCTTTGTTTCAAGGTGATCCTCATGCCCTAGGCTAGTCTCACTTCCTTGAGAGCTAGCTCTACACAGAATATTAGGATTATTAGTCATATTTATAATATTAAATATTTTAATATTATTTATTAACATGTCATGTATTAGGTCTTTATGTAAGCTAAACTTTAATAGTATATTATGTTTACTATTATGTGTGGTGTAATGTCTATTTAGTAAATCGATACTCCATGTCCTATAAGATAGTAAACATGGATATCAAGGATTTGTCCCTACAAGGGTTTTTCCCCCGTACACTCATTTGTAAATATCTTATTACAATTCTCTACACTTGTTAGTATATCCTTTGGAATGCATGATAAAATATACCAATGCTAACATGCATTTTGATGGCAGGGCTTGACATCTAAAAATATTATCACTTGTATTTTCATTAGAGATTTTGTCAGTGTTTCCTTCATTTGTTCCAGTCACTTTCAAGTATACCAAATCTAATGCTTTAGAAAATAATCATGAACAAAGTGTAAACAAAGTACATAATTGAGAAGACCACAAGAGTGTCAAGAATGTAACCATTTTGCAAAGCATGAGGAAGAGAATGCACCATTTTTTGTACCATGGCAATATCAAGGGAGTTTGGCAGGCAAGCTAAGAGCTAGATCAAGTTGTAGGCTTTGTTGAGATGGCAGAATGTACATTGATCCTATTTGAGGGGCAAGGAAGAGTAAATAAGGAGACAAGGAAGCTATTGAATGTGATGAGGGAGATGATGATATTTGAAGCCTACAAGTAGTGTAATGAGTGTCTTTTTGGCAGCCTAAGAAACTCGACGATATTCAATGAGATGTGGCCAAGGTTAAGAAGGAAATGCAACATTGTTAGCAAGATTACATACTAGTGGTGATCATGTACCCTTAGATGTGATTCACCATTGTCACCTATGTTTACTACTTTGATAATAATAATTCTCCTCGACTAATCACATGAGCTTCAATGGAGTCTATGAATGATAAAATTGGAACTTCACAAGTTGTTTGCATAGTCAATCTTGAGAGTTTAATATACCCAAGATGCCACCACTTTGAAGTATTATTGATGAATTTGAGTGTACTTAACATAAACATTTGAGATTATAAGTTCATGTAGATGATAACTTAAGAGGTCTTATCGCTTGGCTAATCCCCTAAAAATAGATTTTATAGTTTAAACCACTTATTATTGAAATGAAAGTGGTGATCTATATCAAATAAATGGCCAACACACAAATAAGTAGTGGATTAAACCCATATAGAGCTCAATACATTGGTGGGTATAGCACTCATATAGCATAAAATGGATGTGAATTTCAAGCAGGTAAATGCAAGAAGCTATAACTTTTACACACACACACACACACACACGTGCACACACACGCATGCACGCACACACACACACACACATGCACGCACGCACGCACACACACACACACACAATACAAAAATAGAATTTTTAAAAACCCAAAGAAAAAGAGCACCAGATACACACATTGGGTACAATATCTACCCATGCATTAACATGGCCCTCCTCAATAAATATTTTAGTTGAATTAGTGAAGCTTGCCAGAAAAATCCCTTTTACAAGATAGTAAGCAAGGTTTTATAATATCCTTGCAAACAAATCTAAGTTTTTGGACTTTCATATCAATTATCAAATAGTGGATATTTCGAGGCTAAATGCTTGATAAGAAAAATAATGATCCACTAACAGGTATTTAATAAATATCATTGACCAAGGACATTGCAAAATGGATTAATTGGTATGCTTTCAAAATAAATAATAATACCATATTAGAGAATTTAGGAATCTCCCAAGTTCCACTTCTAAATAAGGAGTAAAGATTTGACCAAGTGGCTAAATCTTAACCCCATATTTTGAGAGTGGGACTACGAGGGATAGCTTATATAGTATCTAGGGAAAATTTCATCTTCAAGTAAGGGGATAAGATTTGACCATGTGTCCAAATATTAATCACATTAGGAATTTCCAAAATTTATGAAAATTTCCAAATTCCTGAATATGTGGTTTAATCTTGATAACACTATATACTACAACAAATATTTAAAAAATAAAAAATTGAGTGATTGCTCTACCTCAGCTTATGTTTCTCTACATATTTATTGACTGCAACAACAAAATTTTTAAAATTTGAGCACCATTAGAAAAAGCTTATGTACATACTTGGAAAAGAAAGTATAGTGGGGGACAATTGAATTACACTTTTACCCTTGCTCTTTTCTTCTTATTTTTCCTAATACTTGTGTTTAAGGCTTATGATAAGAGTTTTGTCTTAGTTTAAATCCCTCTAATTAGTGCTTTGTTTCTTGTAGTAGTTAAACTTCTTCTCTTAAGTTTCACCCTTCAAGCCTCTCCAATCATCATCGTATGGAAATTATTTTGTTTAGTGAAATAACTTCATTATACCTCATGAGAAAGTATATGTTAAGAAGAGAACTAGACGAGAAGAAAGATGATAAAAAAATACAAGAAGAAGAGAAAATGAAAATACAACCATGAAAGATGAGAGCGAGAAGGTGAAGATGAAAGAGTCAATGAAAGAAGCTTGGTCACCAAAGCTTCATCAAAGTACTCCCATAAATTGTTGGAGGTAAAGGTGTCTATGCCTAGCCACCCGTATTTTACTACACTGCAGTACCCGCACACATATACAGTAGAAGTGGTAGGCACCCATCATTGTCACTACATTCTTTATTCTTTCAATGACATTTGAATAAAATAAAGGCTAGTCACACATTGTGGCTATTCAAGTTCCCACGTCCTCTCTCTCTCTCTCTCTCTCTTACTTCTTTCACCATAGCTTTTGTTTCCACTTACATGCTTCCACTTTGAGCTCACTCCCTTAAATTGGCATCAGAGCCAACCATTCAAGGAGATTCTTCATCCTTTTCTTTAGCCCACTAGATTCAAAGCTTCAAGTTAAGATTTCATGGTAGCCATTGTTTCTTTTAGATATGTAGAGTCTTTCTATCTTTCAAACTTATTCCAGCTTGCTCCCTACTTGTTGAGGAGCTTCCAAAGGCTTAGTTAATCCTTGTTGAGTTCTCATTGAGTTGCATTTCAACCATTTTATCTAATTTTGGATATAGAGCATGTTGTAGAAGTGGTGGATAACTATGGCAGCATGATAGCATTATCATATTTTGGCCATAACTTTTGCATACGGTATTGCATTTAGGCATTCTATAGATAGAAATGAAGAGCACAATGAGATCTAAAAATTTGGGCACTCACAAAGTGAATATTATTTATTTAAAAAAATCATATACCTTTTGTGATTTGATGCTTTGAGGGGCTTGATATTGATGTTCCAATGTTAGTTTAACACTTGGGGATGCTTGTTGACATGTGTCTTGGAATGCTTTTGGGCTTCAATTGAGCCTGCATTGGATTAGTTTTAGCAAAGATCTGACTATTTTTCATAGTGGACAACAAGCCTTTGTCTGATAAAGATTGTGCTAATTATGCTTTGAAGCTACTTGGGTAATGCATATTGGATGTACCAAAACTTCAGTTGTATTCCTATGGATATATGTTTGGCCTGCTCCTAAGGTGAGATTAGAGCTTGGATACTTTGAAATTGGCTATCATTCCTATCCTTAGATGCTAGCTGGACACAACAGTCAGAGTCTTGCAGACTACTTGGATTCAATGCTTTTGGATATATGCTCTATGGATCTGATACTCAGATGTCATCCACATGATTTTTTAAGCTTTGCTTGCACATTTGGCATTCGACTTTTGCTTCAATGGGAGCTACTTGACTTTATGTACCAAGCCACATTGGCATTGGATGTACTACATAGCATTTGGTTTATGCACTTGAGCTTGAGCTTATTACAGGGAGATAATGGGACCCACTGTGACATGTACATGCTCTCTTGATATTTAATGGATGCAGTTACCCTATCACGGGCTGATTTGGTCTCTTGGCTTGGACCTAGTACTTATGTCTATCAGGGTGTTGTCGGTGATATTTATGTGCTTTTGGGTTATGTGTTGAGCTTTTCTCAATGGGTTATGCATTTGGCAGTTCTCTTCATTTACCCTTGAGACCTACCCTATGCATGATGTCTATGCCTATTACATGTATGGTTTCTAACATACTACACTTGTGACTGTCTTCAATGTTGGTTGTTCCTAAATTCTTCATTCTTGGTTACTCCCAATTGGTTGTTGGCATAATGTTACAATTTATTACAACAACTTATCATTTCAATTCTATGCATTCTATTTTGAGGGTAGTCACCTAGACTTGATAGTCTTTGGCTTATAGTTTGTGGACAACTCATTACTTTGGTAGTATCTCTTGTCTCCCACTTGATTTAGGAATGGTTTTGGGACTGATTTGCAAGGTATTATAGAAACCCATTACCAAAGGGGTTTTAGTCAAAAGGTTGTATCCATCGAGGATCAGAGAGAGAAGGAAGTAGAGAATAGGTGATATAAGATAATAAAAAGAATAGGCAAGGGATTCAAAATTGCCAAATCCTTTACATAATATAAATACGAAGCTCAATGATTCAAAGCATTATGCATTGATAGAACTTGAGAAGATAACAAAATCCTTGTCTGGGGCTACTCAAAAGCAATGTCGCAGCATTAGATTTCTTGGAGCTCCCTCGTAGACAAAAAATGTGCACCAAACACTAGCTTCTTCTTTGTTGCTCAAATGGAAAATCTAATGGTTTTGTTGGCTCCAAAAGGGAGATCAAAGCCCAAGGTGCCTGCCCAAGATTCTTCCAGATTGCTCCTTCTTCCTCTTATGCCAAAGATGTGGATCTAAAGCATGGCAGGGAGCTATGGAGGATGGAAGAAGAAGGATGAACTCATGATGACAGAGACACTGGACCTGACAGTTACACAAGTGAATTAGGTTTGAGGATGGAAGCTTGGACTCATAAACACAATCTTGTGTATAGACTGACAATGACAAGATAGTAACAAAAAAGAGAAAGCATCATGCTATTGCATTCATCATATCTCAAAAAGTGATAGTCAAGTACAATGCTCTATAGTTGTTGGATGGTAGTAGGTTTTCCTTTTGTGCATATGGGATTCAGTCTGCCTGCATGTCCGAAGCCCAAAACTGCCTCATATACAAAGAGGCCACAGTATGTGTGATTGCAAATATCTCAATACCCCTCCACAATCACAACTAGAAAGTACAAAGTGTGTAGAGGCTTTAATGAGAACAACACCCGCAAAGTGTGGGCACATCATAAACATGGCAAAATACCAAAGGCTATTGTAGAAAAGGCTAAGTGTGGGTACCACAAACATGGTGGACGTCCAAAGGCTGTAACAGGGGCCTCACAAATTGTACAAAGGCTGTAGTATAAGGCTACATGAAGAGTTTACAAGCTTATGATAAAGACATTTTGGGCTAGACAATACAAGGCTAAAAGAATTCAGTAAAAATTTGGGTCAAGGACTGTCAGGCCCTTGTAGTTTTCAACATTTCTTTTCGCATAGATCTTCAATTTATTGTAGGTCTTCTTGTCAGTGTAGTCTAACTTGCTCTTTTTGATCGTGTACTTGTTCTTCACTTTGCTTGCAGCTTCAATGTCTTCATGGTTGATCTTCTTTGTCTTCTTCTTCTCCTTCTCCTTCTCCAGAGCTTTGCTTGCATTGTTCTTTTGGTCCTTTTCTTCATGGTCCTATTTTTCTTAGCCTTCTTTGCTTGCATTAGTCTTCATGTTCCCCTCAAGCAAAGATATCATTATCTTTGAGGCAACAGAAATGAATTCAAACTTTTGTACTTTCATGTCTTCAAGGTCTTCAAATGCATACATTGATGGCATTTGGATATAGGCAGCTCCATGTCTTCTTGTAGGTAGAGTAACATCTTCTATGTAGTGTAAATGGACCATAAGATACATGTTACTCTTCATGAGAAGCACCCATTTAAAAATCTTCATGTTTGGCATTGGAAATCAACTTCAAATCCTTGACTTTTTGACTAGAAAAAAGAGTTGAAACCTGATGTGTCAAAGGACACAAGGTAGTGTGTAAACTTAGTGCTAACAAGCACTATCTTGATTGGTTATGCTTTTTGTGTGCCGGCTTGAAAATTCCTTCTATTCTCTAAACCACTCCCTCCGTCTGGGAGCGTCGACCTCGTCTATTGGAAATTGAAGTATCAGAGTGCACCGAATTAGATCTAATAGAATGGCCTAATGGTGTCCGAGATAGCTCTTGGTCCGCCATATCTCTGAATCGAGCCATATACACGTGAAGATCTCCTATAGCTCCTTGTCACTTATCCCTCAACTCATCATGCTGATCTAAATATCCACAAAGGTCACCTGCACAGACAAAAATTGATGTTAGCATAATCAATATAAATCATATAAAGCACAATAATATAAATCTTAAAAAAATGATCTTACTTAAAATGCATATCTTATGTACCCTTATAAGCAATTAGTCAACGAATTGAGTAGGTGGATGCTCCAAGTATGAAGCACCCGATGGTCCCATGTCAATCTCCTGACACAACTTTGCATACACTAGAAGGTTGATAGAAATGTCAATACAAAAGGATGAGTCCACCTCGTTCTCAAAGAATTCTTAGACTCCTGTATTTCCATCATTGTTACCCGATGCTAGCTCCTCTACATGCTCCAAGCTTTTGGTGGCCTCCGCCCCTTGCAATATCGACCTCTCTATTTGCATACTGTCCTTATCTACGCTGGGAACATTGCTTTGATCATATAATCTTCACTTCGAGGAGTTGAAGGTATAACATACCACCATCAAGGTTGTTGAGGTTTGGATAGAAAATTACCTGTTCAAAATCACGTACAAGAGATATTTAACGAGTTCATGCACCTGTTCACAATGGGCTGGCAACACAAACGTGTCACGCAAATCCGTTCATTTTTTTTCAGAATCTATTTTGAGAAATCCAAATGGACCTCGTCAAACTGTTGCTCCAGCACCTTCAAGTACCACTTTGAACCACTGCACATTGAATAGGATCATGGAGAAGCTATGATAATCCACCGTGAGAATACTTTGCAAGCTCCCAAAATACTCCATCTCATCTATAACCGTGTTTGGATCTGTCGCTCATTGTTGGATCTTTTGCTCAAACTTTGCCATGATACCACAATCTGTTGTGGAGCGCATTTTGTCAATACACTCCACACAGAAATGCCATCTGCGTGACCACGCTGCACTATATATTTTGTACTGTACATTGAAACACTCAATTAGATGTCCCATATAAAATATAGATACGACAAACCCTAAACACGTCATCACCTTTGGACTACATCCCCTCGAGAATTCCCACTCCTCGGTTGAGACCTCTGCCCCTTCACGAGACACTGTGGTCAACCATCACATTGACATAAACCATGGCATCTCCTCCATGCCCTCGGGATATTTAATCGGTTGATGGCGCGTACTACATCGAAATTCAAATTGCACTTCCTCCTGATCTTTCCTAGCTTGATGGTACCTAGCGAGCCACGTCTCCATGGAGGCATGGTGTAACATAGAAAAGCGATTCACTTTCTCCTCCATTGTAGCATCCATTCTTTTTTCTATCCTATTTCCAACCACCACATCTCCAGTTAGTCTATCATCATCCTTCAACAACCATAGCAAACTGTTGTTTGAATCCATCGTTGGTAGCCATTGTGAAATATGTACTAACACCTCAGACACCAACCAACCTTCAACCATGCTACCTTCTAGCCGAGCTCGTTGTCGCACAAAGCCTTTTAGGGCTTTCATGAGAAGTGCTCCAAGAAGAACATCCATTGCATATGGACAGGTTCAACAATCTCCACTTCATCTACAAGATGCATAAGAAGGTGGATTTATATCGTGAGCATGCTGGTAGGCAGGTATTTATCAAAGAGACAGACCGTCTCCACTGCTCCCTGCCTTGAGGATTCAATAGAGGATGTCTTAATCTACTTCTGTGAGATCCATTGCACTAAACTTGACAACCTATAAATCGCCCCGTGTATTTCTGGAGTAAGGCATCCTGGGATCACGATCGGTAGTACAAACTGCCACAAATGAGGAAGCATTATGAATAATGACTACATTCCGAATAACAAAATATGCAGGCCACTTACAGTCCATTCGTAGTACAAACCTGACATATCTTATGCCAATCATGGGATTTTAGCCCTGATAATTGGTCGTCTTAAGAAAACGCAGTGTCGGAGGGGTTTTTGTCGAAAGCTCGAATCCACTGGGGATCAGAAGTAGAAAAGTAGAGATAGGATATGGAAGAGAAGATAGAGAATACCCAAGTGGTAAACACGACAAAAAAAAATCACAATGAATTGAAACAATATGTATTGAAAGAACCTGGAATCTTTGCTCTACTCAAAAGCAATCTCCAGGCATTAGTTCTCCTGGAGCTCCTTCGTAGACCGAAAACGTGGATAAGAAAAATCAGCTCTTTCTCTGTTTCTCAGAACCCAAATTTGATAGCTCCGTTGGCTCCGAAAGGGGGGTAAAACTAAGGACACCTGCTCATGGATCTCCCAGATCACTCCTTCTTCTTCTTTCAGTTCAATCTGCAATTTTCAGCCTGTTTACAACGATCGCGACGCGCCGATTTTGTCAATCTGTCCTTATTGTGAAAATCCCCTAATTGGCTAAAAAAGCAACTAGCGTTTTGCATGCCATCCTAATCTATAAGATTTTTCTAAATTTTTTGGATTTTTAAAATAAATAATATCAAAAATAGATTAAAATTATTCAAAAATCTAGTATTTTTGGATAAATCATGCAACTCGCACTAGTACTAATGGCTCAGATCACATTGACTCTCTAGATCAATAGAGAAGTCGGATGATGATGCATTCCATACATTTTCACACTATGTCCTCATAACATCACGACATCCACCCCCTCTAAACCTGCACATCCTCCGGTATGTGCCAAAATCCTAGTTGTCACCGGATTCTGAGTCCTCCTCATCCTCTGCAACCATATCCTTTACTTCTTCATCTTCCATATCTTCCTGGCTAGCCCCTGTATCATGGCTACTATTTTCTTCCAATTCTGGCAACTCATAAGCAATAGATTCCTACCTTTTGAATAATTTGATTCTTTTCCTTACTACCAGAAGTTTTATGGCTGTCCCATCCAGCTCATTTAATGCATAAGTAGCATTATCAAACACCTGTCTTACCATATAGGGTCCAAACCATCTCTTGGAAACTTTATGCATGGCAATATGCTGGTTATCTAAACTGCTATCATAAACCAATACCCAATCCCCATCTTGTATGGTTCTTGGTCTCAGTCTGTCTTTTGTCAAACCGGTTCTTGTTTTGTATCCTTACTGCCCTTAACTTTGTAGTTGCTACCTCTATGTCTTCTGACTTTCTTTCCAAATGTCTAATGTGTAAGGCCAACAACTCCTCTCGATTCAACTCCTCCTCCCAAGGTAACACATTCCATGTGATAGTCATCTCTTCTATATCAGCATGATAGGTTTTTGACCATACATCAATTCTGTAGGCATATATCGTGTAACAGCACTATGAGTTGTTCTCTCAGCCCACAAAGCATAAGGGAGCAATTGTGGCCACTCTTTTATCTTCTCTCCACATGCTTTTGCCAATGCCTTCACAATAGGTGGATGACCTCTTTCACTTTTTCCATTTCCTTCAGGGTTATAGGCTGAAGTTAAAGCAATATTTATCCCCAACCATGCAAAGAAATCATGAGCTTCATCTACATCCAACTCACCCCTATCTGTTGTAATTTTTCCCACACAGTCATATCGACAAAAAATCTCTTCTAAGAGAAAAGTACATACGGCATTTGTCGTCTTAGTACGTAGAGCTCTCCCTTCCACTTGATTAGTCAAGTCTTCATGAGCAAGCACAAGATACCTCATTTGCCAAAGACCTGTAGGCATTGTGACCAAATCCACCACCCACTTAAAATGAAGAGACAATGGATATGTGGGTTGCAGTCCATCCTGATGTCTCACAGTTGAATACATTTGACATGTCATACATGTTTCTACAAAGTGAGAAGCATCCTTATACATACCCTGCCACCAATATCTTTCTTTGATCTTTTTAAAAGTACCCCAAACACCTCTATGACCAGCCCACAAACTTTCATGAAATTCTTGCATTACTTTTACTTGTGAAGCTCTGTCACCCAAAACTCGCAATGGCATACTCTGTTTCTTTTTAGCATGTTTCCATAAGTATCCATCGTTTAAGAAAAATTCATAGGCTTTCCTCTTGATCTTCTTAAACTCCTCATCTGACCATTCATCTCTTTTTGTTAATGTACTGAGATATTGACCAATTCTCAGCCATTATCCTGCATATTTGTCTTCCAGAAACACTTTTGCACAAGATGCAAAACATCTAAAGTGTCTTCTCTTTGTTGTCCAAGATTCTGTTAATGCTGTAGAAACACTTTGCATTACTAAATTTACTCTTGCAACATCATTTTCAGCCATAAGAAAGTCATCTTTTTCCTCCTCATCCATCATCCCATCTTCATTCTCATAGCGTGCTCGAGATAACATGTCTGCCACTGGGTTATCTCTTCTTGCAATATGCTGAAATTCAGGGTTCAAAGATTTGATGTATGCAATCCACTGGAGGATAGTAATATCCGGGGTAGCACAACTAGTAATCATACCCAATACTGGCAAACAATCAGTCTCAATGACTACATGAGCACCCATAAAATACTTCTTATCACATTTAAGGGCTGTCACAATCCCCCATAATTCTCTTTTTACTTGTGGATATCTTCTCTATCATTCAGTCAATACTTTTGCACCAAAGCATATTGCATACCTTTCCCCTTCCTCATCATCTTGCCCAATTACCCATCCAATCCCGATTGGGCTTGTATCAACAGTAATAGTGATAGGCTTCCCATGTGAATAGTCTGCCTTTCTCAACGTAGGAGCAGATTTTAAGAGTTACTTCAATTTCTTCATTGCTTTCTGATGCTTTCTTTTCCAATGAAATTTTTGACCTTTCCGTAGAAGCTGATAAGGAACATTGGCTACATGTGCAAAGTGAGGAATCCATATCAAATAGAACACACATGCACCCAAGAATCTACGCACCTCTGATACATTCGTGCATATATCTGGCATTCTATCAATCCCATCTATTTTTACTGGTGATGGCCTTCGCCCATAAGGCCCACACATATGCCCAACAATCAAAACCTCCTCAACTCCAAAGACAGACTTTTGTCCAGAAAGAGTTAAATGCACCTCTTCTAAACGTGTCAGAATCCTCTCACAATCCACAATATGATCTGCAACAAACTGTCTACATCCATGAGCATCCATCTCTTCATTGTTTTCATCCACCGCACACTCTTTGATTGGAACATCATCCAAGAAGAGCATAGTCAATTGTGGTATAAAATCCATGAGTACCCTATTCATAGCATTTTTCATGTGTGCCACTGAGTTTGTTGCACCCTGTGGGAGAGTACACATCCGTACTAACCCCAAAGGAGTCTTCATGGTTGTAATATCCCTACTTTCAATTGCAAGCTGAAATTGATCATACCATGAGTAAAGATCACCCAAAGAATAGATTGCTCTGCCTGCAAAAGCCTCTATAAATTCATCAACCACAGGACATGCACCCACATTTCTTATGGTCACTTTATTGACCGGTTGCATGTCTTGAATAAATCTCAAAGTCCCATTCTTTTTGGGCACAGTAAACCAACGATTTGAGCACGAGGCTGAAGAAGGCTCCAAGATCTTCATGCGAATCTTTTCATTTAGCAAATCCATCAGCTTTGGCAAGTAAGATTTAGGCACTGGAATAGGCCTCAAGTTCCATGGTACATGTGGCACAATAAATATGACCATAGGAGAGACAACATTTGGATCCACACAACCTATTTCACTTGGTTGAAATGCAAATGCCTTCCCATGTCTAACCAACATTTGCATAAAGCAGTTTCTCTCAGTAGGCAAAAGAAACCCTTCTGCACCAACTTTCAATTCCTGTAATGTTTCAAATGTAAACTCATGACCTATATCTTTAGGATCCCATAAGCTTGGCTGCCTTGACACTTTTTCATACATACCCTCACTCTTTGGTGGAAGTGGCAAAGCAATTGGTTTCACCTTTTTGTCAACTGTCTTATACTTTGTCTCCACAAGTGCTTCAGCCCATTGTAATCCTTCCTGCTGAGCAAACAATGCTATAACATCATACATATCCAAAGAACATACTGACAACACTCTGTTTTCAGCCTCATTTTCTACATGTATAGTTGCTGAAAATTCAGCCATAGTGTCAGTAATATTCAGCCCATAAAAGATGCCCGAAATGCCATCATTTTCAGCTAACATCCCCAATGATCTCAGTTTCTTAATAGCCCGTTTCATAGATATGCGTTCAGCCCTACACATAGCTTCCATAGGCTTAAACCAACATGAACTGTTTGCTGTAAACTGAGAATTACCAATAGTAAATACATGCTTCATTTCATCAAGAGGCGAGTACACCCTCTGATTAGCACTACTGTAGCCCCGCATTACAGCAATGCCTAATGAAAATCCAAGTCTTTGAATTTCCTTTGCATTTGGAACCAAAGGAGACTCTCGAAGCGTATCACGATTTCTAGGATGATTAACACAAACAGTAAGAAATCGGACGGCTTTCCTCCCATCTTTGCTTCTGACTCTTGCATAAGCAGAACCATCATCAAGCACCTTTGTTTCCATACGCACACCTGTAATATAGGGTTGTCCCAAAATCACTGCATATGAGGAATTATCTTGTACAAAGAAGTGTTGCTCTTCCTGTACATCACCAATTGTCACTTTTACATTAGGACATGTAACATAGAGCTCCCTTGAAGAATTATTTGCAACCCTCATACGCCAACCATGATCAGTGTCCACAGGCCATGCACCATTTTCATACAATCCCTGCTCAATGAGATTTATCTCAGACCCATGGTCAAGTAAAGCAGCACAAGGTGTTTCACGCTCCCCTATTTTCACTACCATTTCAGTGGTAGCTCTAGCCCAATGATTTCTTGTGTAGTGACTTCGAGGAATAAATCCTAGAGTCTCTTCTCCATATTGTTGCATTTGCCTTACTCCACCATGCATATTACTATAAGACAATGCATTTTCAGCCACTTTCTTCTCTTTTCCACTTGCTGTCCATTGATTAGTAGCATCCTGCATAGACAATCCTGTACTTACTTCATGCTCATATTCAGCCCGAATACCCAACAAACCAGTTTCCTCTTCAAATTGTAGCAATGCACTAGTGGTATCACCAAGAAACTGACGCTTCCTTTTAATTATGTCAATGATCTCATCATGAAATTCTCACTTGGCAATGCCAAGCACCTCTCCCAAGGTAAACTCCACCCGACTGTTTAAGATCCGTTCTTCAAGAACCTTCTTAAGATCTGTGGCTGTCTCAATGTCAGATTGTAGCTTATATCCTGGCTGTTTGCCCTTCTTTTTGCCCTCTTGTTTTTTATCCTATTTTTGTTTCTAACTGACCTCTTCCATATCATGCTCGGGAGGTGGCTGATTTGCAACTTTAGACTGATCCATACTTCTTTTTGTCATTCTTTTATATGTCCCTACAATATCTTCATCTCTTTTTCGTTTTTCTTCCATAAGTACATCCGTGTTTTGTACCTTTGCTAAATATGCATACATTGAATATGCATCTACTGGTGATTCCCAACCAGTTATGCCACGAATGTCTTGCCTTGCATGAGACATTTCACTATCAGTGACCTTTCTCTTTTCAGTTGTATGTAAAGCATGTATCCATATTTCAGCCTTTGGACCAACCATCACTTGGCCATGCATTCTATCCAACTGTAGACCAAAAGTAGAAGCATGTACCGCCACATAAGCATTTTGGATAGCCAAGTCTTCCAACAACTTCTGCATATCTCCCTTTCCAAAATTCAAAGCAAGAGGTAATTCCGTTTCTTGTGCATGGATCTTGCCATCTTTCCAAAAGATAAGCTGTCGTGCCAAGGCCTCCTGATAGGCAGCACAATCCTTTATCTCGTGCTGCAAATTGTCACACCACATACATCTTTTTCCAGGCTTAGGGGCTGCTGCCCGTCCCCTTTCCTCTTGTCCTTTTTCATCCAATTTTGCAACCTTCAATTGAAGATCCCGCATCCCTTTGACCAGTTTATCTAAGACAACTTCCCTAACAGAGGGAACAATAACAGGTACAGCCATAGGGTTAGCCACAGAAGCGGGTGGCTTACTGGATACTTCAATTGTCTTACCCGTAACAATGGGCAAGCTAGAGACATGCAATCTTTCTCTTCTTGTATGTTTCTTCACAAGTGTAGTAACCGTTTCCTTGACATGTCGCCACTCTGTTTTCAAACCTGTCTGTGTAGTCTGATCCTCCAACAAATCATCAAGCTTCTCTTGAAGCTCAGGATCAGCTGCCTGTAGAAACAATTCAATTTTTTGACTTGCAAGAGCTTACTGTTCTGCAAGATCCAACTGCTCAAATCTACTTTCAAATTCTCTTAACAATTATGTAGCCACAAGACCCTTATTAGGTTGTATAACCCACTCTTGAAAAGTCCTTCTCGTAATCAAACTGGTGTCCTCAATGTAAAATTCTTCCCTGAGTGTCTTCTTGAAGGCTACCCAGTCAACATCCTGCAAGTATAATTCAGTAATCCGTGCTTTCAGTTTATGAACAGTAACACGTACAAAATACCGGCTCCATGTAGATTGAGCCACTCCAAAGAATTCCATCTTCTGAACATAGGTATGTACATATGCAGATACATTCCTGTCATTGAATAACTTCACCTCATGCTCAACTGCTTGCAAAGCATTCATCACAACACTTTCTGTTTGAGCTGAAGCTTGCATCACCTGTTGTTGTTGTACTTGCATAAGCATATTCATATTTTGCACCAACTGTTGCAAAACATCACTGGAGATTGTATTTGAAGGTTCTCCCATCTTATATTTCCCTCTTCTGTGATGACCTTTCACGTTGGGTTCACCAATGTCGGAGGGTTTTTTGTCAAAATGTCGAATCCACCGGGGATCAGAAGTAGAAGGAAGTAGAGATAGGAGATGGAAGAGAAGATAGAGAATACCCAAGTGGTAAACACGACAAAAACAAATCACAATGTATTGAAACAATATGTATTGAAAGAACCTAGAATCTTTTCTCTACTCAGAAGCAATCTCCAGGCATTAGTTCTCCTGGAGCTCCTTCGTAGACCAAAAACGTGGATCAGAAAAATCAGCTCTTTCTCTACTGCTTGGAACCCAAATTTGATGGCTCCGTTGGCTCCGAAAGGGGGGGTAAAACTTCAAGACACCGCTCACGGATCTCCCAGATCACTCCTTCTTTCATTTCAATCTGCAGTTTTTAGCCTATTTACAGTAATCGCGATGCGCGCGATTTTGTCAATCTGTCCTTCTTGTGAAAATCCCCTAACTAGCGGAAAAAGCAACTAGATTTTTGCATGCCATCCTAATCTATAAGCTTTTTCTAACTTTTTTGGATTTTCACAATCCTAATCTATAATTTTTTGAGTTGCATGCCATCCTAATTCATGCAACTCGCACTTTATTCTGAGTAGTCCACAAACCAACCAACAACCATTGTTGAGTGTTGAACCTCTTTTCTCAACCTTCTTTTCATCTTGAAGCAATCCGATCACAGCCAGAGACAAGGATTCTTCAGCCCCTCTTCTTCTTAACTTCTTGCACATGAATAGCCTCTATGCAGGAGAGAGAGGGAGGAGAGAGAAAGACTAAAAACCAGAATTTCATTCTCTTCATCATATTGCGTGTGGTTACCATCAAAATCTTGCCCTCTGCATGGATCAGGGATCTTCCCTTCTCTCTCTACATGATTGAGTATCCAAGAGGCACATACATCCCCAAAAAATGGGGCATCAATCAAAAAACGCCCCTCCCTGCATCACGACATATTTTTGCATGTTTTTTTCATTGAGAGTTTTATTTGATTTCATTTATAAAATGTCCACTTTAAAAAAAAACCACTTTCACACTACTATGGAAGGGTTTTCAGCTTGTTTGGGGGTGCAAACGGACTCCGATTCACGAGCCGCGATGGGACCTAAAATGGGCCGGCACTGGCTATGGCACTAGCCGGACCTCATGCTCATGACAC
Source organism: Lygodium microphyllum (assembly GCF_053477565.2). Classification (NCBI taxonomy): domain Eukaryota; kingdom Viridiplantae; phylum Streptophyta; class Polypodiopsida; order Schizaeales; family Lygodiaceae; genus Lygodium; species Lygodium microphyllum. Next base: position 11,771,250 of record NC_141149.1, on the reverse strand, counting down.
ACAAACACCCTCACGGCCTCGCGGACCAGGAGCGTCAGTCTAATGCTAAAGGACAAATTGCCCTAAAGCTTAATTCATGCGTTTATAGTTCATAGTCCAACGATTCCCTTAAACTCCTCAGAGGGAGAACCCATACTTATTGGCAATGCCACGATCACACACATATGGAGGCAACCTCACGGTAGAAACACCGCGGCCCCACCGCAGCTCTCCTACATCGCAGGGATTGGCCCTCTGATGCGCTGCTAAACATATAACACAAACGAACACAAACTCCTCTCTTTTATATTTCTCGTATTTCCAGGAGATATACAATGTTTCCTCACTTAACAGTCCCTTAGGAAACCGACCCTCTATCCTACGGCGAGGGATAACCTCATACTCTCAATCGCGGGTCAAAGTCCTAAGAAAACAATTGCTATGCAGTCCAAGAGATTTTCCTTTCATACCATGAACCATGTATAGTGCATAATGTGAATGGTTTAGTGCACAAACAAAAGAAAATCAGCATTGTGCATCATGCGAAACCAATCTTTTTCATGATTTCCATACTAACGTTTATGTATTGAAATGAGGAGAGACACCGAGCCTTACGCTCATGCTGTCTTTTTCTTTATTTTAAAACAACATCCTATAGGCATGATGTAACACATAAATCAGATTTTAATTCATATTTTGACACTCAAACTCCCCTCTCACCCTACCGTTTAATGTTTTACATTCGTTGATAGGTGAAAGAGTCATTTTATGTGTATTTCTTTATAGAGAAAGCGATAAACACTGACAGAAACATAGAAACGAAGGTAAACCGAGGCCATCCTCGTGCTTTACCTTTATTATACATTGCACAAACACTTATGTAATTTTTTGAAATTTTTCTTTTATCGTTTCCTAATTTTCTCCCCTTTAAAACCCATTTTTCACCATTTTTGGGTATTTTTCCTCTATTTTCTTCAATTAAAAATGACTAGAAATTAAGATTGATTGTGGGCTGTGGCCCTTAGGTTTCTTGAGAGAAAAATTTCAGGTTTTGTTGATGTTGTATCTCATACTTCCTCTTTATCTTACAAAAAATCTCCATTTTACCCCTTAAACGCGTGTTTTACGGGTTTTAAACCATTAGTTTCAGCCATATCACTTATGATTTTCTGATTTTCTGAGCATAAACTGATCAAACTCATAGCAAACAACATTATGATGCATAATTAACCCATGGAAACAATATTTCATCAACCAAATAGCATAAAAACTTATTTTTTCTTCATAAAAATTGAATTACCACTTAGGCTTTGTGTCTCGGGATCTCGGTTTTGGCACGGGACTGCCTGTCAGCCCTCATTCAATGTCCATCATCTTCAAGATCAGCAATCTTCATGTCTTCATTGATCCGGAAGCAATCCGGTTCCAACCGGACAAGCTTTCCTTCACCATTCTTCATTTTCCTCTTGCACACAAGGACAGACCCTTAAGGGAGAGAGAGGGAGGAGAGAGAAAGACTAGAATCGGAATTCTCCATCCAGGCCATCATTGCTCGGGTGAAGGGCAGCAAAATGATCACCAGACAGAAGGGAATCAAGGCCCATAATCACTTGGGTGGGTTGTATGCAGCCCCCATGATGGATCCATCAACATAGGAGCGCAAATTTCAGCGCATCCTGGCGCCTTCTCCCTCCACGATTTATGCTTCTTTTTTGCATGAAAGCTTCATATGACATTAGAATTTGGGCTCCCAAAGGTCACTAGCCCACCAAGTTTTGTCTACCCCTTCGCATCTTGACCGGTTCCTTGGCCATTTCCCCGTCTGGGCTCCAAATCGAGCTCTGAAAAATCCTGGGCGTCCGGCTTGACATCCCGCATTGGCTAGAAACTCCTGATAACCTACAAGGAAGTCTGAAAAATTATCAAAAATCAACAAGTGTCGCTCGGGCACCTTTTAAGAGTCGTATTTCACTTGGTGCTTAAAATCATCCTAGCTGGAGCCGCCGCCTTCGATGTTGAATATTTTTCCCCTAAATTCCAAATTTTTTGGAAAATTTTAGGCACATCTCGGACTCAAAACTCCGCTCTCATTGGCGACCACAGGATAGGGCGACTCAGCCCATCGAATCCCACAACAGATCTGCACAAAACAACCAAAGGAAGCATCAAGCTGATACAAAATAGACACATACTACAACCACAGCAGAGTGCTCACCCTACCCCCTAACAAAACCAAGGCATGACATCCACAAGGAGTAGGCCTAGCATAATCTGATAAAAGGTCCGCAGCTAGTCACTAACCAACTGTTCCAACATGGTCAAACTAAAAAGAACTATCAAAGAGGTCGCCCTAAATGGTGGTCTGAAATACCTACCTAACTAAGGACAACACAACCAGGAGCTCCTACTAGGCGAGGACTCCTATAGCCTGATCAAGAAGTATTTGCTTTCAACACATTTCTTCTTTTAGGGTTTTTTTATTTCATACTCGGGCATGTAAAAAGGAGGGAGCTGAGCGTAGTGACCCAAGAAGAACAGGGCATCGGCCTCAGGTCCTGTCTCGGTACCCAAGAACCTACCAAGCCCTCGCAAGGAGGCACTTAATCCTTTTTTGATGCTCACTTTTATTTTCGCTCCAACCTTAATTTCTTCTCTTCTAGCAAGAAGCCACCCCTAGGAAGACAAGGCATGGGCCCCGGGTCAGACTTGTCCCCAGGAACCTACCAGGCCATCGCATGCCGATGATCAACTACTTATAAATTTTCCTTTCTTTCTTTTCTTTTCTACTTTGATAGGGGGTTAGAACCCCTTTTTACACACCTTTGTATATATTGATTTTCTTGTGAGATATTCAGGGTTTTTATCATCATCATTATTTTCTTTGTCGACAGGCTTCTGTAACTGCCTCACAACTAACAAGAACTCCTAGAATGGCTGCCTAGTAGGCTAGCAGAACAGGGTCACTAGGACTCCTTCTAAAACAGGTCTTTCGATGGCTGGCAATGTCTTCACAGGAGGCAACGACTGCTTAGACCTCCCTCAGACATACCTAACCTAAACCCTGGGACTTCATGCCTTGGTCGCTGGTCCCCAACAAGAAAAGAAAATCCCCTAACAAGTACACAGACACATATATCATAAAACACGGTACTCATAAATGAGAAATATCACCTGGATAGGGCCACGAGAAGCTTCCATGCAACAAAAGGCTCCTTCCAAGCTCTTCTTTTGAACCTGTCTAGCACAGAACTAAAACAAGAAACCATTAACCATACCGGCACTAAACAGATGACTGGCTTTCGTGGCCTAATGAAATAAAGAACTTCACTACAAAACTTGATCGGCCCTCTTGGCCTTACGAAATAAAACATTCAAAACCTCGCAAAACGGCCCTCTTGGCCTAACAAGATAAAACAGAATAGCACCTACACATCCCTCCCTGAAAGAGTACAGATATACAATAATAGCCCCTTTCCAAGGAGGAAAAACACAGGGCTCGCAGCCCTAAACTAAATGCATAAGGTTATGACCCATCCCTCCTACATATATAGCAAGAGGCGTACGCATAACATGTTGTCTAATCAGCCTATGGATCCAGGATAATAACGGGAGATTGGTCTCGGCTACTCTTTGCATCACCCATATCAACCATCATCTACCATATAATGCATGCTCTGATAACATTTCCCACAAGCGACCGGGTCCTGTTTCATCATTGATAACAATATCCAGACTAGGACCACAGTTGAAGAAAATGTCTTCTTCATAAGCCAGATTTGCCAGTGAATTCGCAAACTAATTCCAATAATGTGGAATCAGCTGAAAAGACACTCTCTCAAACTCCTCAAGTAGGGTCATTGCAGTTTGATGATACATACAAAGAATGGGATTCCACACTGTGTATGTCCCATCTAGCTAATTCAGGATCAACTGCTGGGAATCCCCTTTTACTAACAACCGCCGGATACCACCTTGTTTGGCAATATGCAGTCCCATAATCAAGGCGTTATACTCCGCCATATTGTTAGTGAATCCTACCCCAAGATAAGCAGCTAACTTCATCGTAGCTCTACGTTGGGGATCTTGGATTACTACTCCAACATCCCTTTTTTATTAGGGCCCCTAGATGCTCTGTCAAAATATAATGGGTACGTCCACAATGGGTTTACACAGCGCGCCATCACAAACTCCTCTATTCGTAATTATGATAATCAAAGTTTAGCATGTTTAGAGGGTGAACTGACGGCTCCATCCCACCTTCTTCATTGAACTCAACAGGGATACTTGTCAACAGTCGTAAGCAGTGATGGTAGAAGACTTTAATCTCCCACACAAAGGTTCCGCCTTCTTGCTCAATCACTTTGTATCCTTTTCTCCACCAGATAAGTTTCCCCTGATGGTATCTCTGCTCCAGATATGGGTGCTCCAAATAAGAAATTAACCGACCCATCAACCAACTTTTAGCTCTTTTGCAGGTCTCAAATCATCCCCAGCATGGACCTGCAATGCATTTTCTTTGTATTAGCATACTTAGAAATAACAAGGTTTAATCTTATTAAGATTAACCTTATTTTTAAACTCTACTCCATGCAAATCAGCTAATAGAGCCGTAGACCTATTTTTCCCTATCCTAACAATCTTGTAGGGGCCCATTTAGGTTCCAGCTTCCCTGGAAACCGCTCCCTATGTGCATCATAATATAGAACTAATTGCCCTTTTTTAAAGGTATACTTCTTTGCTTTAAGGTCGTGCAACTGCTTCATCCGACGTTTCGCTACCTCCTGGTGTAATAAACTCTGCAACTTCAGTTCATCCAGGTGGGCTATGGTCGTAAAACGTTCAAAAAGGGAATCCTCGTCTCCCAAAGAGTGGTTAATTGCAAACCATATGGTTGGCAACTCAATCTTGAGGGGTAACACACACTCTTCTCCATAAACTAATTTAAATGGAGTATGGCCGGTAGCTCGCTTGAACATTGTATTGTATGCCACATACAACTTCCTATCCTAGTCTCGTTTCTTCTCAGAGACTATTTTAGACAAGATACCCACAAGCTGCTTATTGGTACTTTTGACTTGCCTGTTTGCTTGTGGATTATAAGGGGTCATTTTATTATGCTTGATTTGCCAAGCTTCAGTCATTAAAAGCTTCAGTCAAGCTTTTAATCACCTTATTCAAGAAATGGGTTCCACGGTTCGACACTAATTCCTTCGGTGGACCGAAACGGCAGATAATCTTCTCTAAAAGGAAACTTGCAGTCTCTTTTGCATTTTCCTGCCTCGTCACCTACGCTTGACCATTTTGTAAAATAATCAGTTGCTACTATAATGTACCTCTTCTGAGTAGTAGACGACGGGGTGATAGGACCCACAAAATCAATGCCCCACTTCTCAAATGGAAGGATAGCCATGATAGGCATAAGTGGACGTTTCCTATTCTCTCGACTATCATGTCTTTGACAAGTATCACATCGCTTCACATACTCAAAGAAATCTTGGAAGATGGATGGCCACCAATATCCAGCTCGTAATGCTTTCTGTGCCATCAACCGTCCAGCAAAGTGCCCTCCACATGTAGAGTCATGGCACTCTTCCAAGATGAAAGGAACCTCGTCAGGCATCACACATCGGTGGTAGATATCATCAACACCTTGTCGATATAGTGTTCGTGCAATCAAGGAAAACTTCAAAGCTTGTTGTTTGATTTTTCTCTTTTCTGATTTTGACAAACCAGCTCCAGTCTCTCCTGTTGATAGGTAATGCGTAATAGCAGCATACCAAGTTGGAATGAAAGCTGTATCAATTTTAAACGTTTCTTCAATATCACTTCCTTCAACCAAAGTCTCCTTTGGCTCCTCGAAATCCACAAGGCATTCCACAATACCCTGCAAGCTCGGTGGCTTACTCTTAATCTCATAATCAAACTCCTGCAAAGTGATTAACCACTTTGCCAAACGATTAGGCGACTGCAGCTTGTTCATAAGCAATCTAAGCCCTTCTGCCTTCGTATAGAATACTACATTTTCATAGAGGATGTAGTGCCTGAATTTCTTAGTCCCAAAGACTATTGCAAGTCACAACTTCTCCATGTAGGTATAATTGATATCTGAAATGCCCAATTTTCGACTAGCAAAAGCTATCGGATGATACCACTTTTCGTCCTAGGTTTGGGCTAAGCATGGCTGATACTATGCATGGTGGCTGTTGAAAATATATAAAACACCTTGCCTCTTTTAGGTGCTTTTAAAATGGGTGCTTTTACTAACTCCTATTTCACATCCTTGAAAGCTACCTTATAAGGGTCGCTCCATTCAAATAGACAGCTAAAGGATAATAAGTTCGTTAATGGCAACTTTCTTTCTGCCAAGGCATTTATAAACCTCCGATAGTACCCTATCGATGACAGAAAGCTATGAACCTCTTTTGGAGTGCACAGTAGACTCATAGTGACTATGACCTTGATCTTTTCAGGGTCAGTTCCAATTCCTACTGAACTGACCACATGGTCTAGCAATAGCCCATAAGGCACTCCAAAGACACACTTCCGTGGATTAAGAGCGATGCAAAATTGTCTGCAGCGCTCAAAGCACTTTCTTAAAATAATCAACATCCTTTCCCTTACAGTGGCTGCCCCCAAGTCATCAATAAATACTTTCAACTCATCTGGGGAGATGTCACCAAAGGTCTTGTCTACTATTCGTTGCCATGATCCAGGTGCATTGCACAAACCAAAGGTCATCACATGGTACGCAAAAGTACCAAAGACAGTAATAAAAGTTGTTTTCAACTTGTTCTCTTCTGCAATTGCCATCTGGTTATATCCTGCAAAGCAATCCATAAATGAATATATCTCCCTACCCGCTAATTGATCCAAAATCTGGTCAATAAATGGCAACAGGTAGTAATCCTTAACCGTCTGCTTATTCATCTCTCTAAAATCTACACATAGTTGAATCTGTTTGTTTTTCTTCTTCCTAATAACAACTAGTGAACACCATTCTGTGTGCTGTACAGGGAAGATTAACCCAGCTTTTCTTAGCTTCTTTAACTCCTCAAACAGCCCGTCCCTCAATTCAAAAGGTAACGCCATACTTTCTGACGCACAGGACGACTATCTTCTTTTACAGGAATAGTATGCACAGCCAGACTGGGAGGAATGCCTCTCAACTCATCATAACTCCAAGCAAAGATATCGCAGAATTCTTGAATCAAGGACACATAGTCCTCCCTTTCTGTTGAATTGAGCATGGAACCTAATTTAATTGGCCGTGGATCATTCAGCGTGCCAAGGTCTAACTCAATCACATCCGCGTCTCTTATCCTATCTTGCGGCTCTATCGGCTCATTTAGAGTTATCTGATAAATATCCTCTGTAGTGGACCCCTCTTTAGACTCGTCACTGGATGATGTCTTACTACCAGATGGATCATCTGCTGTCTCTAATTCAGCAGAGAATAAAGGAGCTCTCTCACTCTGAGGAGACTCTGGGTAAGCATTGACTATCACTCGATTAGCACCTCTACCTAGAACCACTCAACCGGCGGGTATATCGACTTGACAGTCTGTTCGTAAGATCCAAGGCCTACCTAACAAGACTCGATAGCTAGGACGTCCTGCAAATCTTATCACCCTAAAGTCCAAGAAGCATTCTACACTTGCAATTGTAACATGGACCTTAGTAATGCAACCTTCTGGTTGTCTCAGACTATCATCAGCCATTCTAAGAAGGGTGGAGCTATCTTTTTGGATGCCTAGACCCAACCTCTCCATCAACTCTGAACTCATGATATTGATGGAGGATCCAGTGTCTACAATGGCATGTTCCACTAATATTCCATCTACATAAGCTGGAACCCTAGGGCAATTCTTTTCAGCATGATCAAACCAATCTTCCCCTACTCGTGCTATGCCCAAAGGTTCTACAATATACCCAATACGCAGGATCTTCTTGAATTCCTTGTGTACTCCTGGTGATAATTTAATCAACTATAGAAGGTTTACGTCTGGTTTGACTTCACAGAGAGAACTTGCTAAATCAAAGTCATGATAAGTAGCCAAAGCTCTCTTTTCTTGCCAAACCATTCTTTCTTTTGGTCTTTGGACTGGCTTTGGTGCTTCTTTCTTAGCTCTTGCCTTCTTTCTTGGCACTTCCTCATCCTTTTTAGGATCGAATTTCTTGTCAACCGGCCTCAGAGGCCCACCTTCCATACTAGGACTCTGGACTTGCGTCCCCTTATCCCCTTGCTTAGGGTTTCCCTCAACCGGTTTTTCCTTATCTTTGTCAACCTCTTTAGCCTTTTGGCCTCTTGTCATGGCTCTTAAGTTAGAGGTTTCAGTATCATTGACTCGTACAGCCTCAATAAGGTTGGCTCCATTGCCTTATGGCAACTCTTCTATAATGGTCTTTTCCTTCTGCAATATTTGTCTTGGTGCATCATTCTGCTACAAGTTATTTCCTTGCGATCTATGATTCACAGGGCCTGGCTGTTTACTCCCTTGTTGGAGGGAACTAATCTTACTCCAATAGGTAGTAGCTAAATGACCTGACTTCCCACAAATGTCACATTTAACATTTGGACAATTTCTAGGGAAATGCTGTCCACCACACCACTTACAACTAAATCTTGAGGGTCCACCCTCTTCAGGGCGTTGACTCCCTATTAGATTCTTCTGCTTCTTCAAGAAATTAACGTCAACAGCTATTTGCGGATATTGTTCAAAAATCATATCGGTGTAATGCTTCATCATATCCTTCACTTCCCCAAGAACATTAGATGCACTCGACCCATAGCCTCGATCGTCGACTCGTCGTTCCATTGGCCTAACAATCTAATTTGGCATTGGTTGTTGACTCACAGGAATAACATTAGAATTCCAAACTTGGCCTCCAACATTTGGTGGAGCCAACTAACTTGCCATAGGCATAGTCACACTGGGAGGAGCTGGCAGCAAGGGTACATTTTGAACCATACTTCCTCTCCCATTAGGGTTAGTCATAGGCATCCCTTGACTTCCATTCGTCAATGGTAGATTGCCTCCATGTACTAAACCTACATTAACATTCATTCGAGAGGAGTAGGCCATTTGTAATTGTGCTTCTACTCCCTCTGCCTGCGTAATAGCGATGTCTATGTCAGCCAAAGCCACACTGCTCAATTGTACTTGAATATTGAAATCCAATCCATGCAAGAAGTATTGCAATTGGGCAACCAACGGAATAGGAATGTAAGTTTGTAACTTACGAAATACTTCCTTAAGCTTCTTGCCATAGGCTTTCACATTCTCATGAGGGTCTTGGCGTGTTACATTCAAGACACGCAACCAATATTGGCCACCTCTTTCAGGGGCATATTCTCCTCAGAAAGCTGCATAGAATTGATCAATTGTGGTTATGGTCCCAGACTCTATGCTGTGATACCATACCGCAGCCCTTCATTTTAATATCATATTAAAGAACATCATGAGATGTTCCTCATCTTGGATGCGATAATTGAACATCAATCTTTGGAATTCACAAATGTGAAATTCTGCATCCTCTTCCGTTAACCCATTAAAAATGGGCAAGAGAACTCCTAAAGCTGGTAAATCCAACGTCCCTATAGGAATTACAATAGGTTGTGCCATGGCGACAGTCGGATTAGCAATGGGAGTTTGAACTGTCAGAATCACACCCCCACTTGAAGTGGGTAGACTTGGTGGAAAAGAGGAAGAACTTACGGTTCCTCCTGCACCTAACAGACTATGTGGAGCAGTCGGGTTACTAAGACCACTGCCTCTTATACATATCGGGCTACTCCTTTGAGGAGAATAATGACTTACGATCTCTAACCGCCGTCTAGCCCTCTCAGCACGTTCTGCTTTTTGTATTTCGGCTTGACGGTCCTTGTCATAGGACATAAACCAACTTTCTTTTGCTCCCTAGAAACCCTAGATTCAAAAACCACCACTTATAGGTGGCTCCCGGCAGACGCACCACTGATGGGACCTAAAATGGGCTGGCATTGGCTATGGCACTAGCTGGACCTCATGCTCATGACACACAAACACCCTCATGGCCTTGCAGACCAGGAGCGTTAGTCTAATGCTAAAGGACAAACTGCCCTAAAGCTTAATTCATGCATTTATAGTTCATAGTCCAACGATTCCCTTAAACTCCTCAGAGGGAGAACCCATACTTATTGGCAATGCCACAATCACACACATATGGAGGCAACCTCACGGTAGAAACATCGCGGCCCCACTGCAGCTCTCCTACATCGCAGGGATTGGCCCTTTGATGCACTGCTAAACATATAACACAAACGAACACAAACTCTTCTCTTTTATATTTCTCATATTTCTAGGAGATATACCATGTTTCCTCACTTAACAGTCCCTTAGGAAACCGACACTCTATCCTACGACGAGGGATAACCTCACACCCTCAATCGCGGGTCAAAGTCCTAAGAAAACAATTGCTATGCAATCCAGGAGATTTTCCTTTGATACCATGAACCATACATAGTGCATAATGTGAATGGTTTAGTGCACAAACAAGAGAAAATTAGCATTATGCATCATGCGAAACCAATATTTTCATGATTTCCAAACTATCGTTTATGTATTGAAACAAGGAGAGACACCGAGCCTTACTCTCATGCTGCCTTTTCCTTTATTTTAAAACAACATCCTATAGGCATGATGCAACACATAAATCAGATTTTAATTCATATTTTGACGCTCAAACTCCCCTCTCACCCTACCGTTTAATGTTTTGCATTCATTGATAGGTGAAAGAGTCATTTTATGTGTATTTCTTTATAGAGAAAGCGATAAACACTGACAGAAACATAGAAACAAAGGTAAACCGAGGCCATCCTTGTGCTCTGCCTTCATTATACATTGCACAAACACTTATGTAATTTTCTGGAATTTTTCTTTTGTTGTTTCCTAATTTTCTCCCCTTTAAAACCCATTTTTCACCATTTTTTGGTATTTTTCCTCTATTTTCTTCAATAAAAAATGACTATAAATTAAGATTGATTGTGGGCTGTGGCCCTTAGGTTTCTTGAGAGAAAAATTTCAGGTTTTGTTGATGTTATATCTCATACTTCCCCTTTATCTTGTAAAAAACCCCCATTTTACCCCTTAAACGCGTGTTTTACGGGTTCTACACCATTAGTTTCTGCCATATCACTTATGATTTTCTGATTTTCAAAGCATAAACTGATCAAACTCATAGAAAACAACATTATGATGCATAATCAACGCATGCGAACAATATCTCATCAACCAAATAGCATAAAAACTCATTTTTTCTTCATAAAAATTGAATTACCGCTTAGGCTTTGTGTCTCGGGATCTCAGTTTTGGTACAGAACTGCATTTCAGCCCTCATTCAATGTCCAACATCTTCAAGATCAGCAATCTTCATGTCTTCATTGATCCAAAAGCAATTCGGTTCCAACCGGACAAGCCTTCCTTCACCATTCTTCATTTTCCTCTTGCATACAAGAACAGCCCCTTAGGGGAGAGAGAGGAAGGAGAGAGAAAGACTAGAATCAGAATTCTCCATCCAGGCCATCATTTCTCGGGCGAAGGGCGGCGAAATGATCAGTAGACAGAAGGGAATCAAGGCTCATGATCACTTGGGTGGGTTGTATGCAGCCCCCATGATGGATCCATCAACATAGGAGTGCAAATTTCGGCGCATCCTGGTGCCTTCTCCCTCCACGATTCATGCTTCTTTTTTGCATGAAAGTTTCATATGACATTAAAAGTTGGGCTCCAAAAGGTCACTAGCCCATTTTGCCCAAGTTTTGTCCATCCCTTCGCATCTTGACCGGTTCCTTGGCCATTTCCCCGTCTGGGCTCCAAATTGAGCTCTGAAAAATCTTGAGCATCCGGCTTGACATCCCGCATTGGCTGGCAACTCCTGATAACCCACAGGGAAGTCTGAAAAATTATCAAAAATCAACAAGTGTCGCTCGGGCGCCTTTTAAGAGTCGTATTTCACTTGGTGCTTAAAATCATCCTAGCTGGAGCCGCCGCCTTCGATAATGAATATTTTTCCCTTGAATTCTAGATTTTTTGGCAAATTTTAGGCACATCTCGGACTCAAAACTCCGCTCTCAAGCCGATTGGATGGCTGGCTACATGGCACCAAAATCTACAAAGCTAGGCTCTGTCACGCTCTTCTCGACTTCCACATCCAGTAGTAGCTGCTTCACAAGCCGGAACCTTACGAGGATTAAATGGGGGATCAAACGACCTCGGAATTGAGATCTGAGACTTGCGTTGGATTCCTGACGCCATTTTCCACTTAGGAATACTCAAACTCGGCCATCCGCCACCATTTGATTTCCATGAAAATAAGCACTAGTGCTTTAGGGACTAGCTGCTTAAAATCGTCCTGATTGCCACCGCCGCCTTCGACGAAGTTTATTTTTCCCCTAATATTTGTAATTTTTGGCTATTTTTGAGCACTTCTCGGCATCAAAAATCATATATCATCTGGCATTCTTTTTCATAGTCTTCTTATCGTTTGACTGCTTTGATCTTTTTGCCATTATTTTTCTTCTCCACTTTGCTTGCTTTGAATTTCTAGTCCCCCTCAAGTAAAGAGGTCACAAGATTTAGGTTTTGCATGATGATCAAGGTTGCTACAACATCTTAATATTCTTTTGATCAACTCCTAGTAGCACTTGAATGTAAGCAAAAAATTTATCGACTAAGGATTAGCCTCAAATCTTTGAGTATTGAACAACAAAAGATTTGAAAGAAATTGTGTCAAACAACACAAGTAGTGGCCGTGCCAAATAACACTATGTAGTATCGAAAGATACTAGCTTGAATCTTAATGTTGGATTTTTATCCTTGATCTTTAGCTTGAATCTTCTTATTTGTAATGGATTTTTTGGCAATAGAGTGAGTGGGTTGTTTAAGCCAAGGGAGTGAGAAAATGAACAACTTGTAAATTAGCTCCCACAAGCTCCACAAGTTGAATACCTTTGAGATAGAGGAACCTCACTAATGGATCTAAGTCCCCTTAAGAGGGTTTGTACTCCTTTTGCCTAAGTTGAGAGATCAAAGCCTTCAAAGTAGTCACCATCAAAACTACACCCAGATTTGGGGAAATGCAAATGTGGGGCATGATGCACATTGATCTCCTCTTTGGTGCTACAAAGCTACTCCTTGACTTGAATAATAGCTCTCGATAAGAAAGCTTGAAGACATATGGTCTCATTTAAGAGATATTTGTTGAGATATTTGCAATCACACCTACTTCAATCTCTTTAGATGGAGCAGTAAGGGGTCAGGACAAGAATCCCATAAGCACAATAGGGGGATGTGCTGCTTAAACTTTCCTATAAAGCATTGTACTTGCTTGTCACTTTCATATATGATGAATGCAATATCATGATGCTTTTCCATTTCATTTAGTATATTTTTCATTTTCAATCTTATACACAAGATTGCGTTTATAAGTCAAAGCTTCCATCTTGGAGCCCAATTTACTAGCGCTTTAGGGACTTGCCGCTTAAAATCGTCCTGATTGCCACCGCTGCCTTTGACAAAGTCTATTTTTCCCCTGATATTTGTACTTTTTGCCTATTTTTAAGCACTTTTTGGCATAAAAAATCATCTATCATTGGCGACCACAGGATAGGGCGACTCAGCCCGTCGAATCCCATGAAAAGATCTACACATAAAGAACAAAAAGGAGCATCAAGCTAATACAGAAAATACACAACACAACACATCACAGCTCATACCCTACCCCTTGACAAAAACCAAGGCATAAAATCCACGAGGAGTAGGCCTAGCATAATCTGATAGAAGGCCCGAAGCCAGTGGCTAACCAGTTGCCCTAACACAGCCAAGCTAAAAATAACTATCAAAGAGGTTGTCCTAAGTGGTGGTCTGAACTACCTACCTTACTAAGGACAACTCAACTAGGAGCTCCCACTAGGCGAGGACTCCTATAGCCTGATCAAGAAATATTTTCTTTTAGCATAGTTTTTCTTCTTTTAGGCTTTTATTTTTCCATACTCAGGCATGTAAAAAGGAGGGAGCTGAGTGTAGTGACCCAAGGAGAATAGGGCATTGGCCTCAGGTCCTGTCTCGGTACCCAAAAACCTACCAAGCCCTCGCAAGGCGACACTTAATCCTTTTCTAACGCTCACTTTTATTTTCGCTCCAACCTTCTTTTATTTTCTTCTTTTATGGCAAGATGTCACCCCAAGGAAGGGAAAGGCATTGGCTTCGGATCTTGTCTCATCCCCAGGAACCTACCAAGCCTTCGCAAGGCGATAAACAACAACTCAAGGATCTTTCTTTCTTTCCTTTTCTATTGTTATAGGGGTTAGAACCCCTTTTTACACACCTCCGTATATTCATATATTGTCTTTAGATCTTTAGGGTTTTGTCTCTTTCCATCATTATTTTAATAGGCTTCTCTAACTGCCTCAAAACTAGCAGGAACTCCTAGAACGGCCGCCTAGCAGGTCAGCAAAACATGGTCACTAGAACTCCCATCTAAAATAGGTCTTTCAATGCCTGACAATACCTTGCAGGAGGCAATGACTACTTAGACCTCCCCCAAATATACAGAACCTAAACTTGGAACTTCATGCCTCAATTGCCAATCCCCAACAAGAAAGAAAATCCTTACACGCACATATATCATTAATTGCTTAAGGGAAAAACTCGAAAAGGGAACGAAACCACCTGGAATGGCCACAAGAAGCTTCTTCACAGCAAAGGCTCTATCCACGCTCTTCTTTGAACCTATCTAGCATAGGACTAAAACAAGAAACCATTAACTGCACCCGTACTAAATAGACAATTGGCCCTCTTGGCCTAAAGAAATAAAGCATTTCGCTGCAAACTAACTAGCCCTCTTGGCCTAAAGAAATAGATTATTAAAACCCAAAAACAACTGGCCCTCTTGGCCTAAAATGGATAGTTCATTCTAATCCATGCAATATATGATCTCCTTGGCATATAAAGCACATCCTATCAAACTAATCAATATACCAAGGATAGCATAAAATAGGAGGACTAGCCTCATGCTCCTCATGCGAATCAACTAAAAGCTTGATCTATGCTCTTTATAGATTCACTAGCCCAAGCCTTTCTACTAATATCTCAGTAATAATGGCCATCTCTTCTTGGGTACTATGAGCTGAATGAATGACATCATTAGGTTGATATATCTCATCCCCTTGGTCACCATTCAAACGGATCGCTTGTCCCAACTTTCTAGTAACTCCTCCTACAGGGAGAATCATGGATTTATGATCATTCAACTCTTCTCTAATTGGACCATTCCATATGTAAATGATACGATCCAAACTAGACAGATCTTCAAGCCTAGACCCACCACATAGATGCATGTCAGGGCGGCGGTCCCTATTGTCAGATGTCGCATTATGGCCTTTAGTCACATCCTCTTTGGAATCCATCAAAGCATGTCCACATGCAATTCCTAGCCCTTCATCTGATGACACGCCAACAATATTTTTAGGGATTTTGGGCCTCCAAGACCATCTCATATTCATTTTCATATTCTTAGACTACCTCATCCGCCCACATTGGTCCAATGGACTCACTGTGGATTTATCACCATTACCAGATGGCCTCATAGCCTTATAGCTTCTATTTAGTACAGGTGGACCTTTGGCATGCTGCATCTTCTCTACACGAGATGTCTTTATTGGCCTTTGTCTACTCTGCAACAACTGGTTAGCCATAGGAACCATGCTTTTACTAAAAGGAATAGCATCTACTCGAAAGCATGATTCATCTATAAATTGGAAAGGTCTCTCAAGAGCCTTACTAGGAGCACAACTAGAACCACTCATAGAGCGCTCATCTAAGCTTGTAGACCTAATGGTTCTATCAATTCCACCGTCACAACTAGCTCTCATGAAAGTGTTGCAAGCCTTGATGGGACTTATTGGGCTTGGAATCTTTTTATCCCCAGGGGGTATATTATCCCTACTATTGCCATTTTCTGCTTGGAGATTTTGGCTACCACGGTTCTGATCATAGGTTTCCTTGGTATCAACAAGTGAGCTATCTCCTTGTAGAAATGGTTGGAAGCTAGGATGCACTTGTACTAAGCAGGGAAAACTCCAAAAGTTTTCCCAGCATCTTTGAATATGTCCCTCATAATCAATGACATGCATCTTTGCTTCCCTTAATGACTTAGGATTCCGTAGTCCCACTTGGATTTGCATGTTAATCTCTAAGCCACTCAAAAAGAGCTCACATAGCACATCACCTGGCAATGCAGTAGCTCTTATTGGCCAAAGCCTCAAAATATCATCAAAGGCTCTAACGTATTCTTTAACAAAAGGATAGGACTCTTGCCTAATCTACATCACTTGCCCTAAAACTTGGGTCATAGGCACCTTCTTTTCATATTCATCTAAAAATCGACCACTCAACTCCTCAAAGGATTTAATAGACCCCCTTGGGAGCCTCCACTACCATTTTCTAGCCTCTCCCTTTATGGTACTTGAGAATACAAGCATCCGATGAATATCATTGAACCCACTTGCAAGGCAAGCTAGGCCGTATTCTCGTAAATAAACCATCAGATCCTCATTAACCAGCCCATGAAACACTAAGAGATCCCTATAAGGAGGAGGGCATTTAGTCCGTTCCTTCAGGATCAGCACTGGGCCATTAAAATCCTCATAATCATAACCCAACTCTAGTGTCTTAGGGTCTCCAACCTCTTCCATTTCTACCTTTAATGGAGTATGGAGGTTAATATTATCCTTAATGTCCCTTTCTGGCAACTCATAAAGTGGTCTAGGGAGACCTATAGCTCTTAGCATGTCATTCTGATCCTTTATTAGAGGATCTTCCATATCTTGCCCCTTCCTAGGCAGTTCCATGATGGCTTTATCTAGGAGCTTCTACCCCTCATCAAAAGCAAACTTATCCTTACCATTTAGGTTCTAGGGACCATGTCTTTAAGCGAAGGTTTTTCCTTTACATCTAGGGCTTCTAACATCCTTATGATACTTAAAATTTTGGCATGATGCCACACCACATGGGATGTTTCAGCCATAACTGCACTCCACTGTGTGTCGAGTTTTTCCCATGGCACTATGGCTTTAGCATAATCACTTCTTGAAGCCATGACCGCCGTAGCTTCCAACATACTTGTTCCATGCCCTCTAGGTTGATGGATGGTTATACATGATTTCTCTTGGGTAGAGACCACACCAAGGCGAACCTCACCACATCCCATCCCATTAGAGGATGGGGTAACCACTAACTGGTAACTCTTCTCATCACCTAAATTATCTTCTGTAGAGGACTCATGCTCTACATAACTAACTAAGTCCATCAATAAGTTTTGTATAGGGAAAGCCAAGGTTTTCCATCCTTGAACAAACACCATTTTATGGTTAGCTTAGCATACTCCTAATGTAAATTATAAACTTAGGTCCCTTTACAACCTAGATTCAAAGACCGCCACTTATAGGTAGCTCCTGGCAGATGCACCACTGATGGGACCTAAAATGGGCCGCTACTGGGTATAGCACTAGCCGGACCTCATGCATACGACATACAACCCCACCACATGGTCTCGCGGGCTAGGAGCGTCTAAAACTCACTTTACACTAAATACTTATGACAATTTTGCGTTTGTATCCAATATGTAGTCCAACATTCAACTTCCCTTCTCCTTAGAGGGAGATCCCATAACATTGCGACTCTCCTACACCTCAAGGATTAGCCCCAAGATGCGTCGCTAACACATAAAACATTCGTACAAACTCCACTCTTTCATAATTCAAAGTTCCAAGAGATTTTGATTTTCCTCACAAAACTTTCCCCAACGAAATCACGCGTCTAACCTACAGCTTAGGTTTCCTATCCTCTCAGCGTTGGTCAAAGTTTATCAAACAAGTGCAATGCATTCTAGGAGATACCACATGGCATGCTTGATGCAAGGTGTATGAAAATCGTGCACAACCATTTTATGATTAAAAAAACAGCCATGTGGGGTGCAAAATGTTAGCTATATATAGTCTATCTATATATAGTGCCCGAGTTTCCCTTTATATATTCCTATCATGTGTGCTCAGTTGACACACTTATGGGGTTCCACTTCCAGTGTCTCATATCTCTCTTCTCTCCTCTCTTCCTTTCGTCTCTCGTCTTCCTCGCAGTTTCCAACACGAAAAACAGCCCTTTCATGAATTTTAACTAAGCATTACGTGCTGCACTGCTTTAGGGACTAGCACCGGACCTTCCGTGCTACTAGTCACCTATATTTAACTATGGACAACGATCCCTAAATGCTATGCACAAAGAGGAAAATCAGAATTTGTATCTTTTTAGCAATTAGATCGTCACACAACCTTCATCCTCCCCTCACCGTTTAGGTGTTGCTGCGGTGTATAGGTGTAAATGGTTGTTTTGTATCATTTTTGTATGTAAAAAGCGATAAACACGGACTATAACATAAAGGTCAAGGCCAAACTGAGGCTTGACCTCATGCTTTAACCTTGCCAAACATTCACGCACATAAATCTTATTTTTCATATTTTTTGAGCGCGAAAACTAATTTTCTTTATTTTTTACTATTTTTACTATTTATTATTCATGAAAAATAGATATTTTCTAATTTTTTTGTATTGGCTTATTATCTTGACTAAAACTTAACATTTTCTCTGATTTTATCCCATTTTCACTCATTTTTTCCAACTCAAAATTGAAAAAAAACCACTAATTTCCATTAAAAATGCCATTTTGCGGGTTTTAAAGGATTGATAACGGCTCTAAATCATTACGGGTTTTGCATTTATGTAGTTACAACCCTCAATCCTGATGCAAACAAGGTTCAATAAAAAAGTCATCGCATTTGAACAACATTTAGACCATGAAACAACAAAAACAAGTAAATTTCTTCATAAAATTGGAGCATACCGCGTGTCTTGCGTGTTGCAGGTTTTTTAATAATTATTCTGAGTAGCCCACAGACCGGCCAACAACCATTCTTCAGTGCTGAACCTCTTTCCTCAGCCTTCTCTTCATCTTGAAGCAATCCGATCACAGCCAGACAAGCATTCTTCAGCCCCTCTTCTTCTTGACTTCTTGCACATGAATAGCCTCTATGCAAGAGAGAGAGGGAGGAGAGAGAAAGACAAAAAACCAAAAATTTCATTCCCTTCATTATATTGCACGTGGTTACCATCAAAATCTTACCCTCTCTGCATGGATCAAGGATCTTCCCTTCTCTCTCTACATGATTGAGTATCCAAGAGGCACATACATCCCCAAAAAATGGAGCATCAATAAAAAAACACCCCTCCCTGCATCACGACATGTTTTTTATGTTTTCTTCATTTAGAGTTTCATTACATTTCATTTATAAAATGTCCACTTAAAAAAAAACCACTTTCACACTACAATGGAAGGGTTTTGAACCTGTTTGGGGGTGCAAACGGACTCCGATTCACGAGCCGATTGGACGCTTGGCTCCGTGGCATCGAAATCTACAAAGCTAGGCTCCGTCACACTCTTCTTGACTTCCAGATCTAGTAGCCACTTCACAACCCCGAACCTTGCGGGGATGAAATGGGGGATCAAACGACCTCGGAATTGAGATCTGAGACTTGCGTTGGATTCCTGACGCCATTTTGAATCTAAGAACACTCCAACTTGGCCATCCGCCACCATTTGATTTCCATGAAAATAAGCACTAGTGCTTTAGGGAATTGCCGCTTAAAATCGTCCTGATTGCCACCGCCGCCTTCGACGAAGTTTATTTTTCCCCTAATATTCGTAATTTTTGGCTATTTTTAAGCACTTCTCGGCATCAAAAATCATATGTCATCTGGCCTTCTTTTTCATGGTCTTCTTCTCTTTTGACTGCTTTGATCTTTTTTCCATTGTTTTTCTTCTCCACTTTGCTTGCTTTGATTTTCTAGTCCCCCTCAAGTAAAGAGGTCACAAGATTCAGGTTTTGCATGATGATCAAGGTGGCTACAACATCTTAATATTCTTTTGATCAACTCCTAGTAGCACTTGAATGTAAGCAAAAAAATTATTGACTGAGGATTAGCCTCAAATCTTTGAGTTTTGACCAACAAAAGATTTGAAAGAAATTGTGTCAAACGACACAAGTAGTGGCTGTGCCAAATAACACTATGTAGTATCAAAAGATACTAGCTTGAATCTTAATGTTAGATTTTTATCCTTGATCTTTAGCTTGAATCTTCTTATTTGTGATGGCTTTTTTGGCAATAGAGTGATGCACCAGATCAGAGTGGCTGTGGGTTGTTTGAGCCAAGGGAGTGAGAAAATGAATAACTTGTAAATTAGCTCCCACAAGCACCACAAGTTGAATACCTTTGAGACAGAGGAACCTCACTAATGGATCTAAGTCCCCTTAAGAGGGTTTGTACTCCTTTTGCCTAAGTTGAGAGATCAAAGCCTTCAAAGTAGTCACCATCAAAACTACACCCAGATTTGGGGAAATGCAAATGTGGGGCATGATGCACATTGATCTCCTCTTTGGTGCTACAAAGTTACTCCTTGACTTGAATAACAGCTCTCGATATGAAAGCTTGAAGACATATGGTCTCGTTTAAGAGATATTTGTTGAGATATTTGCAATCACACCTACTTCAGTCTCTTTAGATGGAGCAGTAAGGGGTCAGGACAAGAATCCCATAAGCATAGTAGGAGGATGTGCTGCTTAGACTTTCCTATAAAGCATTGTAGTTGCTTGTCACTTTCATATATGATGAATGCAATATCATGATGCTTTTCCATTTCATTTAGTATATTTTTCATTTTCAATCTTATACACAAGATTGTGTTTATAAGTCCAAGCTTTCATCTTGGAGCCTAATTCACTTGTGTAATAGGTGAAGTCTTTGTCTATGTCATCGTGATCTTAATCTTCATCTTCCATCCACCATAGCATCTTCCATGCTCTAGATTCCACATCTTTTAACATGGTATCAGAGCCCAATCAAGCATGGAAATGCATATCCAACTCTCTTTTACTATCATGTAGTTTCAGTCCCCAGCTTAGGACCTCATCTCCCACTTTTTCTTCTCACTGTCCTGCTTGGCAGCCATAGCCACCCTGCTTTAAGCTCTTAGATCTCTTCAACCAAAAAAGATCTTGATGTGCTTCCTTCTAGAGATCTCTACTTTTGCTCTTCAATCTCCCCTCTGTCATCTCAGAGCTCAACATTAGGCCATCTGTAGCTCAGCATTGTCAAATTTGTCAACTTCTGTTCTATGTAACCTCCATAGCTAGATAGAACCTACTATACTTAGAGCGTGTTGATCTCCTTCTACAAGCCACATCTTAAGTTGATTTCTTCTATGGGTATCTCCCCTAGGTTAGAGCGCTCCTCCTCATTACCTAAGAAGTTGACGTTAGCCTGTATATGACCTAGCATTGCAGAAAAACAAGCTCGCAGACAAATATAGCACATTTTCGTACACCCTGCGTAGTCTATACGTGCCGCGATCTTGCCTAGGATCATAGGGTTTTGAAAGCCCCTTAACCAAGCTTCATTCTCATATAAAAATTTCTAGAAATGGTTGAGTTTACATTGCACACAAAGTAAAAAACCAAGGCTGCCTAGAAACCCTAACTGCAGATTCCATAACCAAGAGTACTCAAGCTTATTCTTTACTTCATTTTCTCTTTCCTGACACTTAAATCAGTCCATTTTCACTCTAATGTGACTGAATAATAAAGTTCCTGCACGTACTCTCACATCAAATCATTAAGGAGGGGAGTTCTTGGCAGATTTTCAAGCATTTAAAGAAGAGTCAAGCATAGTGTCTCTTGACACTAATCCAATGACTCTTGTCACTCATGTAAGCTTTGGCTTACATCAGATTTAAGATTTTTTGGGCTACTTTAGCATCAAATCAAGGAGGGGAATACAACATTGAAGATTCCAAAATTTCTTGAAGACTCATTCAAGATTTGAAGATCTCTCAAGCATCTGGCTCCACAAGTATCTCTTAATACTAGTCACTTAGTGATTTTTGGGCACTTGTGCTTGTTAGCACATTCAAGATAATTTCTTATGTTGCTGAAATCTGAGAATATTGGAGCTAATTTTCTACTGTCCCTACAACTCCAACATGGGCAAAGACTCTCCTACAATTCGCTTTAAGGGGGTCGGGTTTCACACTTGGTAGACTTGCATCAAGCTTATCCTAATGAAGAAGGGTCTCTGGGCCATCACAAGTGGAAAAGAAAAGAAGCCTTGTGATGCGGACCTAGCAGTCTTGACAAAAGAATGACGATAAGGCTCAAGCCATTATCAAACTTGAGCTAGACAATAGCTATGTCCACCATGTGGATAACTATGATACTTCACATGATACATGGAAGAGACTTGACACTTTGTTTGGGGTACAGTCTAAGTCATCAAAGTATGGTCTCTTGATTGAATTGTTTAGGCTTGCAATGAAGTCTAGCACATCATTTGCCACACATCTAAATTACATGGAAGGACTTTTAACCCAGCTTATAGGAATCAACATTAAAATGGAAGAAGATGTTTGCATTGGTGTTCTACTTAAAAGTTTACCTCTTGAATATAATAATGTATCAACAACCTTAATCAATATGCCAAACCCTTAGCTTGTTGATATCTAGGCATCATTGTTAGAGGAGGAAAAGAAGCTAAAAACTAAAGAAGAACTAAGCACCTCTAGAGATGAACAAGCATTATATGTTGGCAATAGGTACAAAGCCAAGCAGGACTAGCCTTTTTGTGACTTTTGCAAAAGGACCGAACACATCGATAAGTTTTGCCATGCCAAAAAGAGGTCCCAAAAAGCCTATCTAGTTGTTGTTGAAGAAGGAAAAGACCATGAAGCAAAAGAAGAAGAAGAAGACCACCAAGAGAAGGAAAAACCTCATCAGTCCTATTCTGATAGACTTTTTTAGCCTTGTATTGCATAGCCTTAATGACATAAGCTTATAAACTGCTCATGTAACCTTGTAGTACAGCCTCTGTACACTTTGTGAGGACCCTATTATAACATCTAGATGTCCACCACATTTATGGTACCCACACTTAGCCTTTTCTGTGACAGTCTTTGGTGTTTTCCATGTTCATGATGTGCCCATACTTTGTGGGTGTTTGTCACTAAAAGCCTCTACACAATTTGTACTTCTAGTTGTGATTGAGGAGGGGTGTTTAGATATTTGCAATCACACCTACTTCAGTCTCTTTAGATGGAGCAGTGAGGGTTAGGACAAGAAGCCCATAAACACAGTAGGAGGATATGCTGCCTAGACTTTCCTATAAAGCATTGTACTTGCTTGTCACTTTCATATATGATGAATGCAATATCATGATGCTTTTCCATTTCTGTTAGTTACTTGTTCATTGTTAGTCTTATACCCAAGATTGTGTTTATGAGTCCAAGCTTCCATATTGGAACCTAATTCACTTGTGTAACAGGTCAAGTCTTTGTCTATGTCATGATGATCTTAATCTTCATCTTCCATCCACCATAGCATCTGCCATGCTCTAGATCTCACGTCTTTTAATAATATGGTGCTTCAATAGAGGTAGGTGTTGTTGGCTATGGAGGTCAAGAGTGGTAGAGTTAAAATGAAGTAAGAGATGCAATATTCTTATGGAGTTGAGCTAACCAAAGGTTGTGGGAAGTTGAAAAAGCAGTGATTGGAAAAGTAGTGAACTAAGCTAAACCAAGCTCACCATGGCTCTAATATGATGTTGAAAAACATGGATCCTTGAGCAAGGTCTAGTTATGGAGGATGGAATTTAATGACAAGAAGCATGATGAGACGAAGACTAGACACTAACTATTACTCAAGTAAATTAGGTTCCTAGATAGATTAGCTTAGACTCATAAACACAATCTTGATGAATAGAGAGACAAGACTGAAAGTACAAAGTACAATAGCATTCATTATTTAACTCAATGTCAAGTACATGTTTTTATAGTTGTAGGATGGTTCTCCTTTTCTCACTATGCTTATGGGATTCAGGCAGCTTCTCCTAGGTTGTTGCATGTCCCTTGCCCTATTGCTCTATACAAAGAGACTATCATGGGATGTGATTGCATATTTCTCAACACAGATTGCAACAAAAAGAGTATTGATTTCTAGCACATTGTTCAAATTATATTGCATTTTGATCATTAGCTATTTAGAAGATATAAAAGGAACTTTTCTAGGTTTGTACATCTATTTAAGGGTTGCTTCAATTTTTTAAAAAAATTAAATGGCAAAGATCTAATCCATTCCATGTGCTTCATTTTTGTGGCCTATTTTACTTGCTTGGTTCCATTTTCAAAAACTCAAGGCATTTTTCTTGCAAGTATCTAAACTCATTACAATAGAAGAATTGGTGATTGGGACATCTTTTTTCTAAATACTTGAATTCAATGCATTAAAAGCATACTTGATAGCTAATTTGGCAATGCACATCATCAATATATTTTACCTAAGCTCATTATATAGATTCTACTTATGAAGCTAAGTTATATCTATCAAAGGCTTAGCTTGAATGAGAGAGTATCTTTCAAGCGACCTTACAAGAAGCATCAAAAGCTTCTTAGGAAGCTTCTATAGCCTCCTAAGAAGCCCCCCTTCATGTGGCATCCTTAAGCCCCTTTTTCCCCCCCCACACAAAAGTTCCCTCCTAAGGGCTCTTGAAGCCCCTTTTCCCCCACACACAATCCCCTATATCCAAAAGGGTCTTCTACACCCTTTTCCCCCCTTTTTTGTGGGTCTTCAAAAGGCCTTTCAAAGTGAATCCCCCTACCCGGGATTTAAAACCCTCCTCGTGGGTTTTCCCCACCCCCGCAATCCAAAGCCCCCTAATCCTTTCTTATGGGCCTTTTCCAAAAGCCCCTATCATGGTTCTTATACCTTCTGCCCTTTGGGATTTTTCCACCCATTTCCGTGCAAATTCCACCTATTCCCCTTCTCGTAAGGTTTCCCACAAGTCCTCAAAGCCTTCTTGTGGATTTTTCATCCCCTAGCCAGTTTTAAGGTCTTCTAAAGCCAAGTCACAAAGGGAGTTCGCGTACGAAGGAGACAGACAAGATCATAACTCTGCATCCAAGGCGAAAAGGCTGAATTCGAAATGGCTCCTAAGAAAGTAGAAGGCACAGCCGCAGGAGGATCGTCTCCTAACATCCACGTGGACATCTCACCACAAGTCCAGGTTTTTCTTCCTAATTTTTATTTACGTCATTATAATTCAATCGTGCGTGGATGATTTTTGGAGGTAGGATGCATTTTTCATCTTAAACACTTTGGTTAATTTAAAAGCATTAGCTCACGATGGAAGAGTTTGGCCATTAGTATTTTCAATAAAACGAACAAAATAAAGTGAGTAGAAGATTGATATGCATTTCTAGTAAGTAGTTTTTGTGCATTGTAATGAATTGAAATTAGATTAATGTCCATATTTACAAAATGGAATTATGAAAATACACTCTGATTAAGCATGAAAGGAATAAATCGCATATTGCATTATTGAATATCTTTCTTTGAAATGATTCTTAAAGAAAGTTATTAGTAATTGTAGGAAATTGCTAGGACCGCATGAAGAAGATTTAACTAGGCAAGTGGTCTAAAAACTTAATTTAACGGAAGGGTGTGTAAGTTCTGCATACGACAAATTCATTCGGAAATGAAAGTAGTAAAAGGTTGCATGTTTTGGCATGAATCTTGTTTGCATGTTATAGGATGATTAATTGGAATTAGGCTATAACTTAACCTATGCTTTGATCTTAAACCAAAAAGTTAGGGTTTGAAAAGCAGCTTACACGTAGACAATGAATCATGTGGTTATGAAAATGGTAGTGTAATTATCTTCAAGAATAGACAGGTTAAATTGGCATAAACCTAAATAGCTAAATCCAAGAGGTACTCATTTAGAAAGGGTTAATTCAATGCAACATATCCCAAAGAGCTAACTAGGATTAGCACATTGAGGACATTACCTAGTCGCTTGTATTGCCAAAGCTGAAACTTCTATACCCTAAATACTTGCCCACATTCATGGAATGTAGGGATAGTAGGACATACTTGCGAGAAGAGATCTAGGGTTTTTACCCTAAGGATCTCTTGCTAAAAAGATGAAACTCAAACCCTAGGACCGACAATGTTAGCCTAATGTAATCAGAAACGGATTGTTATATCTAATCATGATATCGTGATTAGAAGACACAGTTGATGGGTAGAATACTCCCATAGTTTAATGCGACACTTGTGCAACAAGTTGTAGAGTCGCAGGATCTTGTGATTTGATCACAAGGGAATTGCCAATTTCTAGAAATAAGATTGGCAGATTCTTATGCAAGTTTATCTTGCAAGAGGATGAATAATTGTCCTGATATAGTACCTTTCTTGGGTAAAGTGACCAAGATACGGAACTAGATATTTGCTTGAAGCAAAAGACCAATCGGTGACTTGGAATAAAGATTTTGATTAAAAGTCACGTTAATAGGGTATGGCTCTAACCCAGGATATAGGGTTAACAAACAAACCCTTGGGATCTTGCCAAGTCGCAATTGATCCCGGATCGAGTGTTGGATGCATTCGGAAAGAAGGATTCGCTCCTTAGCAGTTGGCCAAAAACAACAAATGATTGTGCTTGTAACAGTTTTAGAGCACTGTTTTGCTTTGTTTGCTCAAAGAATTAAAGGATAAATGGTTATCTAATGCTTCAGATTGAAGGCCTGAAGGGAGAGGCAGCTTCAGTTACCCCCGACTGCTTGCTTGACCCTAACCAAGGGGGTTGTTAACTGCGCCGGGAAGGTGGACCAAACCCGCCGTGAGAGGTCTCTCCGTTGAGTGCTACTTGGAGCAGGAGGACGCTTGGGTGCCAAGGGGGGCTCTGGCCGTAAATCCCTCGCCTTCCGGGCCCTGCACAAGAGGCTAATATGACTCGGGATTGGATCTCGAGGCCCGCATACTAGTCTACGGGCCGAATCTTGGATTAGTGATCCCTGTGGATTGCTGGATAGCCTTCGAGTGGATTATGGATAAGCCTATGGGCTGGACTTTATATATTTCAAAGATATATATGATAACCTGTTGAAGAGGAACTTGTTTGACATTGCTTTTCTATGTCAAGTGCTATGATTACGTGAAGGAACCAGTGCCTAAGGGGATAATTAAGGAAGCTAATTGTTACATGTACAACTAAATGTGTTAGGTAATTAAATAACTAAAACAACCTAAGGAAAGTGCGGAGGATGTGGCCATAGGTCCGTCCTACGTATGGGTGGTCCCGGTTGGTCGGGAACTTTTCTCAATCATGATGGACAGCGAGAAGATCGTTGAAAGGATACGAACAGAAAAAGGGCACTGACCTAGAGTTTAGATTATAAATGATCCCGATTTACACTGTTTTAGGGGAAGGAATGGGACTATGCCTTATGGCAGAGAAGTTGAGCTTCGCATCCCTCTCGTTTCCCATTCTCCTTGAACCAAGTGCAGCGTGAATCCGCTTCGGACCTGGAATTTCTACGTAAAGTAGTTCGCTTGGGTTTGACGCTAGTTGTCGTTAGGAAATGACCAATAGGAAAAACCCTAATTCAGGTCGGCTAAGACATGTCCTAAAGATAATAGGTGGACACCTTACAATTTGGAATGAAAATTGAAAAATTTATCTTGCAATAAATCTTGGAAAAGATTCTAATGGCATCTCTGCCTTCGACAATTCGATGAGATTGAGGCATTATGCCATCCTTAGGGCCACACTTAGGATACTCCTCACCTAGAGTTGTAAATAAGCTACCTAAGATTATTGACCATTACTTAAGTATGTATGGTCATCTATGTAAGAAGGTTCTCCCTTATGGTGGGTGAGAACCTATAGGGCTCTATTTAGAGGTTTTAATCTCGATTCCAAACCTATGATAGGGAAGTAAACCTATACCAGCCCAACATGGTGTAGCATTGGAAGGCTTGTGATGAAGAGGGCAGGGTGGCAACCCAATTTTTGGGTTGGTTTGCTCTTTAGAGTAGTTGTACTTACGATAATAATATTTATTACCATGTTTTTCAACAAGATTATTTTTGTAATATTTGTCAATCCCATGTAAAAATTAATTAAGAAACTTGTTTTAATATGTTTCACAGCCTAAGTAATATGCTTGCTTACATAAATAAAATATGCCACGTTAATAGTGGAAAGCATATAGATGGACTTCTTAATGATAAAATCATCCTATGGCTGGGTAGACTTGGTTAGCCAAGTGGCTTTCCTCAAACTAGAAAAGGGATGAAAATTTGTGACCATCCTAGGGTCCAGACTTAGAATCGGCTAAGCACTATTTTAGGGGGCTAGTGTGAGACTATGCCTTATGGGCAGAGGGGTTTCTCATTCTCACACTAACCCCAGTGCAATGCTTATTTTCATCAAGTCTCTGATGGCTCGCCCCTAATAGTGATCATCCTAGTTTAATGCTAGATTGCTACTAGAGTCTGTAATTGTGTCTTTAGAAACCTCTAGGTTGATCCTCATAGGATGATGCAAGATGCTTTTCTTGTGAGATGGTGGACCTAGGGGACACTTAGTCACTTAAGTCTTCATAATCATAAGTATTATGAATGGTGATGCCTAGGATTGGCCATACAAGAATACTAGGAGGATACAAAATCTTGGACCAAACACCATAATATAACTTTAGGCTCTTAATTGGAACACAGCTACTCCCGACTCACGCCCTACTTGCCAAGAGAGCTTGACAAAAGGCTTGATTTGATAGAGACATTAAGTAGTAGTTCTTTGAGAAAGATGATCTTCCAGCTCTTGACCAATTTGGGAGGCTTGGTCAACACATACTAGACTACTAGAGAGTTGATAGCCAAATGTGGCTTAACAGACTATAGCTAAGCCATGACAACCAACATTCACTTTATTGCATGTTCAGCTCTCACAAAAAATTACTACCAAGACACTAAAGATCTAGTAGATTCTTATATGCCTTAAAATGAGATGACCAATCTATGGAAATATAGTTAAATTTGAACTAAACCCACAATTGATAGAAGAAATACTTGGGATAAAAGCTAGAATAAGTAAATATAACAAAACACCTCAAATCGCACAAAGAAGGAATGGAACATTGATAAGTAGTGAAGGATTGTTTTTCAAGGCCATTACTAATAAAGATTTATGAGTCATAATATAGGTGTTTGACCACCTCTTCATTTATGATAGTGCCATCCCCATTTGAGTCAAAGTTCCAAAATGGCTACTAGAAGATATCATAATAGGAAACATAGTGAATCAATACTTGAATGCCCTCTAGTTATAATGCATAATAAAATATTATATAGTTTTCATGAAGGATCCAAAATTCAATGAGTCATAGTGCTTTAAATGCAATCACCCATGTAATTTTGTAGCTCAATATCCCAACAGTGGATAAAGACCAAAGCCAATGCTCCTTCTAATCCTCAAAGATGAGAAAACTTCAATTGCTAAGAGTGTATGCATGGGTCAAGGCATGGAGCCTAGCGAGGAGCAAGACGTGGAGCTCGAGCATGTGCATGTGCTATTATGATTGATGAAATGGATCTTTCTCTAAAAAATGAAATTGAAAGAGATTCATCCATGCAACCATTAACAACTATGGTATGGGGTGTATATTCTCCATTATCCAAAATCCAATAGAATACTGAGTTACTCCTTTTCAAATCCTCATGGATTGTCGAGCTACCCATTTATTCATTTCTCTTTAAAGTATATTAGAAAGCTCAAATTAAATCCAAAGAATATTAGAAAACTTCTAGTAGAACTAGTAAAATGGGAGGAAACCATTGTCAACTCAAGCAATAAGTAATATCCGATTTCAGCTAAGCTGGAAAACTACTAAATGGGATTTTAGAGTTATGTCCTTAAGACTCTATGACTACTTGTTAGGAATGAATTGGTTATTGACAAATTATGTAAGACATACGCTGTGGGGAAGGGTAAGCCACATTCAAAAATCCTTTGATGGATCAAAGGGTGGCGCAAAGTGTTAAAAGATCATGATGTTTCCATAATAGTCATGTATCAAAGAATGTATCTTTTGAGATATGTTGATTTGGAAGTGTGACTGTAATCCCGAATATATTTGTGTTTATTCACAATTTTTGGGATATCAAGATCTACATGGGCTCGCATCCACTACACATCATGGTGATGTGGTATGAGATTATTCACTAGGAGACTAACATGAGGGAATAGGCCATTCTACAACTCGACTACACTCAGCCATCCTTGATTATGGTACATTTTTTCTTTTATCATATTGTAGACTTCGTTCTTTTGAGTGGAAGAAGAACAAAGAATAAGAATAAAACTTTAGCCCTATCTCTTTGTGTTATCAAGTCTCTATTGCCAATGTGTATTTGCTCTTGGGTTCTTCACCTCTCTCCCCTCTTGTCTATTTTAATAGTATCAAAGTCATCCCACAGTTGTGCTTGATTGAAGGCTGAGGTGAACGCATTGGAGCATAAAAGTAAGTAAGCAAGCAATTGGTAGGAAGCTCTTCTAGTTTGCTCAAATTTTTGTGGTTTATAGCCACAGGTGGCTCTTGAGACTCGCAAGGATACAGTCTCTTATTTTAGTGAAACTTATTGTAATTTTTGGTGTATAAGATCAGTACAGCCTTTGTTTTGGATCTGCAAGTGGACTTGATATCAGTTTTTGGATAAACTCAAGCTTTGGCTATCTTAGCTGTTTATAGGTGCATAAGTTACAATTTTTGAATGCATCCGATTTACAAGTGAAAATTTTCATTACACAATGAGGTACAAAAATTGCATAAAAATGTACAAAGCCAAAATAATAAGGCTCGTGTATAAAATGTACATTACATTCGATTTACAAGTGAAAATTTTCATTACACAATGAGGTACAAAAATTGCATAAAAATGTACAAAGCCAAAATAAAAAGGCTCGTGTATGCTTATGTTTGCTATTTTCATTCTTTATCAATTTCTTCAAAGATATTTTTTCTCATAGGGCCTTTCTTTGATTGTTGAAAAATTTTGACCTTTACAGGTAGTCTCTTTTCTTGGGGCTTAAGAGGGGATGGATCAAATTTAAGAGGAGAGAGCACTGGCATTCCTTTTTTCTTAGACTCTGCAGCAGTGGTCCCATTGCCTTTTCCCTTGCCCTTGTCTTTACCATTGCCATTGTCCTTACCCTTTCTCTTGACCTTTCCCTTGCTTGTGCCCTTGGCCATTGAAGTTTTGGGAGGAAGAGGGGAGTCAGGATCATACGGTGTGATTGCTTTGTCTAGAATCAGCTCGATGCATCTCTCCCTTATCCACCAAACATATGATTCAGGATAGTCTCTACACTGTAAGAATAAATGTTATAAGTTAGTGAAAAGACATCATGATAAGGGTTACACAAACATCAAATGAAATAAACTTACATTCACTCCTTCTATTTGTAACAGCTTTGAATCCACTGTTCTGCAAATGTTTGAGATAACTCTCCATCCACAAGAATGCGCATCGCTTTGCAATGGAACTTCTTGTAGAAGAAAAGTATACGGCCTTTGAGGATCAGCAAGATCCTCGTATGTTGTATCCAAAAATGTAGAAACGAGTCTACCAGCACTGCAAAAGGAAGCTTTGTAAGTTCAAAATATTATTTATAAAAGAAATCAAAGTAAGTAATTTTCTTCCAACATACATTCGTGCTTGACTGTGAACACCGCTGAGAGAATTCATAAAGATAATTTCCCTTGAAAGACAATTAATGTAGATGAGACTCCAATGCCCTCTGCAAATTCATAAAAGAGGTGAGTAGAAGGGTGAAAGCAAATGAACATAAATTTTCCTCTACAGAAAAAGAAAAATAACTTTCTACATAAGGGAAAAAGATGTGGTAATTTCTCACACTATCGAAGCTACGAAAAAATGGTGAAATATTAGAACCAGATTTTGCAAAAAGTCCCACAGAGAGAAGTGGATCAACAATGTATATGGTTCTTCGGATATCGAGAATGAGAGAGGAGACCAATGCCCTGCAGATAATAGAAAAAGCTATTCAATACCAATTTCATCCAAAATATAATTGAACCTATAAGACTTAACTTATGCAACAAAAAACCTTACCTTATGCAACAAAATACCACGGAGTCAGATAGTTGGACATCCCTTTTTTCCAACATGGGCTTGTCCTCGGGAGATATACTAAGATATTCCTCCTCAGGTTCCCCAGCAACATTCACGAGAATCTACCCATACACTTTGCCCATCCTCTCGCTGTTGACGCGAGCAAGTGATGCGGCTTTCCTCTTGTAAACATCGTCTTCAGTTTCAAACACCTCCTGATTTTCTTCACTCAAGAAAGCCTCCTGCTGGGTGGCACCCCTTGTAGGGTAAAGGTGACTAACATCCTCAACATTTAGCTTTTTCTCTTTCCTGGAAAATTTTGGGGGAACGTTAAGGATTTCAAAGGCTTTTTTATCATTGGAAGGCAAGGGCCTCAGGACTTTGTCAAACCTATATCTCACTCTGCTAATGATGCTGAAATCTTTATTCATAAGGGTGATCCTATGAGCATGGGCGGCAGCAATGTAAGCGTCGTTCATGAAATCAATAACAAAATCTTCTGCGGCCTCTTGCAGGGCAAGAATGGCTGAGAGTTGCCACTTCTTATTTAGACCAGAGACAGTTGCCACTTGAGACAATCTATTAGAGATCTCTTTAACCACCCTTATAAAAGCAGCTTTTGGAATGACATGCTGTGTAGCTCTCTGAGCTTTCCTGATCTCACTGAAACATCTCTACATATAGAAGAACCTGGACTTCCTCTTTGTCTTTTGTGGCTTGGGGTGTTCAGTGGCTTCAGCAGATGTGGGCTCAGGTACCATTGTAGGGAATGAATCTTTCACAGGGTAAGCCTCATCCTTTGCTTCCTCAACTTCAGGTGAAGAAACATTTATAGAAGATGTAAGGACAACACCTGGTGTAGGGGGGATTTCTGTTGTAAAATGCTCTGGAGCCTGTGATGGACCAACTTCTTCTACCTCCTTAGATTCATCAAATTTTAACTTTCTTCTACCCCCACTGTCCTTCCCATCTAGATACACTCTTCTTGCAGTTTGCTTTGTCCTTGCCATCCAGAAAAGCAAAAATAACAACCAGAAGGACAATAACTGAAAGACAAATTGGCGAGGAAAGTGACAAAATGAGCAATTCCGATACGGTGCGATATGAATAAAGCGAGCAGAATGGAACAGCGCCTTCGCTCCGTATTGGAGATCAGATGCCGATACGGTGCGATATGGAGAAAACCAACACTGCGTAAGGAAGCCCTCGCTCCGTATTGGCACGATATGGAGCAAACTGCTGATACGGCGCGATATGGAGGAAACGAGCACACTGTTTGGATGCCCTCGCTCCGTATTGGAGATCAGATGCCGATACGGCGCGATATGGAGGAAACCAACACTGCGTAAGGACGCCCTCGCTCCGTATTGGCACGATATGGAGAAAACTGCTGATACGGCGCGATACGGAGGAAACGAGCACACCGTTTGGACGCCCTCGCTCCGTATCGGCACACCTCTTTTTGCTAGCAAAAAAAGGACTTGTATCGCACCGTATCGGCAAGCAAGGCGGGAAGAGCTCGAGAAATGAAAAGTGTACACGTCGGAAAAATGACCACTTATATACCCAGGTCAATCATGACACGTGTCAGACACGTGTCCGATACTGATTGTGCCACGTATCTGCATTTATGGTCCGTATGCTACGTGTCAAGTAATGACCGGTCCATTTGTTCGCCACGTGGTTATCGGCCACGTGTTGCCCAATGGCTACTGCCACGTGTATGAGACTAACGGATAATGCCAGGTGGCATAATCCGCGCCTACATAAGGGTGTGTTTCTTATCTGTACGGCTTTTTTCGATTTTCGACCTCTGTTTGTATTGCTGATACGGCACGAGAGCGACTGTTGGTTTTCTTCGCTTTCCTCTCTTCGCTTCGTTTTGGAGGTTCTGTAGATCTAGTCTTCTTTCAGCGTTCCTCAAGCTCGTGTGACCACCTTTGTTGTGGCTCTAGCGCTTCTTACTGGGATCACCGATACGGCGCGAGGGGGCCTATCCATCTGAATCGTTTCTCTCTTATCGCGCCATATCGTCAGAAGTTGGAAACATGTCTGAACCCATAGAATTCCTAGGATCCAAGGTTTCTCCAGGAACTGGTAAAAGAAGAAGGCTTTCAAAAGGCTCAAGTGCATCAACATCTGATCAGCCTGTGCATTCTTTTTCCTCTCCATCCTCTGCCACCAGTGTGAGAAAGCCAAGTACATCTCCAGGGAAGCGAACGTCAGTAGTGAGAGGTCAAGGAGTATCAGAGCTCATTGATATCACTCCATCAGAGAGGCTACTTGATTTTATGCTTCAGAATGGAATGGATCTCTCATTTTATGGAGTTGTGAAAAATATTTTTAATCCTGATTGGGAACTTGACAAAGTTCTGAAATCTTGTGAAAAATATATTGTGGAGGACTTTTTGGAGTTTGAAACTCTTGCAGGTCCTTCTGTTGAAGTTGGCACAATTGAATATGTCCATGTTCCCATTGGGTCAACAGGAAATGAAAAGGCAGTATTTACTAGAAAGTGCAGGGCCCACTCTCTGGAGAGGTTTCATTCAACAGACATATTTTGCTGCACTCATTCCAAAAACTGCAAGATGATGAGAAAATCTGCTGCTTTTATTGTTTTCACCCTTGTCAAATACCCTGTGAAAGCTGAGGAGCAACAGTTGGAAGGAGCAAAGACTGCCAGCTTTTGCATGTTGGATGATCTAGTAGATGAAAGGGAAACAGAGGAGGTTGTAGATACAGATTTTGAGGCTTCTATTGCTGAGAATTTGGATGTTGCTCACTTCAAAGCTGAGACTATCATTGAGGAGAGCCAAGGAGATACAAACCCTCAACCTGATGAGAGTTCTCACCATATTGTTCCTTCCCTGCCATGTATACCTTTCAAAGACAAGGAGTACATTTTACTATCAGATATTCAAAAACTTTTTAATCTCATGGAAGATTATTGTCTTGCAATTATTGCAGATGCTTCTGATGCTGCAAATGGGATAACTGACACAGAAAATGAATCAAAGGAAGAGATTCTGAAACTTGATAAAGAAACTCTAGATGATAAGTTTATTGATGCTGGTGAGGCATTCTCTCTTTGTTTTGAAAAGGCCAAAGAAGCTGAGAAAGAGTTGAGTATTACTGATGAGGACTTCGATCGCATTCAAAGCGAGCTCGGCATTTCCAATTTTGGAAGAGAGGAGTCTGAATATGTTAAAGAATTGACTAACACCAATGAGACAGCATCATCAATTAATTTATGGAATCCGTTTAAATTGGAGTATGATGAAAATCAAGTGGTAAGATAATTTTGAATTTGCTTTTACACATTGGTAGGTTTACATTTCATGCTCATTCAATATGGGTTTTATTTGCAGTTGGAGATTGCTGATACAGATAACTTCTTGGGGCATGGCAAAGGATCGAGAGCTACTAGTAACACCACCAAAGACATTGCACTCGGCCACTACTTGGCTAGGATTGACCCTGAATCCTTTTTTGTACTTCATAGTAGTTTCTCAGAGGACGCAGCATGGCCGATACTTTGTATTAAAGCTCTTACAAGGCTTCTAGGTTTCTCAGGATTACAATATAATGCCCACAAAATAATGTTTTTGGAAAAGACTGCAGCAATTAGGATTTTTGGCTACGGTCCAGGTTACTCTGCTTCTAGAGCAGGATACTTTTTGGCGTTTTCATCCTACGCCTTAGCTGCAGACAGAACTGATGTAAAATCTATAGCTGGCTACAAGAGAAAAAAATTTCTACGTTATAAAGGAAAGATTCCTGAGGAGGAAGAGAATGTGAGAGTTTTGGAAAACTAGCTTTGTATATATTCTTTCTTATATATAAAAGTGCGATTGCTCATGTGTCATTGCCGTCTTTTATTTGCATTCTTTGAAGTTGTCGTCGAAAAAACCAGTTGAATAGCTCCTCCAAAGCATTGCTTTTTGTAACTCCTCCCCCATGCCTTGTGCTTCGAAAATAACTTGTGCGTGCTTGATAGTGGGATTTTTCCATGCCTTGGTTGCTATAAGTTGCTAAGGGGCCATGCTCCTCCACAAAGAAAGGTCCATGAATATGAAGAATATGCTGCAATACAAAGTAACACAAATTTTATACCAATTGAAAAACCTATCAAAATAAGCCGATATTGAATAATTATTACTTTACCGGATAAAAAGTGATATCTTTTTCTCCCCATGCCTCTTTTATCGCCTGAACAAGCTTTGTGATTGATCTTTTGAACTCTTCCGCATATGTATATGTTGTCTTATGTTGCCTGAGGAGTTTCAGAAAAACATCAAGGTGTATCCAGACCTCCATTCTAAGAAACGCAAGCCTCGGCGTGCTTGCAACATTTGTTGTGATCTCACATAGCTCTCTCCAACACTCCCAAGCCGCATTCACCTGCCTTCCTGAATGGTTTCCTAAGAATCGTCTAGCT
Source organism: Lygodium microphyllum (assembly GCF_053477565.2). Lineage (NCBI taxonomy): Eukaryota > Viridiplantae > Streptophyta > Polypodiopsida > Schizaeales > Lygodiaceae > Lygodium > Lygodium microphyllum. The sequence goes on along the minus strand of NC_141149.1, from coordinate 11,734,721 downwards.
TTTGATCCTCCCATAGAGACATCGGCCAAGATATCTCTTGTTTTTCCTAAAAGTATTGGATCCTTTCTCAAGTGAACTTGGCCCCCATGAAATCCCATTTTCGATAGCAATGCCTTGCATTTATCAATACACTCATCTGATAAAGATAATGGCTTAATGGAATATGCGTAGTCAAGATGCAACCTGAGAAGCTTATCGATTATTCTAATCTCTGCATGCAAAGTATAAATATGAACATTCTTAAGAGAGATGGAAAGAATGGGATCCCAGATGTCTTCTATGTTTTTAAATTTACTCAAATCTATAGAGTCTCTATTTGGGGCTCTTCTTACTGGTCGCAAACTACTCCAATCTTTGGATCCAATACTTTCCATGCAATAAATGCAAGGATATTTTGCATTTGCACCATTACATATTCCAAGCATACATTTGATAGTTTTCAAATCAGCACTCATATGCCATTCCACATTAAATTTACCAACCCCATCAACTACCAACATTTCGCCTTCACTTTGAGACTTAATGATATTTGGAATACCTGTATGGTTGAACAACCATTTCAACGTTTGATGATTTTCAATTGGTACCTGGGCTGCACCAATCCACCAAATCTCCATCTCGGATTGGATCTTATGCAATGGAGCTTTGCCCTCGCCATTGCCATGGTCCAATGCCATGTTCACGAGGCAAATGCTAATTCTTTCCATCTTCTGTCCCTTTTGAATCTGTGCTTCATCCAACTTCAAGGCAAACTTTAGAACACCATAACTTTCTTCTACTGTGATTTTATACATGTGAACCATTGCAATTTGCACCTTTTTTAGATCAACCCATATATTGTTAAACTCATTGTAATCAAAAATTGCATGTTTTTTTTGTTTTTCATAGGACATAGACCTTTCGATGTGAAAGTAATCTCCAAAAACATGTGGAATCTTGCGATTCATGGAAATTCTTGCAATGGAAACTGCAAGGGCTCGGGGCAATCCAAATATAGTTACCTATTGCGTTTAAGATTTTTAAACCATAATCCAGAGATAGCACGGTAACCTTTTCGACTTATACCCACAGTATCACATGTCTCTACGATTTCATTTGCTTTCACTGTGCCTTTTAAATCCTTCACTAACTCTCTCAGAGTTGGACCTCTCAAATCCACATTTTCTAGTGACTTAAGAATCCTCAAAATGTCTTTCTTATTCATGGTTTCCTTCAAAAGTTTGATTCTTTCCTCATTCTCTCGGATATTTATGCCTAATATGTTAGAGACATATTTCTTTGTAAGATTTAGTCTCATTTTCTTTGCTCTCTCACACAAGCTGGTTATATTTTTTAATGGTCTCTTCCTCTCTCTAAATCCTACTGGAGTTTCTCTCAAGCGTATTAGCTTATTCTGCAATGAATTGTTAACATTTTTCAAAATATCAATCTGACTTGTCAACTCTAAAATTTTTGTTTGTGTAGTTTCTAGTGCTTTTTTCATTTCGTGCACTTGAGCTATATATGTGTAAGATGCAGAGTATAACCTCATACAGTAGCCAAGCATTCCATTGTAACCTTCTCCAGCATATCTTATATAGTCATGGACATTCAAAAAAGGAGGTGGTTTACCTGTAGAAGGATCCCTGGGATAGATATTTCCATCCACCCACAAATCTATATGCTTCATTCCTTGTGTTCGCAACCTGTTGGCTTCAATCTCATCTATCAATACTCGATGGTGTATACTTCTCCAAGATGTGTAAGTCGGATCTAGTTGAATAGATAGCTTGTATTTACGTGTGCTTGTGCCTGTGTTATTTGAAGTAGTATTGCTAGACATTCTAGCAAATGAACCGAGCAAGAATCTCACAGTGATAGAAAGCAAGTGCAGCAAAAGGAATGGTAAAAGAGAATAGTGTATAGAAAGAAAACGCGGGAGCAAACAAATGCGAAGTTCGTACGAAAATCTCGAAAATACAAAATCTCTCGAGTTCCAAGACAATAAACGGCCGAAAAGGTGACCCCTGACCTGGATTAAAAGATGAGGGCAATTAATGGCCGACCTCTTCAATGAACCAAATATTCTCTCATTAATCACATCTGGACAACCAAATTTAGAGGTTTTATTCTTCCTAAACCTCAACTAATTAGCAACTTAATCACTTTCTTACAAGTGCCATTTTTGAAGCGTTTTTGGCCCTAATGCAAAATAGAGGATAATCTTGAGAAAGGGGGAGTCAAAGAGACTAAGTTGTAGATTTTAATAGGCAATAGAATTTTGCTAATAGCAGAGAGTGCTAGCATTGTTATTAGAAATGTCAAATTTCTAAATATTGCTTTAAAAAAAATCACTACAAGGATACAGGTGCATAGCAACGGTGATTTTCGACGTAAATTAGCCGCGTCGCTATTTGTGTCGCAAATGCAACGCAAATAGCGACGGTACTCAGGAAAAAAACGCGGGCCGAAACCCGAGCGCGTCATTTTGCGCGAACGAACGAAAGAGAGAGCGAACTCCATCTTGTGTTTGAGAGGGAGAGGGAGAGAAAGAGATAAAGAGGGAGAAGGAAAGCTTCTCATTGCCACCGTCGCCATTTGCAAAGAGGAGGAGGAAGTGTACGAAGGGCGAAGAGAAGCCACCAATGCAAAGAGGAGACACCGAATCCTTTCAAAGTAATTTATTTTTAATAATCATACACGACTATCTTCATGGGCGACCAATAAAGCACATGAATTTCAAGTTAATATAAGACTTCTCACCTACTAAACGGGTCATAGGTTGCCTCTCCCAATTCTCTCGACCAAGAGATGAATCTGCAACAAAGGAGGTGGTGGGCTCCATAGAGGACTCTGGCACATTTTTTCTCCCTGGATTACCTTGGGTGGCACCTTTGGTAGCCTTGGTTGCTTGCTCCTCTACAGTGGTGGGTGCGGTAAGCAGTTCATGAGTATCAACTTCCTCCTTGAATCCTACATAGTATCATTCACCCTTAGATTCCCATGCATGAGCACAAAAACTATTGCTACAAAAGCGATGAGATGTTTACATAGATTGAAGTACTTACTCTCATGCAGATCTTTCTCTTGCTTAGGGATAACCCCCACAGGGTAATCCAACCACCAAGGGCAAACACTTGCCTCCCATGCCGTCAATTTTCTCTCACGTAATGATGGAGAATACATAGTGTTCTCGTCACGAACATCAATCCACTCTCTTGTGAATTGCGGAGCTGCATCCAGCCTCTTCTCTTCTACACATTGTAGTATCCACCTGCAACATTCTTGCCAATTACGCAAGCAAATGCATGCAATCTAATATGAAAATCAGACACACAATCTCCTTTATATAAGACAATAGTTTTATAATAATAAACAAACCACCCAACCTCGAGCTTTCACGTGGAGCTTAGAATAGAAAAATCAATAACATAAATAGGCTTTCAAGTGCCATTATATCTACTACATTTAAGATGAAGAGTTTGCAAAAAAATAGTTTTGATGCTAACCTATAAATCACACGTTTGGCTGAAAACGTAAGCTCTGGCATCTTCTCTGCAACATCTGAAGATTTCACTCCATCCAAGAGGTGTACAAAAGCCTACACAAGTTTCACAAGCGCTTAACATTAGCACATATACATTTTAAGAAAGAATTTAAGAAAGCAATATGAATGCACTGCATTGAGTCAACCTGCATGACATGATTCTTCATGTTAAGCTTAAAGAACTCCTCAAATGAATCTGGTAGCTCTGGAACTTCTACTTGTATCCTATCAATCTGAAGTAGTGCCTCCGAATGCAAGTGAGCCCAATATGTCTCTTTCTTCATGTAAACCCGAAAGAGCTTATAATCACCAAAATGCGGGTATTGGGGGTCTTTGGCCTTTCTGAGACTCATAAGATGCAACAATATTTTTTTCCTGTGATGCACAACAATATACGCAAATAGAAAGCATTGAAGAAAAAAGCATCACATACACACACCTTGCGTTATATATACAAATTACCTTTCTGCAGGGATTTTTGAGCTTGTGAGACAATACAACTTGTCTCTTGTGATCTTGAGAATGCTTGCATCATCCCACTTTAGCCCAAATAACAACTTAAAGAACTCATCACCATTTTGGGGATTAGCAATGGATAGGTATTTGTAACCCCTATCCTTAAGGCGCTCCTCTTCCACCCTTGTAGCCTTCTCCAAACGTTTCTTCCTCTCTACCTCATCTAGACCAAGAGCCTCAAGCTTCGCAGTTTCTTTTGAGATGAAGACATGAAATTAATCCTATCATTCCAAAAAAAAAACTAAATTAGAGATAGAAAAGCACATCTCATACAAGTGAGCCATAGAAAGAAAATCACCTTCCATACAAGCTGAGATATTAAACCGCAAGGAGAGTTATACCATGGAGCAACACCATGATAATACCTTGCCTCTATACTCATCTCAACCTCAGCCCACTTCCTCATGGCCAGACTCAATCTATCTAGAATGGAGTCTTTGTTTGCAATACCAAATTTTTGAAACATATACACCTCATGCGCAATATTTGGAGTAACATGAGCTCTGGAAATACAATTGAAAACAAACAAAAGCATAATATGAGAATGTAAGTGTAACATATTACAAAGAGGAGCATAGTTAAAGGAAGAAGACTTACGCGTTGGTGGTGTCTAGTGCGAGTAGTAGCTCTGCTTCCTTCGCCTTTGGCACCTCAATGAATTGGCACCATACACTAACATAGTAGTGAGCACAGTCGGAGTGCTCTGTAATTGAAAACCAACAAACATAAGAATGGGATACAAACATTCAATACTTGCATGTATAGTGGACAACTTACTTTCTTTGATGCATTTCCACTATGTTTTAAGCCTGTGGTTTCCATCCCAAACCAAGAACTTTTTACCCTTAAGGTCTTGCCACTCTCTTCCAAGAGCCCTCTCAAAATCCTCATTTCTTTGACGCCATATTGGACCCCATTCATCTAGATTGCTGGCTGTCACAGACATGGTCTCCCCTCTCGGACCTTCAACTAACACAAGGAAGTGTCCCATAGTCTCAAGATAACCAGTGGAATCAAAGGAAGGAATCAACCACTGGGCATCATCCGTAGCAAATCTGACTGCCTCATGAGCCACTAATCTGCAAAGAGGCACAAGAGGAGGCAGCGCCCTCTTTTTTATATAAAATTTACTCAGCACATCCTTCATCAGTCCTAGAGAGACTTGCTTGCCTAAGTTCCTTGAGTGCTTCTTTTCTTTTTCATCATCATTCTCCCCTTGATCACTATCACCACTCACCTCTTCTTTGTCATCTAGACTATCATGCTGCACATTAGTCTCTGTAGGAGCAGATATTAATAAGTAACAATAAAAAATAGTAGCATTAAACCAATCATATATAATACATAACACTGAACAAAGAGTCATATGTAAATGAAATGGACACATAAGTGATTACCTGTGTGCTCCGCAACCCCGTCAATTGTATTGGAGTCCCCATCCACTTGTGCTTCGTCATCAATGTAGACACATCTTTTTGGACCACATCCTTTCTTTGTTGAAGGAGTGTTCACTGATCTCAAATGCGATGATGCTTCTTGCTCTAAGATCTGCCCAGGAACACATCCTGAACGTAGCTTCATACAAACTTCACGGCTACTATGAGGTGACACACATTTCTTTCTCTTTTTAAGCACTCTTTTAGGTGCCATAACTTTCTCTACACACTTGCAAATAGATACACAATCAACCTCTTTAAGATTAACAACACAATCAATCTCTTTAAGATTAGCAACACAATCAATCTCTTTAAGGTTAAAGATTAACAACACAATCAATCTCTTTAAGGTTAAAGATTAACAACACAATCAATCTCTTTAAGATTAATAACACAATCAACCTCTTTAAGCCCACCCATCGTCCGCGCAGACGCGTACGATTGGGGGGCTTGTGCATACGGGATGAAGCCACGGGACGAAGCCACATGCTTGTGCATAAGCCCACCCATCGTCCACGCGGACGCAGACGATTGGGGGGCTTCAATCTCTTACCTTGGAGGCACGGACTCAATGGTTGCGCAGGCGCGAGCATAAGCCCACCCATCGTCCGCGCGGACACGGATGATTGGGGGCTTCAATCTCTTACCTTGGAGGCTGCACGAAGCTGCACGAAGCCGCTTGGAGCTGCACGAAGCCGCTTGGAGCTGCACGCGAAGCTGCACGAAGCCGCTTGGAGCTGCACACACAGGAGTTGTGTGTCACGTAGGAGTTGTGGGGCAGGAGTTGTGTGTCGCGAGAGCTGTGGGGCAGGAGTTGTGTGTCGCGAGAGAGAGAGAGATGGAGAGAGGGTGAGAAGGGAGAAGGGAGAAAGAGAAGGGAGAAGGGAGAAAGAGAGTTCTTGTGTGTGTGTCGCGAGAGAGAGAGACGGAGAGAGGGAGAGAAGGGAGAAGGGAGAAAGAGAGAAGGGAGAAAGAGAAGGGAGAAAGAGAGAAGGGAGAGAGAGAGAGAGGGAGAGAAGAGAGAGAGAGAGAGAGAGAGAGAGCAAAGAGAGGAGAGAGTTGAGGAAGAGAGTTTCGCCATACTTAATAACCCTAATAAAGAAGTTAGCCGTTAAATAATTAAATAATTAGGTAATTATGTAATTAGGTAACTAGTTAGCCGTTAAATAATTAAATACTTAATATAAAATAAATAAATTTTAAAAATATTAATTTAATCTAATTTACAACATTATTTTGACAAGATCATGGGGCGAGAGCTCTTAATTATGAGTGCATAAAGGTGAAGGATGGTGGGTGGTTGAGTCGTAAATTTTTCTTTTGATTTTTGATGATTATGCTTATTTGTTATTACTCTTAAATGTTGATGAATGACTGTGGCTTTTAAATTTTGATGAGTGTGCATATTCATTATTTAGTCATCTCTGCTTGTAGTGACGGTTGCTATAGCTTCGAGGTTATTCTAACCCTCTTGTAACTTCCTCCATGCCTCCCTTTTTTCTCTACACAGTCATCCGACGGTGAATTGTTGCCGTCTCTTCATCAAATACACACTGTGAGCTATATTCAGAGTTTTCTTCTCTTCATCAAATACTAACCCACCAGAGGGCACAACATGTCGAGTTTTGCTATTTTGACATGGAGACTAGCCAGTGATTGCTTAGAGCACAGGGTTTCATTAAGAAATGGAGAGATTCTTTTGAGTGAGTACTACCTACAGAATCTATTGCCTCCAATACAAAAATTCCAGGGGTTGCAAGCCGTCATAGAGAATGATGGTGGAGCAAACAACGTCATTGTGTCTCCAAGATGGGATCATCAAGGGCATGCGCACTATCTGATTGATAGTACATTATCAGCCACCTACTCTATCATGCACTCAATTGACTATGTGTGCATCTCTAACAGTATTGAGTCAATAGAAGATGAGATTGACAACTACATTGATTGTACTCTTGGTTGTAGCAAATCAACTCCAGTGTGTCTTGACATACCCTCAGATAACAAGAAGGATGTTGATGACACAAATGTCGAGGAGGACCTATGTGTGGGCAGCCAAAGCGAGGACTTATCTTCCTATGATAACTCCATTGCAGCCTTCATTGAGGAGAAAGCTAGAACGGGTAGATTGAAAAATTTACTAGCGCTCTGTGGACCTCCACGAAGGGTGGATGAGCTCCCAATCGAGTATAATGGCACAATTGCTTTTGAGCTTCCAACCACACATAGCAAGAAACGAATGATGGGTATGGAACAAAAATATGATGGTCACCTGTGGTCGCGGCCCTCACAAACAAATATGGCAATTGAGTGCACTGTGCGCTTGAGCTATTGTCTTGGAAGTCTTCAATGTCTCAGGATCACTTGTCCTTACTACATAACAGAGGGAAATACAATGATGTTTTTTTCCATGGTCACTTGGATAGAACCGTGAGCATGGGTTATCCTGCAAGTGAGGGAAACTCCAAGATAACATGTCACTATTGTCAAAATGTTGCTACTTGTGCAGCCATTTGCAAATGCATGATCTATTATGTGTTGCCACTGGATCCTACAATGACACGTTTGGTGATCCATGTTGGGGAGCATGCTCACAGTGTTCAACATGGCACAAAGAGGGCAACCCTTGACAAGGTGCGGAGGCTTGTGAGCACGGTCCTAAAGATCGAAAAGGGAGGCCCACGAAAAATACAGATGCTAGTCGCTCGGCAGATGCTGTTTGAATCTTTAACAAAAGAAGACGAGTCAGAGGCGACTGAGGTGGACCTTAATCATTTTCTAGAAGAAATGATGCCACTTGTGCAGAATAAAGGGTAAGCTTGTGCATTATTATTTTTTGCTTACAATGTATGTCCTGCATTTGAAATAACCCTCTAATAAACACATAGGTTCAAAGGCATTGTTTCACAAGAGAGAGCCAAACAAGGTCAGGTGGTTGGTGATGGGTATGACAACATACTTCATTTGCAAAAACGTTGTGTCTTCCCATTTTTCCATGGAAGTAGATTTCCGGGACAAGGTGATGCCAAGGAGAAGTGCTACTTGTTTAAAATGTCCACCAAGGGACCAGCATCAGGGGTGGACTTAGTGAATCGTATGAGGCGAATAGGGACTGGAGATTTACGACGTGCATGGGTGCACTTTGATCATACCCATAGGATTTATGGGTGGGCAACTATGTCTTGTTCAGTTTATGATCACGGGTATGTGGCAACATAATTAAAGCTTTTATTGAAATTAAATTGTTGTTAATGAACACTATACTAATGTATCAATCATGAACTAGCATGAGAGCATTACAGGTAATTGCAATATGTGAATTTAAAGAGGTGGACGAAGAGTCTCAAATCCTGTTTTGGAGAAATTTGAATTCTGTCATGGTTCAATGTGGCCATGATCCACCTAACTTTGCTGGATTTATGTCCGATGAGGCAAGTGCGAATTGGATGGCAATAAGGGCTGTGTACAATGGAGGGCCTCATAACATAATGGAAGGGAGGGAGCTTTCTTGTCTTTTTCATTGGGAGAAAAGTTTGCAAAAGCATACCAAGAAATTAGTCACTGTGGATAAACAAATGCACCACATTGAATTGTGTGAAGCATGGAGGCTAGCAACGACAACTCAACTAGCCTCACTTCAGGCCTCTGCTATCCAAGATTGGTGGGCACGAAATGTAAACAAGGAACACATCAAGGCTTTGGATAGGTGGTTGAAATGGTGGGAGAAAAGAATTGCCCACTGGGGAGGAATTGAATCTCATGTAAGTGTGACATTTTTTCCAACTCATTAAGATTTGTTGCACAATGTAGCAATGGGGAGAGCTACTGATTCTATTTTTGGATTTGACTCTGCAGGCTAACAAAAGTCCTTGGGAACATGCTGAAATTCCAAGCATAAACTTATCAGAAAGTGTCCATGCTAGTTGGTTAGCAGGTGAGGGTGGAAAACGAAAGATATCACTTTATGATGCATGTGTTAGTGATGTTTTGAATGCATATATTCAATGTGCAAAGAGGTTGGGCTATACCACAGGGAGGTTTATTGGATTTGGGCCTTCTATGGAGGCTTTGTTGGCTAGTGCCAGCAAAAGGGAATCCCCATATCCCACCTCTGTTGCACGTACGTTGCAAGGTGTTGTAGCTGGAAGTCCTTTGTACGAGGAGCCTATAATGCAAGGTGATAGAGAGACTATGCAAAGAAAAAAGAAGGGAGGTGGAGCAACTGTAAGTTCTCATAGACTGGGATACGTGATGGAGTCAAGGCAAAGGAAAATCAGGGGCAGGCCGCGGAGTATACAGTTTGACAATGGAAAGATGGAAGAGATATGTATCCAAGAGGATGAGGAGATACCAATCAAGCCCTTTGCAAGTGGAGTAAGTGCACCAAATGCGGAAACATCAACCCATGTAGAAGAAGTAGAAGTGGCACAGGAGGAGTGGGCTTTACGAAGGACACCACCTAACTGTGTGAGAAAGTGTTTTGGTATGGAGGGTAGAAAGAATTGCAGCAGCAAATTACAAAGTCGGCAAGTGGGGTTAGTCGCGCCATGCTTTTGGTCTGAGAGATCCTATAAGAACAAGGCCATTGCACAATGGATATGGTTCTGTAATCATGATGTCAAGCATATAAACGTTGTGCAGAAACAAGTGATAGCATCACCAATTGTTCCATCTTTGTGGCCAGTTCATATAGGAACAAATATATCAAAGGAAGAGTGTAGCAGCCTAAGACAGGCTGGTTTCAAGTTTGCCTGCTTTACAGCACCACCAAGGAACGAGAAGAGCAAACCTCCTATTTCTACAGAATGTGGTTCAAGCGCGAGAAGACGCAAGTGGAGACATGGAATTTCCAAAGATGCACAAAAGAGAATAGAGGCAACTAGTTGCATGGTTGTGACATTCTTGGAGGAGGTAGTGCAACTTGAGAAACAACATTCAGTATTTCGAGTCTTGACAGAGAGTTGTTATGATGTGCACATCAAAGAAGAGCCTAGGTGCACTTGTCCTGATTTTCAAAAAAGAGAATCTACCCAAAAGGCATTTCTTGCTTGCAAACATATGTATTATGTGTACATGCACATACTTGGCCTTCAACCCAAGGAGCACATGGTCATACATCAGCCTGCACTAACCCCCACTGACCTTGCCTTTGTGTTAGGGCAAACACGTAAGATATGCCCTGTTATGTAGGAAGCCCAACGTAAGCATGGCTCATTCATTGTTCTGGAGGACTCATCATCATGCACTTCATTAGGGTGTGACATGTCCTTTTTGTTACATAAAGATCTTGGAACCTTTCTAGATATTGTACTCCTTTTGGGTAATGCAAAACTTTGGAATGTTATTATTTGTTGTGATTATTCAACACCATTGCTCCCTTTATTGTGAATGGTTTAGTATTCTCCTTGGGAGCTCCCAAGTGATGATGCATGCATGATGCACAATATATGTTTATGTTAAAGAATAGCAGTAGTGCATGACATGTCATTTGTAGAAAGCATCCAAGGTTGTTTCAAAAAGCTCTAAAAATCAATTTCAATTGCAAAAGCACGAAATCAAAAGCTCGCAAAAATAACACACTCGTCGTAGTCGTAGTCATAGTAGTAGTAGTAGTAGTGGCTTTTTTGTTTGTTGTTGTACTTTATTGTTGTTTAGTTTTCTTGTAGTAGTAGTAGTAGTAGTAGTAGTAGTTGTTGTTGTTGTTGTTTTTTTTTTTCTTCTTCTTCTTCTTTTCTTATTTATTGTAGTACTGGTAGTAGTAGTAGAAGTAGTAGTAGTAGTATCTTTTTTGTTTGTTATTATAGTTTATTGTTGTTTACTTTTCTTGTTTGTAGTAGTAGTAGTTGTTGTTGTTGTTGTTGTTGTAATTGTTTTTTCTTCTTTTTTTATTTATTATAGTGGTAGTGGTAGTGGTAGTAGAGAGAGAGAGAGAGAAGTTTTGTTAAAGGAAATTGGTAGTAGAGAGAGAGAGAGAGATTTTTTGTTAAAGGAAATGAGAGAAGGAGAGGAAGAGAAAAAGAAGGAAGGAATGAGAGAGAGGGAATAAACATAGAACATAATAAAGAGAGAGAGATGAAAGGAGAGAAGAGAATGAATGGATAAAAAACAAAGAGAGCGTCATATCTTGTTCTTTAATATCTTCTTTTCTTGTTTGTAGTAATAGTAGTAGTAGTAGTGGTGGTGGTGGTGGTGGTGGTGGTGGTGGTGGTGGTGGCGGCAGCGGCGAGGGCTGGTGAGGTCCGGTATAATACCACGAGATGGGAAACACTCCAACATACGTTAATTTGTGGGTGGGTGGAGACTTTACATATGTTAATTTTGTTGAGTTACAAGAGAAGAAATCCATTCTCAAATAATTTAAGAAAGAAAAAAAGAATGATAACAAGAACCAATTGTTTGTCGTAACGTAGACCAAATGGAAAATGATGAAGGTCGTGATGTTCAAGATCACGAGGTGTATTTTAATCAGCATGTCCCATGTCCTCGCTCTCAATGTAAGCTGAAAATTAGATGAAAATGTCAATTGTCTACAGAACACGTACGACGCTTCAACGAGTTTCAATCAGAGATCATTGATAAGGTGATTTCAAATTTTGAGCAAATGGTAAGAAAAGTGTATATCAATCATGCATTGTATTCGCAAGCTAATTAAATACCATATACAAAAACATTGGGTGTGGCTTGCAAATTTTCTATCCAGGGAGGTGACGTCTTGTCCCAAGGAGGAGTGCACCCTTTGCGGCTAGCTAGAAGAGTTCCTGGGCATGCGATGGATAGAGTGCCTGAGCCAATCCACCACTTGGAAGGTACTACCCAATCTATACCGTCAATACCAGAGGGAGAATTTCCTACCATCTTAGAGCCTGATATGGAGGCAATGATTGATGCATTGATGCCCATGGATGTCGAGACATTTGATCCACTTAGAGAGGAAGCATCCATTATATGATGGGTGTCGAGTCGCCTGAAGACACTACTTGCACTCCTAAGTGTGTATTAAGCAAAATAAGGTGGAGCGATGCGAGTGTGATCGAGTTGTTCAGGTACCTTGTACATATGATTTGTTGATTTCTTTTCAGCACTATCATAAAAAACATTTGTGCTTTTCAAGGTGTTTTATGATTTTTTTTCAGGTTACTAAAGTAGCATATATTACCACTTACAAATACCATGCTTGAGTCTTGTGATGATGCACAGCATGTTTTACAAAAGCTTGGCATGGACTACAAAAGCATCCATGCATGTATCAACGATTGCATATTGTTTCGTGGAGAATATGAGACTATGGAGGCATGTCCAAAGTGTAGTGCTCACAGGTGTCGACAAGACTTGCAAGGGCAAACCATCTCTCAAAAAGTTCTTAGACACTTTCCGCTTATCCCCTGCATAAACTGCATGTTTTGTACGTCCACCATGGCAGACTTGACAACATGGCATGCACAGAATAGGTCCACAGATGGAGTTCAACGAATATCAACGGATTCACGCACATGGAGCCACATTGACTCTACATTCCCAAGCTTTGCTCGAGAGCCAATGAATCTTTGGCTCGGTCTTGCAATGGATGGCATGAATCCATTTGGTCTACTCTCAACTTCTTACAATGTGTGGCCTATAGTCCTTGTCAACTACAATATCCTTCCATGGATTTCTATGAAGAAATGACATCTTATCCTTAGCTTCCTCATTCTCGGCTACTACAAACTCAAAAATATGGACGTGTATCTTCATCCATTAGTCAATGAGCTTAAGATTTTGTGAGAGGAGGGGGCACCGTGCAAGATATGAGCAAGCGCAATGGTCGACGGTCCGCCAATATTTGAGTCATTCTCATGTGGACCATGCATGACTATACGAGATTTGGAGAGTGCTCATGTAAGTAGGCTTCCATTCTCGTTGGTAATATCTATCATAGCTTGTTCAAGTTTGTATTCACTAGATAGAGGTTTTGGGACAGGTCTGGTTACCTCAGGTTATCATGCATGTCCATTGTGTGGGCCATAGTTAGACTCTCAAAGGTCACGAACCATAAAGAATATGGTATATCAAGGACACGCTGCTTTCTTGCCAGAGGGTCATGAACTTAGGGAAGGTTTTTATAGACGACCTCCAGCACGTATGAATGCTGAAAGCTGGTACGAGCTGAAAATGGTCCACATGGAGTTACATCCAAATGGAATGCGACGATTCTTAGTTTTCTACAATCCACTTACAGATCAACCACTTGTTGGATCCCATGCATATTTTCAAGAATGTGGGTAGCTTACTATGGGACCACATCACAGGAAAGAGAGATACTATAGGGGCATGAATGGAATTGAAGGAGGTAGGCAAGATGGAGGCGCTTTGGCTACAATTGGTTGCATTCAAGTGCTGATGGTTGCTTGCAGCTACCTTGCGCTCCTTGGGTTTTGTCCACTAAAGAAGAGCGCATAGTGAAGCAAATATTCAAGTCTATCCGCACTCCGATGGATATGATGAGTTCTCTGAGGTCGGCATTTTCTAAAGACGACCAATTATCAGGGCTAAAATCCCATGATTGGTATATGTCAGGTTTGTACTACGAATGGATTGTAAGTGGCCTGCGCATTTTGCTATTTGGAGTGTAGTTGTTGTTCATAATGCTTCCTCATTTGTGGTAGTTTGTACTACTAATCGCGATTGTAGGATGCCTTACTCCAGAATACGTGGGGTGATTTACAGGTTGTCAACTTTAGTGCAATGGATCTCATAGAAGGAGATTAAGACATCCTCTATTGAATTTGCAAGGCGGGGAGTAATGGAGACGGTCTGTCTCTTTGAAAAATACTTGCCTACCAGCATGCTCACGATACAAATCCACCTTCTTGTGCATCTTATAGATGAAGTGAAGATTGCTGGACCTGTCCATACGCGATGGATGTTCTTCTGGGAGCGCTTCATGAAAACCCTGAAAGGCTTTGGCAACAACGAGCTTGGCTAGAAGGTAGCATGGCTGAAGGTTGGTTGGTGTTTGAGGCATTAGTGCATATTTCACAATGGCTATCAATTGTAGATTCAGACAACACTATGCTATGGTCTTTGAAAGACGATGATAGATTCACTGGAGATGTGGTGGTTGGAAATGGGGTAGAAAAAAGAATGGATAATGCGATCGAGGAGAAAGTGAATCGCTTTTGTATGTTACACCATGCCTCCATGGAGACGTGGCTCGCTAGGTACTAGCAAGATCCAGAGGAAGCGCAATCTGAATTTTCATGTAGTACATACCATTGATCGATTGGATATCCCGAGGGCATGGAGGAGATGTTGCGGTTTATGTCAATGCGATGATTGCATAGAGCTGTGTTTAGAATTTGTCGTATCTATATTTTATATGCAACAACTAATTGAGTGTTTCAATGTACATACAAAATATATAGTGCAACTTGGTCGCAGGGACTGTATTTCCGCGTGGAGTGTATTGACCAAATGCACTCCACAATAGATTGTGGTATCATGGCAAAGTTCGAGCAAGAGAGCCGACGACGAGCAATGGATCCAAACACGGTTATAGATGAGATGGAGTATTTTGGAAACTTGCAAATTATTGTCACAGTGGATTACCGTAGCTTCTCCATGATCCTATTCGATGTGCACTGGTTCAAAGTGGTACTTGAAGGAGCTAGAGCAACAGTTCGACAAGGTCCATCTCGATATCTTGAAATAGATTCCGAAAAAAAAAGGACGGATTTGTGCGACACGTTTGTGTTGCCGACCCATTGTGAACAGGTGCATGAACTCATGTTTTTTTAAATTGTATTACGACATGGTACATGTCACAAAAGTTAAATCTCTCTTGTACATGATTTTGAACATGTAATTTTCTATCCAAACCCCCAACAACCTCGATGGTGGTATGTTATACCTTCAGCTCCCCAAAGTGCAAGAGTATATGATCAAAATGATATTTCGAGTGTAGATGAGGACAGTGTGCAAATAGAGGGGTTGATATTGCAAGGGGTGAAGGCCACTGAAAGCTTGGAGCATGAAGAGGAGCTAGCATTGGGTAACAATGATGGAAATACAAGTCCAAGAATTCTTTGAGAACGAGATGGACTCATCCTTTTGTGGTGACGTCTATCGACCTTCCAGTGTATGTGGAGTTCTGTCAAGAGATTGACATGGGACCATAGGGTACTCCATACTTGCAGCATCCACCTACTTAATTCGTTGACAAATTGCTTATAAGGTTACATAAGATATGCATTTTAAGTAAGATCATTTTATGAAGATTTATATTAGTGTGCTTTGTATGATTTATATTGATTATGCTAACATCAATTTTTGTATGTGCAGATGACCTTTATGGATATTTAGATCAGCACGATAAGTTGAGGGATGAGAGACAAGGAGATAGATGAGATCTTCACGTGTATATCTCCAGATCATATGGCTTGATTCAGAGATATGGCAGACCAGGAGATGTCTCAGACACCATCAAGCCGTTCTATTAGATCTACTTCGGTGCGCTCTGATGTTTTCTTTGTAGCACTCCATTACAAACCGCAATCCCACTGGCCTAGAGACTTGATATGCAGAGAGACACGGTCTCACTGCATTAATTGACCGATTGTATGGATGCAGCGGCCCTGTAAGTCATTCATCTTTCTTGTCCGTAGGTACTAAGTTTAATTAAAATTCATTATTATATGGTGGACTGATGTGTAGTTGTTTCTTTTTTTGCAAAGTTCGTTCAATGCTTCGTTGGCGGGGGAACGAAGTTTCGGATGGCGAGGATCTATAGCTCTCCCTTAGATCCCTGGAGCTCACATACTCTTCTTTTTTGGTCACATGATTTGTGTAGGCATTTTCTATGTAGTAGTAGTATCTTGCCATGTATGTATCGGTCGCTTTCATTACGCGATCATGTATTTATTTCATGTATCAGTGTTATGATTCAAGTATACTTTGCCTTTATTTACACAAGCATTGTACACATTATTGAAACTATTTTGTATGGCCCAAATAAAGTACATAGTGCTATATATGGCATGGCAGCTTGCTGTCCTATCACAAAACAACTTGCTGCCTTGTCACAAAATTATTTTTTCCTCTGTTACTATCGTTATTAGCGTCGCAAATTTACTACACACGTCATTATCAGCATTGCAAAGCATCGTTATCAGTGTCGCTATTTGCATCAGTATTAGTGTCGCGTCGGTATCAGCATCGCGACGCTGATACCGATGCAAATAGTGAGGTTGATACCAACTATTCTATGGTATCGCAAATATTGATTTCTTTTGCGATAATGGGGGAAAATTTCTTTATGAATATTTTCGTCGCTTTAAACGTCGGTATATGGCCTATATCTTGTAGGGAATATTAAGATGTAAATGTTGGAAACTGCGAGGAAGACGAGAGACGAAAGGAAGAGCGGAGAGAAGAGAGACATGAGACACCGGAAGTGGAACCCCAGAAGTGTGTAAAACTGAGCACACATGATAGGAATATATAGAGGGGACCTGGGGAGCTATATATAGATAGACTATATATAGCTAACCTGGGGCGCTATATATAGACAGACTATATATAGCTAACATTATATATAGCTAACACCCCCGCTCAAATAAAGATCCCTTACTATGGATGAAAAAACCCTTGGGGGCTCAAGGGAAAAACCCACAGCTCTATATAGGCCTACCGTTATATTAATATTCAAAATATAAAATTACAAAGTTGAACTTACAAGAGTCTATTCATAGGTATCAAAGGAGGTACATCACTCGTGAATTACAACATTAACGGAGAAGGAGCTACATCACTCAGGAGCTACATCACTCCTGAATTACAACAACCTATTCAGAGGCATCAAAAGAGCTTTATCACTCCTAAATATACAACATGTAAAATAAGAATAAGCGACATCATTGCAAAAGATAAAATATCTAAGAAATTCCTTCAACTGAACTGAGGATGTAAGCAGTATATCTGTCACATCAAAACTTAAAGAAAAAAAACGTTACAGTGACATTAGAACAACACAAGGTCTATAGAGATGGTTCGCGACGCCGCTCTATAGACAACATAACACGTGGGGCCCCATGAACAGAATATAAATAAAACAAATTTTCATCAGCTGGAATATAGACCCTCATCAGCTAGAATAATATAAATAAAACAATTTGTCGTCAGCTAGAATATAGACGTTCATGAGCTAGAAAGACTATAAACGAGATAATGTGTCATCAGCTGGAATATAGACCCTCATTAGCTGGAATAACGAACGAGGACGATCATCATGAATATGAGTAAAAGTTAAGACATTAAGAAACTCTCACAATGAATAGACCCTCATCAGCTGGAATAACGAATGAGAACGATCATCATGATTCTGAGTAAAAGTCAAGACATTAAGAAACTCTCACAATGAGTACCCTGAATTACTCGCTGGATAACTATGCATATAACATGCGGAACACTATCCGGGACAAGAAGATAGCTGACAAGCCAGATTTCGCAGACAAGAAGAAGATTGAAGATGAGATGGAGCCACCCTCTCGTCATTGGTGATTGTGATCTTATTCTTCTGCCCCATCATCTTGTCCTCGTCTCTAGCTTTTTTGCTCGCCTGTCTTCCCTGCTGGAGTTATAGGCTTAGGCCTCATAGGGTCGGCAGTGTGCCGCCATCTCACGCAGGTGCTGCTAGGCTCTGATACCATGTTGGAAATTGCGAGGAAGACGAGAGACGAAAGGAAGAGAGGAGAGAATAGAGATATAAGACACCGGAAGTGGAACCCCAGAAGTGTGTAAAACTGAGCACACATGATACGAATATATAGAGGGGACCTGGGGCGCTATATATAGACAGACTATATATAGCTAACCTGGGGCACTATATATAGACAGACTATATATAGCTAACACTATATATAGCTAACAGTAAAATTAAAAAAATTAGTAAGACAATTATGCATCTAGTAGCAGATACAATGATAATCGAAGTAAAGTATTGTTTGTTATACAACACTTTATGAAGACTATAACTACTAATGGTTCATCAAAGAAAGATATATGGTATATAGACTCTTGTGTCTCTAACCACATGACTTCTCACATGGAGTGGTTTTTAGAGAGATGCACATTCCAAAGTCTCTAGGCTATGACAAAGGATGATACAACCCATCCCATTACTCATATTGAAAATGTTCCTTTGAGTATATATGATGGTACAACTAAGTACTTGGCTGATGTGCTACATGTACTAAATATTTCTAAAAACTTGGTTTGTGTTGGTCAAATGGTAGAATAGGGTTTGCAAGTTTGGTTCACATCTAATGGCTATTATGTAGAAGATCTCAAAAATGATTGCAAGTTGATTGCATAAGAAAAATGTATTGAAAGTTTGTTTACTCTAAATGTAAGTCTACCTGAAATGGATGCTACCATGTTTGCACAAGGTTCATGTATTGTGGTTGATATTTTAATTTGGCATAAGAGAATTGGTCATGTGAATGTGCAATGGCTGAAAGATATGTAGTTAAAACAGATTCTAGATTTCCTTTTAGGGTTGATGGGATGTATAAAGTATATGAAGCATGTCAATTAGGAAAGCAAGCAAGGCATGTATTTTCACATGAAGTTTAGGGTTGATGGGATGTATAAAGTATATGAAGCATGTCAATTTGAAAAGTAAGCAAGGCATGTATGTAAGAAGCCACTTGAATTGATACATTCTCATGTGTGGGGTCCTACAAAGACTGCAACTTTTAGTGGTTACAAATATTATATTTCCTTCATTGATGATCATACTTGCAAAGTATGAATTTACTTCATGCATAAGAAAATTAAGGTGCTCACTTACTTTGAAAGCTTTAAATATTTGGTTAAGAAGGAGAAAAGGTTTTGATATTAAATGCTTAAGTTCAAATGAAGGGGGAGAATATCTCTCCAATGTGTTTCTTGAATTTCTTGCAGAAAAATGGTATATAGAGGTAGTATTCATATATATATATTTCATAGCAAAATGGGACTGCCGAGCAAAAAAATAGGCATATTGCAGAGATGGCTCATGCATTGATGTTAGAAAGAAACTTTCTCATTACTATTGGTCTTAAATAGTTGCAATTGTTGTATACATTATGAACAGGACACCCATTGTTGTTGTACGTATGGTATGATATCTAAAGAGAATTTTATAAGTAGAAATCCAAATCTATCCCATCTAAAAGTATTTGGATGTATTGATTATGTATATATTCTTGATAAATTGTGTTGTAAATTGAATCCCAAAGCAAAAAAATGTGTATATATGGGATATTCTCTTGAGAAGAAGGTATATAGATGTTATAACCCTATTACATGTTAGTTGAGAGCTAGCAAGGATGTTGTTTTTAATTAAATGAGTAGCTAGTATAGTAATGTGTAAAATGTAGTCAAGGTTAATAAGCATGAGAGTGTGGCTATGTAGAAAATAGGATTGCACTTATAGACATTAAGTGGACACAAGAGTCTCGTAGTCATGGTTCTATTGATAGAATTTTTAGAGTGGTAGGTTAAGGTCACAGGTTACTCCACCAAGTATATCTTACAACTATCACAAAAAGGTAAAGAGAAAGTTAGAGACTCACCTATTATGACATATGTTTTATCAAGTTTCTCTCATGTTGATGTTGATTTAGATGGCCCTAACTAGAGCATGGGTCAAGAGTTTGCGATTTTTTATATTATAAGACCTAGTGTGCAAAAGGCACAAGAGGATGCTAAAGCACCTAGTAGTGATCCAAGTCCACGCAAGTCAGGTAGAGTAAGAAAGAAAATACAATAATTGACCTATGGTACCTATCTAGCTCATCACTATGCATACATGACTAAGGTTATGCAAGATGTGGAATCCACTTATTTTGAGGATAAAGTGGGTAATGAATATTGGGATCATGTTGTGGATGAAAAAATGGATGCACATAAGGGTAATGACACATGGGATCATATTGTGGATGAAAAAATGGATGCACATAAGGGTAATGACACATGGGAGTTGGTGCCTCTACCTGAAGACAAGAAAGCTATTGGCTGCAAATGGGTTTACAAGCTCAAGCACATGGATCTATTAAGCGCTACAAGGCATGAATAGTTGCAAAAGGGTATACCATTGGGGGAAATATGGACTTCAAAATCGCCCTTTAGCTCATGAGTTAATGACTTTTGTAATCAATATAGTTTTGAGACGAACCAATCAAAGAGGGGATGGTATGGATATTCTATCCACTTGCTTTTTCCCCTTTGATACGTAAAGCTAGTTTTCTCATAAAGAAGATTAGTATTGTGGATAAAGAATCTTTACTTGTGAATATAATAAGGCTCTCTTTGTCTCGTTTTTTGCCACTTGTAAGGGTGAAGAGAGGGAAATTTGAATTCAAATTTATTTTTGGGTGCTATCCATTTAAAAAGTATTATTTACATTGTGGTACCTAGGGTAAGAAGCACCTAAGCACTGGCAATGTAGGCACACTTGACATCACTTTATGATTTGCATGGCAATACTACACAATAAGGCGTCGTGTTTTGTGTGATAGATATAGCCCACTTTTTGTAGTTGCATGCATGGGATTTGACCCATAGACCTCCTACTTATGGGGACTTCCACTAACCACTAAGCTAGAGGCCAATGTTGAAAGGCCATATGGAATTTAATTAAATAACCAAATCATGTGGGATTTTTTTGGAGTTATTTTATTCAAGACTAAAGCAAGCACCTAGGGCATGGCATGATAGGATTGAAGAATACCGTGTTAGATTTAGATTTCGTAGAGCAGAGGCTAATCACTCACTCTATGTATATGAGAGTGATTCAGGTATTGTGGTTATTACTATGTATGTGGATGATTTGATCATTGTAGGTGATAGTAAGATAGATATTGACAATGTAAAGGGTCTCCTTAAGACTCAATTTGAGATGAAGGATTTGGGAGAGCTATGCTATTTTCTCGCATAGAGATAATAGGACTCCATAGTGTATATGGTTGTCCCAAAGGCACTATGCATTGGCTATATTAAAGAAGTATGGTGTAACTGATTGCAAGCCTATTTCTATACCTTTGGATGTTAATGCTAAGCTTAGTGCACATTAGGATGACTTGATCAAGGATGTCACTATGTACCTGAAGATTGTGAGAACCTTATCTATTTGGCAATCACTAGGTCACACCTAAACTATAGGGTTAGTTTTGGAGATTTAGCTTATGTAGATATCACAAAAGCCACATTTGGATGCGGTGCAATGCACATTGTGCTATGCCAAGTCCATATTGGATTATGACTTATTCTATGGTGTAAGTATACCATTGGAATTACACAGTTACATAGATACAAATTGAGTTAGTGGTATTTTAGACAAGAGGTCTATTATTGGTTTTACGTTTTCCTTTGCCAATTCTACTATCACTTGGAGCAGCAAGAAATAATCGAGAGTTGCCTTGTCTAATACACAGAGGCAGAGTGTAGAGGTACTACAACTTAGTTTATGTTAGCAGAGAAGATAAAGCTAGTGATATTTTCACCAAGGCATTGGGAGCTAAGAAGCTTCAATGCTTCAAGACTATGCTTGGAGTTCACAAGCTCATGCCAAGCTCAAAGAGAAGTTTTGAGATGTCAAGCTCTATATGAGCTAGTATCCACTATGTGTCTTGGTGATGTGGTAGGATATTATTCATTGGCATGTTAGTTGACCAACATGAGGATACACTAGTGATTCTATAGTTGGACTACACTCATGTAGTCCCCATCCTTGGTTATGGCACATTCATTATGCCACCTCTTCTTTCCTTAGCAAGTTCACGCTTAGTGCCCACATGTATATATGTTGTGGTACTTTCATATTATTCTTTAATCACATTGTAGAGTGGAAGATGAAGAATGAAGAAGAAGAGGATTTCAGCCCTATCTCTCTATGTTATCAAGTCTCCATTGCTTTTGTATGTGTTCTTGGCTCCTTTATCTCTCTTCCCTCTTGATGTTTTAACTATTTGTCATGCGATATGTATGAAGTATTGAGAAATGTATTCTAGCATGATGAAGATGGAAATTTCTATTCTATCTTATTATCATATTTTGACCTTTGTGCTTATTCTATGCTGTATTACATGGCATACTTCATCATCAATGCATATAATAATTTGTGTGAGGTTAGAATATGTGGTAATGTAATGTATAATGGTTATAATTTTCTTTAATTACATTATTCTTGCAATTAGTATTAGCCTCTGCCCATTTCATCATGTAATCTATTGCCACAATAAACCTATATGTGAGTACTAAGTAGTGGGGCTAAAGGGTCCCATAAAATTTATTCATTACTTTTCAAAGGTTTGATAAGTTATCATTGGAGAGAGCTACATCTTCTCCTTTGGAATTGGTATTCTTATTCATTCACACTCATTGTAGTGTTTGATAAAGTGTGCCATATCTTTGAATACTATTGGCCACTAAAGCCAAGAATGTAGGATCTTTTTTACCATAGCATTCATGTCAAAGTAGCTGTATGCATTCCTCTATGTGCTTCTTATATTATCTCTCAATTTCTTATGCACACACACATATATGAAGAAGATCATCCTGCCCTTATCTGTATAGTTACCTTATAATAATTTGAAAGTTAAAAGATCATCCTACCCTGATCTATATAATGACCTTGATTTCAAATGTGCTTTGCCTTTTCTCAACTTTATTATTTTTTATGTTTCCTCATCTTTGTTATTTTTGGTTAACATTATCCCCCTCTAGATGGGTACCAATCCAATCCCTTAGTAGTCAGCATCATCAAAGTTAGCATACTTCAACTTGCACCATATACTTAGAATAGTAGGGATAGTCACATAGAGACATTGGAGAGGAGCAATAGTTGTTGATGATATTGCTCGTGACATGTAGACGGTTGTTGGTATTGGTAATAGTGACTAGATTCTAAGTTTTGTGGCTTATAATAGACTTTCCCCTTAATATATTATGACTGTGATTAATATAGGACATGCTTAGAGATGGTAGTAAGTGAAAGGTTTTTCATTGGATTTTCATTGGTAGCTATTCACACATTCTAGTACTATATTAGGGAATTTAGGAATTTCCATGCACTTTGGGAACCCCTAATACCTTTATTATTTGACCACATGGTCAAATATTGTTGTCTTACTTAAAGGTGGAGGCTACCCTAATTACTATATAAGCTACCTTCCCAAATCCTACTTTCAAATATGGATCAAGATTTAGCCATGTGTACAAATATTTATCACTTATTTGAAATTGGGACTTGGAAAATTACCAAACTCTCTAATATAATATTAATGTTATTCTTGCAAGTACATCTCACATTCATTCTCTTCTTAGAAAAGTACTAGTTTGTTTTTTTGCACATAATATTTTGGTTAGATTGGGAGATGGATCCAAGCAAGCCTAGAGTGTTGTCTAGAGTTGAGGACCCAATCCGTGTATAGATTATTATAAAATTACTATGTGAGTAACATGCTTACATAGTCCAATACATAGTTAGAAGATAGTTTGATGGTTCCTTGTTATCAATAGTTTATGAAGCAAGGTGATTGTGCATGGATAAAGATGTGAATTGTTGTCACTCTAGAATGCAAAGAATATTTCAAAAAGAATCCTAAAGATAATAACAAGATGTGATGGCCTACCACCACTGCCCTTGGCTAGCACCCTAGTCCGCGGCCCACTCAAGAGGCACAAAACATCCCCGTCGCCATGCAGATGGCAACAAGTGGCAGACACCACCACCGCTAGTCCACTTCCTCCCCACCTCCCTCCTGTTATAACCCCCCCCATCATAAGGAGAAGGAGGAATGGGATGTTGTATGGCACACACACACACACACACAAAGAGAGAGAGAGAGAGAGAGAGAGAGAGATTCATAATCTGGAAGTCTGACTCCAAAACGAAGGGTGACACGCACCAATGATAGTCCTGCATCCAACAATAGAGCCATTGGTCGAGGCATTGTAGTTATTATGAATGCAACATTGGGTATGGATAATTCATCTCCGAATACCCAGCTTCCAGGCCTAATGGATTGCATGGTAAGCAAACTTCTCTAAAAGAAATTCATCTTAGAAACTCTAGGTCTTTGCTTAGCTCTTGCTAATACCACAAATTGATAACTCGTGTTGATAGATTGGGATCTTGATGATGTGCATAGTTAGTATAAGCAATGGTCATAAGGATTAAAACTAAGATGCCTTGAGATCCACTTGATAACTACTATTTTTATCAATCCGATTCGCAGTTAGGCTAGGTACAAACAACAACTCCAGGCCTCAAAGTGGAGAGCTCAAGGATTAGGAAAATCTAGGTCAAAGAAAAGCTCGATACCTTTATACTTTTTTGGAAAGAAGGTTGGGTGGTCAATTAACATAAGTGATCAATAAAACTTACACCTTGCATAGTTGTATAAGACCTTAATATATGCCCTAGCCAAAGGAAGGGAGTGTTTGTAATATTTCCATGCAATTAAAAGTTAGTTTGTTAGTTTGAAAGTTAGTTAGTCAATTAATAAGTTAGTAGTAAAAACTAACTAACATTAGTAACTAATAAAATTTTAATTAAAAATATTTTATTTAAAAAAATCGAGTCATAAATTCGATATGTTTCTCGGATTAACAAGGACCATAGCCACCCTTCACATAAATTAGAACGTGAACGAGAGTTATGAGCCATATTAATCACTAGTGTTAATATGTATAGTATGGATGGTCCAAAAATATTAGATTTGGGCAAAACTAGCATAGTCTAGATATTTTAGATATTATTCTAAAAAGATATGGAGAGTTCTAGAACTAGATGTCATTTAAAAGAAAAGACAAGTGATGTTTTGGTTAGTTTTGGAGATTCTATTAAAAGAAAAAATAAAGAGAGAGATTGGCGAAATCACGCACGTCATGATCGCATTCTACAGGTAATAGACAGTACTTCGAACAGGGAGAGAAAGAAGGAGTGATCTGAAAGCTTTCTAATCAAGTGACTTGGGGTTTTACCCCCTTTTGGAGCCAATGGAACCATTAGATTTATGAGTTAAGCATCAGACCACTGATTTTTCGAAGAGTCCCTCCACCAAGAACTCTTGTTCTCAACCACATCCCCTCTTCTCTAATTCATTATAAATATGAGGTATGGGGAGGCACAAGGAAGCACAAGGAGACCCCCCGAGAGGCTGAGAGAGAGAGAGAGAGAGAGAGAGAGAGAGAGAGAGAGAGAGAGAGAGAGAGAGAGAGAGAAGGTTCTTCCTCCCTTTCCCCCTCCTTAGAGGGTGGACACACACATTCTCTCTTTTCTTTTTCCCCAAGCTCATTGCCTAACCCGCAAGCCGATTTTTCCCAATTTCCCTCCTCTCGAGCAAGTGGCTCTACTGAAGTCTTTTGTGAGTCGTGTTTAAAAGAGAAGAGATCATGGCCCCCAAGTGGAAAATATCACGCGCAGATGGCAATCCCTCAACAAGCAACGGAGCCTCGGGCGAGGGCATCACTACCAATCCAACAGTGGTTCCGATCGTAAGTAATGTATTTCTAAATTGATAGATGCTTGCTTTGATTCTTGCATGAGATACATTAAGCTTCATACTATGATATATGAGAATAGGTCATGGGAAGGAATAAGTCTCGTCTCACATATTCGAAAGATGGAGTTTGCAAAGTACATGTATCAAGGGAAGTTAATTGCATTTAGTTGCATATGGCTTATTCATTGATAGAGAAATAGGTCAGGGGTTATGAATAGTATAATCGTAAAAAGAGTAACATTAGCAATTGTGCATATACAAGTATTAAGTAAATTTTGCATAGAATCGCTCTTTGATCCTAGGGGAGAGAGTGAATATACAATGAAATTATTATTGCATCTATTCTTGTATTGTTTGGAAAAAAATATAATTCGTTTTAATGGTTGATTGAACAACATCCTAAATGCTTTTTACAATCAATTGATGGTGGTAAAAGCATGCCACGGGTCAATAATGACAAGTAGCCATGGGAAATAAAGGAATGTTTCATTGGAAGATGATATTAGGCTGATTGCCTTGATTGTGCTTGATTCCTAAATGGATTAATTAAGGAAAAATATTTTGCATGGGTGGATCATCTCCAAGATCGCACTGGGGATCACCCCGAAAGGGTATTGCTCGATTCACGAGCCGAAGGTCTAGTGGTGAAAAGGCCAACCACAGAAATTGTGTTTCACTAGTAGGCCACTTGGGGTCAGGTGGAGCTCTGGACACCCCTTGGCTAGTCTAGAATGGAGGTGAAGACTGCCGTGAGCCCAATGTCTAGGGCATTGGAAGATTCTATTCTAGATAAAGGATGGAAATTTTGGTGCTATGTGATTTGGACTAGGTACTTATGTTGGATAGAAGGGATACATAATTCTCTTGTATGGGCAGGAGACAAAGAATAACTTGAAGATAAGTTAAGGAACTTGTTTGTCAAAAGGTCTGCTTGCTTTGTTTTTGTGTATGTACTGTAAATTACATGAAAGAACCTTGTTCCCTAAAGGTTTAATTAAGAAAACTGATTTTAAATGTCACACATAAATGTGATCAGATCTAATTAGTTAACTAAAGAATGCCTATTGAGGGAAGTGGGTGGACGGAACCCCCGACGGGTCTATCCTACGGTGGTGATCCCAGAGAACTAGGAGGCTTCTCACAAGGTTTTTTCACCATTCGACTTTAGGTATTGTTAAGTTATAACCCAATTCATGCCATTTTAGGGGACGGGAATGGGACTATGCCTTACGGGTAGAGAGGTTGACCAGCGCATCTCTCTCATTTTCCATTCTCTTTGAATCAAATGTGGTATGGATCTACTTCAGATTGGGTATCTCTGCATAAAGTAGAATGTCCAAAAACCGACGCTAGAATGCTGTTAGGAGACCTTGGCCATAGGAACCTAGATTTTAGGTCGATGCTAGTGGGTTTGCTGTGAACGTTCTGTTGTGAGAGGCAGAATCAAAAAACCCTAGGCAAAAAACCCCGTAACATTCCTTGTGCCTGGCAGCGATGGTTAGATTCGTTTCTCGATGGATTGCTAAAACGTGCTTGGACAGCGGGCACATTACAATGTTAGGTAAAATTTTGCATAGTATCACTCTTAGATCCCAAGGGGGAGAGTGAATATGCAAATGACAATATTGTCACATCTGTTCTTGCATTGTTGGAAAAATACAATTGTTTTTGTTGGTTGATCAAACAACGTCCTAAAATACTTTTACATTCAACTAATTGTTAGTTTGTCATTTCGATGATTATTCCAAGTGCATGCGATTGATGGTAAATTCATGGTAGGGGTTTGTGATGACAAATTGCCATGGGAATAAAGGGATCTTTTCTTGGAAGATGATATTAGGACTGACTGCCTTGATTGTGCTTGATTCTTAAATGAAATAATTAATGAAAGTTTCTTTGCATAGGTGGATCACCTCTAAGATCGCACCACAGATCAATTGAGAAGGGCACTACTCGATCCGTAGGCCAAAGGTTGAGTGGTGAAAAGGCCAACCATGGGAAATAATGTTTCACTCCTGGGCATCTTGCGGGTCAGGTGGAGTTGTGGACATCCCTTGCCAAGTCCCAAACAGAGTTGAAGCCCTCTGTGGCCCCAACATCTATGGTGTTAGAAGATCCTATTCAAGATAAAGGATGGAAATTATGGTGCCATGTGATTTGGACCGGTTACTTCTGCAGGGAAAAAGGAACATATAATTTTTCATGTATGTGTAAGAGACAAAGATTAACTTGAAGATAAGGTAATAAACTTATTTGTCAAAAGGACTGATTGCTCTATTTTCATGTCACTACTATAAATTACGCAAACAAACCATGTTCCTTAAAAGGCTTAATTAAGAAATTTGATTTTAAATGTCACACATAAATGTGGTAGGACCTAATAAATAACTAAAGAATGCCTATTGAGGGAAGTTTATGGGTGGAACCCCCAACAAGTCCGTCCTACAATAGGGTGGTCCCAGAGAACTGGGAGGCTTCTCACAAGGTTTTACCAACATCCGACTCTTAGAAATTGTTAGCAATAGAACCCCGAATTCATGCCATTTTAGGGGACCAGAATGGGACTATGCCCCATGGATAGAGAGGTTAAGTGGTTCATCCCTCTCGTTTCCCATTCTCTTTGAACCAAGTGCAGCATAGATCTTCTTTGGCTTGGATACCTTTGCATAAAGTACGATATCTAAGACCCAATGCTAGAATGCTATTAGGAGACTTTATCCACTGGGAACCCAAATTTGAGGTTAATCCCAGTGGGTTCATGTTCCATTGCGCGAGAATCCCTAGGCAACAAACCCCATAACATTCCATAGGAGTGTTGGGTAGCGTCGCCTAGATTCGTCTCTTGATGGGGACTACTAAAAACATGCATGGACACTTGATAGGCGGACAGGTTACAGTTGGTATCATGTGTATTGAGAGAGAAAGAGAGGAAATGAGAGAGGGAGAGGAAGAGAGAAAAGGAAAGAACGAACAAGAGAGAGAGGGAGAAAACATTAAACATAATAGAGAATGACAAAAAAAGAGAGAGAGAGGGAGGGAGAGAGGAGAATGAATGAATAAAAAACAAAGAGAGGCTAAGATCATTTTCTTTAATTTCTTTTTTTCTTGGCTTTAGTAGTAGTAGTAGTAGTAGTAGTAGTAGTAGTTCTTCAATTTCTTCTTTTCTTGCTTGTAGCGGTAGTAGTAGTAGTGGTGGTGGTAGTAGTAGTTCTTTAATTTCTTATTTTCTTATTTGTAGTAGTGGTGGTGGTAGTAGTAGTAGTTGTTGTTGTTATTATTGTTGTTGTTTTATTTCTTCTTCTTTTTCTTGTTTGTTGTGATAGTGGTAGTGGTAGTGGTAGCGGTAGTGGTTGTTGTTTAATTTCTTATTTTCTTGTTTTTTGTTGTTGTGGTAGTCGTAGCAGTAGTAGTGGTAGTGGTAGTGATAGTAGTAGTAGTTGTTGTTTAATTTCTTCTTTTCTTATTTGTTGTTGTTGTGGTAGTCGTAGTCATGGTCATAGTCATCATAGTCATAGTCATAGTAGTAGTAGTAGTAGTAGTAGTAGTAGTAGTAGTAGTAGTAGTAGTAGTAGTAGTAGTAGTAGTAGTAGTAGTAGTAGTAGTAGTAGTCTTGTTTTTTGTTGTTGTTGTTTGAGTAGTAGTAGTTTTTTTCCTTTTCTTATTTATAGTTGTTTAGTTTTCTTGTTTGTTATTGTTACTATTATTGTAGTAGTAGTAGTAGTTTTTTCTTCTTTTCTTATTTGTTGTTGTAATAGTAGTAGTACTAGTTTTTTGTAACGTGTCCATCTCTTCCCTTTCAGGACACGTCTTAGCAGTCCATCAAAAATAGAGTCTAGAAAGCTCCGCCCAGCACTCCCATGGAATGTTATGGGGTTTGCGATCTAGGACTTTCCGTGTATGCCACGTAGCGGAAGTATTCCAGCCGTTCCCACTTAGGACCGACCTGAATCAGGGTTTCCCCTAATGGTCATTTTCCTAAACGTCAACTAGCGTCAAACCCCAAGCGAACTACTTTACGCAGAAACACCAGGGTCGAAGTGGATTCACGCTGCACTTCATTCAAGGAGAATGGGAAACGAGAGGGATGCAAGGCTCGATCTCTCTGCCATAAGGCATAGTCCCATTCCGTTCCCCTAAAACAGCATAAATCGGGATTTTTGTAACCTAGACTCTAGGTCAGCGCCCTTGCTATTCATTTCCTCTGAGAAGATCTCCTTGCTGTCTATTACGATTGAGAAAAGTTCTCAGACAACCGGGACCACCCATCTGTAGGACGGACCCATGGCCACAACCACCGCACTTTCCTCAAGGTTGCTTTAGTTGTCTAATTACCTACCACATTTAGTTGGACATGCATCAACCAGCTTCATTAATTAGCCAGTTAGACACTGATTCCTTCACATAATCTTAGCACTTGACATAGAAAAGTAGTGTCAAACAAGTTCCTTTTCAACAGGTTATCTTATTTATCTTTGGAATACAACCATAAAATCCAGCCAGCAGGCTAATCCATAATCCGCTCGAAGGCTATCCATAATCCGTCCCAAGGCTATCCAACAATCCATAGGGATTACTAATCCAAGATTCCACCCGTTGTCGTTGCGTTAAGAGTTGAAGGTCTTCCACCGGGGCTTTTAATGCAGAAGAAGAGTTTGGGTTTCAAGATTCAGGAAGGAAAAATGGATTGGGTTTTGATAAGATTCAGGGTTTATAAAGAATTTAGGTACGGAAGAGGAATTCAAGCCTTCTCACTTTGTACTTAACATACATGAACAGAAGGAATAAGACTAACTTGATTACATCAAATGCTTCAGGATGCATACATCATTTCATAAAGGATATTTTCAGATTTCTAATTCATTTATGAATGTCAAATGCAAGCTCTATTGGCATTTATTCCATGTACATAGATGGATTTCAATCCTTTGGGTCAAGTATATTGATGCTAGAATCAAATACATCCAAGATTTTGGCCAAAGATACATGAAATGAGTGGGAAAAGAATAATTTTAGCTTCAGCCCTGTTTTAAAACAGAAAATTCCAGCCCATAAACAAATTCAAAATGAGTGCATAAACTCAAGAAGAAGCACTTTTGATCATCTATGAACAATGTCCTGAAGAAAAGAGGTCATTTTCCTCTATTACAACCATAAAAAATGCATGTTTGCTTATAGAAAATAGATCAAAATAGTGGGCTGCCCTGTTTATGACTAGTTATTTCAGCCCATAATAGTCCATAAGTCTTCAATATCCTCACCCTTTGCTTGCCCCAAAGTCACTCAAGTACTTGGGCACAAGTCGGGCTTCATTGGACCAAGAATAAGGTAGAGAAGATGAGAGAAGTCGTGCATAAGAGCAGGCTCAATCCTCTTCTCTCAGATTTCCCCTCTTTATAGACAGTTTCAGCATGCATTTTTGTCAGACCAAAGAGGCAGAGAAGTGGAGCTCTCACCATGTTTACATCTTCAGTAGATGGGCCTGTTCATCTTCAGTTTGCATGCTCCACTTCATGCATCTCAGCTCCAGCTTTCTTCTAGTCTTCCTCAGATAGTGCAGCCCGTATTTTGCGCCAAAAAATGCAGGCTGCTCTCTGCTCTATCCCTGGTCACTTTTTGACCAGCCTAGGTCACTTGCTGGTCACCTAAGTCAGTTACTTTGGGTCCCTTGTGGACCTAGTGGACTTTTGTCAGTTTTTGGCAACATTTTTGGGATTTGTCCATATTTTTGTACCTGAATTAATGTGATTTATCCAGCAAACTGTCAATTACTTCCAGATGTCCAAGTTATAGGTTCCCATAGACTTATTTTTCATAAATGTACATGGTATAACTGCAAATTATATGCTAATTACAAAAGAACTTGTATAACTAAGGTAGATATTGGATAATAATGCTTGAATTTTGTATGCAAATATCTCATACAACTTCCAGTGAAACTCTTCTGTGTTTATAAGAATCCCATGATTTATATCATGGATAGTAAACTCTTTGACATTCACGCCCTCCTAACCTGCACATCTTCCGACATGTGCCATTTCATAAGATTACAGGTCAAGGAGGGTCTTCTTCTTCATCTTCATTCTCTAAGTCTTTTTCTTCCTGTATGTCTTCAAGTAGAGGACTCATTTCTAAGTTATCAAGTTCATAACTTGAAGATTCTCTTCATTTGAAGAGTTTGATTCGTTTCCCAACTATTGGAATCTTAATCATAGTCCCATCCATTTCAGCCAAAGAGTAAGTAGCATTATTATGTACTACTTTTACAACATATGGTCCAAACCATCGCTTGGCTAACTTCCTATGAGCACTATATTGATTATCTAGGCTGCTATCATAAACAAGAACCTAGTCATTCTCTTGCATAGCTCTTGGACGGAGTGGATGGTGCTTATCAAACCTCTTTTTATTCTTTAATCTTGCTGTTTTTAGCCTTTCAATGGCTATTTTAACATCCTCTGGCCTTCTTTCAAGTTGCCTTATGTGTAAAGACAGCAATTCTTCCCTATTCATGCCTTCATCCCAAGGCAAGATACTCCATGTGACAATGGATTCCTCAATAGGCATAATAGGTGACTGTCCATACATGAGTTCAGCTGGCATATATCGTGTCACTACACTATGGGTTGTTCTATCAGCCCATAATGCGAATGGTAGCATTTTAGGCCATTCCCTCAACTTTCCTTTGCATGATTTTTCTAAAGCTTTAAGAATTGGTTGATGACTCTTTCACTCTTACCATTGCCTTCAGGATTGTAGGCTGAAGTAAGAGGTAGCTTAATTCCCAATTGAGCAAAGAAATGGCGAGCTTCATCAGCATCCAATTCTCCTCTATCAGCAGTTACTTTAGCAACATATCCATACCTGCAAACTACTTCTTCAAGTAAAAATCTACAAACAGCATGAGTGGACTTTGTTGACAAGGCCTTTCCTTCCACTTGATTTGTGAGATCTTCTCTAGCAAGTACTAGATATCTCATGTTCCAAATTCCTGTAGGCATGGCTACTAAATCAATAATCCATCTATAGTGAATAGATAAAGGATAGGTAGGCTGAAGCCCATCTCTATGCTTTACCATAGAATACATTTGACAAGCATGACAAGACTCAACAAAATGCTCAATGTCTTTATACATGTTTTGCCACCAAAATTTTTCTTTTATTTTGGCAAAAGTACCCCATATGCCTCTATGACCAGCCAATAGGCTTTCATGGAATTCTTGCATGACCTGTCTTTGTGTCTTTTTGTCACCTAAGACACGAACAGGCGCTCTTCCTTTCTTTTTTGCATGCCTCCAAAGGTAGCCATCTTTAAGAAAAAAACCATAGGCTTTTATCTTAATTCTCTTGAACTCTTCATGAGTCCATTCTTCCTTCTTTGTCATAGTACTCAAAAATTGGCCAATTTTTCGCCAATCATCTGGATAATATTCTTCTTTAAAGTATGAACAAACCATAACAAAACATGGTATATGCTGTTTATAGTTGTCCATTGTCCTTCTTTAGTTGATTCATCCATCCTTGCTGATGTAAAAGTTGTATTATCAGCTGATCCTGTTGTTCTTGCTGTAATTTTTGTTGTACCTGCATTAACAGCTTCATTTATAAACTCTGATTCTTCTTCATCCATTATTTCTTCTTCATCCATATATTTGGCACGTGAAAGCATGTCAGCAACTGGATTTTCTTTACCTGCAATATATTTCAAATCAGGATTTAAGGATTTAATATAGGCTATCCATCTTAGCATGGCTATGTCAGGAGTGGAA
Source organism: Lygodium microphyllum (assembly GCF_053477565.2). Classification (NCBI taxonomy): domain Eukaryota; kingdom Viridiplantae; phylum Streptophyta; class Polypodiopsida; order Schizaeales; family Lygodiaceae; genus Lygodium; species Lygodium microphyllum. The sequence continues at coordinate 11,700,952 of NC_141149.1, read as the reverse complement.
CAGTTGGCTATCATGCCCAAAAGTGGAAGGCAATCTGTCTCAACTATAACATGTGCACCCATGAAGTACTCCCTGTCACATTTTAATGCAGTTACTACTTCCAAAAGCTCTCTTTTAATTTGAGCATACCTTCTTTGTCATTCATTAAGAACCTTTGCTCCAAAGCGGATCACATATCTGTTGCCTTCAAGGTCGTCTTGACCAACTGCCCATCCTATTCCAATAGGACTTGTGTCCACTGTGAGTATAATGGGATGTCCATTAGAGTAGTTATCCCTCTTTAAAGTGGGAGCTGTAGTCAGTATTTTCTTGAGTTTCCGAATAGCCTGAGTGTGTTCTTTTGTCCATAGAAACCTTTGGCCCTTTCTTAGAAGCTGATAAAGACTTTCAGCAACATGGGCAAAATGTGGTATCCAAATAAGGTAGAAGACACATGCACCAAGAAATCTTATCACTTCTGAAACATTTGTACATTCTTCTTGCATTTTGCTGATTGCATTTATTTTAGATGAAGAAGGCTTTCGGCCATATGGTCCACACATATGACCAACCGCAAGGACTTCTTCAACTCCAAAAACAGATTTAGCTCCTGAAAGAGTAAGATGAACTTCTTCTAATTTAGACAGGATTTGAGCACAATCATTAATATGATAAAAAATAAACTTTCGACATCCAAGTTCATTGAGTTCTTCATTTTTCTCATGAACTTCACATCCTTTGATTGGAACATCATCAAGGAAAGGAAGAGTTAATTGAGGAATATAATCCCTCAATACTTTATGCATGGCATTCATCATGTGAGCTACTGAATTCGTAGCCCCTTGAGGTAGAGTACACATGCAGACTAGGCCAAGAGGTGTCTTCATTGTAGTAATGTCACGGCTTTCCAAAGCAAGCTGAAATTGGTCGTAGCCTGAATATAAGTCTCCCATGGAATAGATTGCCCTTCCTACAAAAGCTTCAGCAAACTCATCCACAATTGGTCCTGATCCAACATTTCTAATAGTGACTTTATTAACGGGTTGCAAATCTTGAATGAATCATAAAGATCCATTCTTCTTAGGTACAGTAAACCATCGGTTGGAATATGGAGCTGAATATGGCTCCAAGATTCGCATTTTTATCTTTTCATTTAAAAGTTCCAATAACTTAGGCAAATGAGCCCTTGGAACCGGAATTGGTTTAAGATTCCAAGGCACATATGGGACCGTAAAAATTACCATTGGAGCCACAATGCTTGGATCCACACAGCCGATTTCATGCGGCTAAAATGAAAAGGCTTTACCATGGTTCTTTAACATCTGCATGAAAATTTGTTTTTCAGCCAGCAAGAGGAAAGAGTCTTCACCAATTTTCAACTTTTGTAGACTTTCAGCTGTAAATTGATGGCCAATATCTTTAGGATCACGAAGGCTTGGTTGTTTGCATACCCTTTCTGCCAATCCTTTGCTTTCAGGTGGTAGAGGAGTAGCTACCGGCTTGACCTTCTTATCAACTGTTTTATATTTTGTTTCTACTCTTGCTTCATCCTTGTTTGGCTATCCAAAGGCTTCATAATCTGCAAATTCTTGAATTATGTCATACATATCCAATGTACATACCTGTATGGACTGATTTTTAGCTTGATTTTCTGCATGAACGGCTGTACAAATTTCAGCCATTGTATCATTATAATTCAGCCCATAAAATAGACCCGAAATTTCTTCATCTTTAGGTAAAACATCAATTTGCTTCAGTTCTTGCTCCATATGACTCAAATACTTTCTTTCAACCCTATTCATGGCTGAAATTTGTTTATAACAGCCCACTCCATTGGCTGAAAAAACCTGCAAATCAGCTTTAGACCTTGCCTCCTTCATATGTGGAGGCAATTTTTTATGACATGATGCACTGCCATAGCCTCCACTTATAACAGCGCTACCCGAAAATCCTTAAATTCTCGGGCATTAGGAGGAACGCGATGATCTCTCAATCGATCCCTATTTCGATGGTGATTAACACAGACAGTTAGGAATTGAACAGCCTTATCATTATCCTTGCTTCTTATCCGAGCGTATGATGAACCATCATCAAGAGCCTTTGTCTCTAAACGAGACTCGGAAATAAATGATTGTCCAAGAATGATTGGATAACTGCAAGAATCTTGAACAAAGAAATGAAATTCATCTTTTACATTACCAATAGTAACTTGTACATAAGGACATGCTGCATAAAGATCGCAAGAAGAGTTATTGGCTGCCTTCATGCGCCACCCTGGGTCCACATCAATAGGCCATCCACCATTCTCATAGAGACTTCTTGACATAACATTAATTTCTGAACCATGGTCTATAAGAGCAATGCATGGAGTTTCTTTCTCACCGATTTTAACAACAGTTTCAGTAGTCGCCCTTGCCCAATGGGTATGGGAATAGTGACTACTTGGCATAAAATGAGTTTCACTTTCTTCCTGCATGTTGTGAAGAAAAGTCTCTTTCTTTTGCATGGGCTGCACTTTAGATTGTGAAGTTTCCACCATTATGGCTTCTTCAGCTTCTGCTTCATAAATAAAGCAAATGGTAACTATGGTTCTAAGCAATTCAATTCAAATTTTAGAAGATTCAATCAAAGTCGATTTCCTTCATCATCTTTCCGTAAGTCTTGGACAAAACCACCTTCTTTGCCATCAAATACCAATCAAAACCCTAAGCCATCTTCACAGCCAAATCCTAATATTCCTAGACTTCTTGCCATTGCAAACAATGTATCTAAAGCTAAACCTATAGTGTGTTACAAATGCCATCAACCTAGACATCTAGCAGCCAATTGCCAATGGAAGAAGCCACCTATCCATATCAACTATCTTGGAGCAATGGAAGATGAAGAACATGAGGAAATGCCTGACTTTACGGAAGATGAGGACGGCATTGCTACTCCTTCAAATACTTTACCAGGTATGCCAACTCCACATTCTTTGTTGACAATGAAATGTTTAGTGCATGGAAAAGAAAAGATTATTTTGCATAATGATGGTAGTACACATGATTTCATTTCTGCAAAGTTAGTGAAAGAATTGAAATTACAAACTATTCCTACGCATTATCGCATTAAAGCAGCATTCTTAGGCACAAGGTATAATGGAACACAAGAGGTGCATGATTTAGAAATTGAAATTGGTGAATACACTGAAAGAAGGAATTTTCTAGTTGTACATTTACAGTCCAGTGATATTATCCTAGGTATGCCTTGGCGTCATCAGCATAATCCTGACATACATTATTCCACGCATTCAATTAAAATTCATTTTCAAGGAAAACACATTACATTGTATGGTATGCACCCATCAAATAATTTTCCACTGCTTACTCATACTCAAGCTAAATGTGCATTACGCAAAAGTAATAAATCTTATCTAATTTGGGTGAATGAACTTCAAGCTAAAGAAAAACATATGCACCCTAGGCATAAAGACTTCCTTGCACAATTTAAAGATTGTTTTGCTGAAGATCTACCACCTGGACTACCTCCTTCACGCCCTAAAGACCACAAAATAGATTTAATTCCTGGTACACAACCACCCTGTAAAGCACCATATAGGCATAACCACATCGAACAGAAAGAAATTCAAAATCAAGTTGAGGAATTATTAAACAGAGGATTAATTAGACCTAGTAGTTCTCCATTTGGCGCACATGTTTTGTTGGTAAAGAAGAATAATAATACTTATCATATATGCATTGATTATCATGCCCTAAATAAGATTACCGTAAAGAATAGATATCCAATTCCTAGGGTAGATGATCTTATGGATAAACTACAAGGTTCTGCCATATTTAGTAAAATAGATCTTAAATCTGGTTATCATCAGGTGAGATTAGATAAATCTGATATATTTAAGACTGCATTTCGAACACAATTTGGTCATTATGAATTTTTAGTGATGCCTTTTGGATTGACTAATGCACCTGCTACATTCAGTAGAATGATGAATCGCATATTTTTGAAATATCAGCATTGTGTTATAGTATTCTTTGATGATATCTTGGTATTCAGTAAAAATGAGAAAGAACATTATGAACATCTGTCTTTGGTTTTCAAGTTGTTGAAAGATAATCAATTGTATGCTAATCCGGAAAAGAGTGAGTTCTTTCAAATATAAATTGAATATTTAGGTCATATTGTGTCATCAGAAGGTATTAAGGTTGACCCTAAGAAGATAGAAGCAATATTGAACTGGCCTATACCTAAAAATGTGCATGAGTTACGTTCTTTTCTAGGTCTTGCTAGTTTTTACAGGAAGTTTGTGTAAAATTTCTCATTACTTGCTTTGCCTTTGACTAAACTTTTAAAGAAAGGAATTGTTTATCATTGGTCTGATAATCAACTGAAATCTTTTGATTTATTGAAACATGCATTAACCCATGCTCCTGTATTACAACTACCTGATTTCAATAGACCATTCTTTTTAGTAGTTAGTGATGCTAGCGGATCTGGAATAGGAGCCGTACTTATGCAATATAATCATCCCATAGCCTATTCTAACTGTAAACTAAAACATCCAAACTTAAATATTCCACATATGATAAAGAATTGTTAGTTGTTGTACAAGCTTTAAGACAATGGAAACATTACTTAATGGGTTCTGAGTTTATGATTAAGACTGACCAACAAAGTATTAGACATCTCTTTAGTCAACCCCAAATATCTGACCGATATATCAAATGGGCAGCTTTTATTCAGAGTTTTCATCCCCTTATCCAATATCAACCAGGTAAAGAAAATATAGTAGTCGATGCTTTAAGTAGAAGACCGACCATTCATAATATCTCTGTTATATCATTTGATTCTCTAACTTCTATGAAAGATACTTATCATCAAGAGATTACTTTTCATGCTAATTGGAATAAATTAGTTAGAAATAACTGGATTCCTATTGATTCACTGTCTTATAATGATGGATTCATGTTTTATAAAAAGAGATTATGTGTTACAGTTCCATTTAGATCTTTTGTTTTGAATGAGATTCATAGTCCTCCATATCAAGGTCATAGAGGTATCATATCTACTTTACGTACATTGACTGAAGATTTTTATTGGCTACATATGGACACTGATGTATTTAACTTTGTTTCTGAATGTTTGGTTTGTCAAAGAGTTAAGAGACATCATGGTAAACAGTATGGTTTACTTATGCCTTTATCTATTCCATCAAAACCATGAGAACAGATTTCTATGGACTTTATTACTGGTTTACCTAACACTAAAGCTAACCATGATATGATTTGGACTGTTATAGATAGGTTTAGTAAACAAGCATATTTCATTCCATGTAAGAAAAATTTAACAGCATCTCAGGCAGCGCAATTGTTTTTGAAAACTGTTTTCACTAATCATGGATTACCAAAAGTTATTTTTTTTTACCGTGATTCTAGATTTTGTAATAACTTTTGGATTACTTTGTTTGCTAATCTAGGAACAAAAAGTGATTTCTCATCTGCATTTCATCATGAAACTAATGGACAAACAGAAGCCACTAACAGTACTATTTTAGATCTTTTACATGCTTACACTATTTCTAAACCACAGATATGGGATACACATTTGCATTTACTACAGTTTGCATATAACAATACACCACACACAGCTACAAAGAAAGTACCGTTTGAAGTGATTTATGGTTATAGATTGTCTACACCTGTTGCATCTTTATCAAATAGAATTCAGATTATTGATGATATTGCTAACATGCACGCTACTATCTTTGATGAGGTTAAAGACATGATTGCCAAAGCCCAGCAATCATATACAAAACAAGCCAATAAGAAAAGACAGGCCATGAATTTCAAAGTTGATGACTATGTTTGGTTAAGAATAGAAAAACGTAGATTACAAAGTGTAGATAAACACCCAGTTGCGAAATTAGCACCTAGATTCTATGGACCATTTAAGATCATTCACAAAATCAATGACAATGCATTTAAGTTAGAACTACCACCACACTGGAAAATTCACAACACCTTTCACATTATTTTATTATGACCCTTTAGAGGCCAATTACCTATACACCCTATTTATGAAAACCCACCTTTGTTAGATAAAGAGACTGAAATACTTGAACCTGAAGCTATCATAGATACTGACTTTATGACCACTAGAACTGGCCATAGATATTCTAGATATTTGGTCAAGTTTAAAAACCATCATGTTGAAGAGGCCCAATGGATGCACGCTAGAGACTTAAATGCTTTTCCCACTCTGTTAGCTCCATGTTGAGCTAATAGCAATTGTGAACAATTGCTATCCCACCCTGGGGGTATGATGCCAGGAGGCATATTTCATGGTGGATTCCGTGCCACAGTGGATTCCGTGAGGTTTTACGGTGGATTCTGTAAACTTTGTTGACCGGGGCTCATACACAAAGTGGATTCTTTGTGCGAGAAGTTGATGGGGACACCTATCCTTTTCGGGCGTTTCATTAATTTAGTGTGTACATGGGTGTTTCCATAGCGGGTGATTCCGCAAAATACATATTAAATTAATAAACGTTTATGAGTTTAGAGTGCGCATTTGTGATAAATTAAGGTTAGGATTGATTTCTAACCAGTTGATTTATTTATGTAGCTGAAGACTACTAGTTATTCACTTTTGTCAGTTTAATTGTATTATTTTACTAACGATTGTGAATGCTTCAGTTGATGTGTAGAGATAGCAGCACTGGTGGAGGAAAGCATTGACAAGGAGTTGGGTCTAACCTTAGGTAAGCCTGGGTGATGTCCCACACTTTTTAGAGCTTGAAAATTCAATCTTTAAATTCTTCTTTAGTGGGTGTTCATACCAAGCTTATCTTGAACTACCATCGAAAGCCTCAGCAAGCCCCTGTTTGTACTTGCACTCTAACAGAGATAGTTTTCAGTCAGCAAACTGATACACGCAGTATATTTTCCACTTGAAGAAGGATTTCATCGCCTTCCGCACCCGCAAAAAGAAGATCACAAAAAGCCTCTTTTTTTTTTAGCAAGCCTTGTAAACCCAACTTTGAGCTACTCTCATCCCGCTAATAAGATTTCGAGTGTGTGAGGTTGTTTGAAATTTTGTAGGATGACCGATCAAAATATGGAAGATTTGGTAGCCGAAGGTGATTTACTAGAACCAATGGTGGAGCAAAAATTGGACCTAATTATGATGTAGCTTCAAGAAGAACAAAGCGTACGACAAACTTTGCAAACTCAACTAGCCACTCTTCAACGATCTACTATCGAACAAGATGGACTGCAACCCGAGGATGTTATACGACGTAGGATCAATGCGACACTTGAAGCACAAACTATCAGGAAAGAAGCTAAGATAAGTAAAATAAATTTCAAATTCTGTACTTTTAATGGGCCACGTGATGGAAAGGCAGTTCTCAACTTTATCAGTCAGTTTGATGATTATTTCCATGAAGAACACTATGCCAAAAAAGACAAACTCAAGTGTATCACTAACCATTTAGTGGACAGAGCATCACTATGGTGGACTGTTGTCCACAAAAGTATTGATTGTCCTACTACTTGGGAGGCTTTTCAAAAGAAATTTTTGCATAATTTTCTTCCACCTCAATTCCACGAAAAAGCAATCAAACAGTGGGGTCTTCTGTAACAAAGATCATGAGCCTATTTCACAATATATCGAGCATTTTTGGAATTCCTTATTGCAACTTCGAATGCTCAAAGATGTACCCGAGGCGATCCACAAGCACAAGTTTATGTATGGCCTACTTGGTCACTTTTATGTAGAGGTGAACATGTTCAAGCCAACCACTCTCAAGGATGCGATTTCTTTAGCCCATGATGCTGAAGACAAAATTTCAGGACAAGAGAAGTGAGCACAACAATTCCCAACTAATGGTAACTTCGGTACAAAGCAATTCAATTCTAACTTTTAAAGATTCAATCAAAATCTCTTTGTTCCATCTTGTTTCCATAAATCTTGGACATGACCCCCTGCTTTACCATCAAACACAAATCCAAATCCTAAGCCATCTTTCAAGCCAAATCCCAATATACCTAAACTCCCAGTCATTACCAATAATGTTTCCAAAGCCAAACCCATAGTCTGCTATAAGTGCCATCAACTTGGACATCTAGCGGTGAATTATCAATCCAAAAAACCAACTATTCACATCAACTACTTGAGAGAAACTGAAGATGAAGACTATGAATAAATGCCAGATTTCACGCAAGATGATGACGATACTGGTACTACTTCAAATACTTTACAAGGTATGCCAAATCCTCATTCTTTATTAATGATGAAATGTCTTGTGCATGGTAGAGAAAAGATTGTTTTACATTATGACGGGGGCACACACGATTTTATTTTTGCAAAATTGGTCAAAAATTTGAATTTACATATTGTTTTAACTCATTATCGCATCAAGGCTACATTCTTAGGTACTAGATACAATGGAACACAAGAAGTTCATGACTTAGAAATTAAAATTGGTGATTATGTTGAGTGCAAAAATTTCTTAGTTGTGCCTTTGCAATCTAGTGACATTATCTTAGGAATGTCTTGGTGTCATAAATATAATCCCAATATAGATTATTCCATGCATTCAATGAAGATTCATTCTAATGGAAGACAAATCACATTACATGGCACACACACTTTAGATAATTTTCCATTGCTTAGTCACACACATTCTAAATGTGCATTCTGATATTTCTAACTTTGCATCTGAATGTTTAATTTGTCAAAGAGTTAAGCGACACCATGGTAAGCAATACGGTTTATTAATGCATTTACCAATTCCTAAATGACCATGGGAACATATTTCAATGGATTTTATTACTAGTTTTCCTAACACCCAAGCTAATCATGACATGATTTGGACTATTATAGATCGATTTAGCAAACAAGCGTATTTCATTCCATGCAAGAAAACATTAACTGCATCTCAAGCTATTGAATTGTTTTTTAAAACTGTTTTCACTAACCATGGTTTGCCAAAAGTTATTATTTTTGACCGTGATTCTAGATTCTGCAATAATTTTTGGGATGCTTTGTTTGCTAATTTAGGTATAAAGACTGATTTTTCATCTGCATTTCATCCTGAAACAAATGGGTAAACAAAAGCTACTAACAGTACAATTTTAGATCTTTTGCGTGCATACACAATTTCAAAACCACAAACATGGGATACACACTTGCATTTACTTCAATTTACATACAATCATACACCACATACAGCTACACAGAAAGCACCTTTCAAAATCATTTATGGAAATAGGTTGACTACACCTGTTACATCATTGTCAAACAAAGTTAAAGCTGCTGATGATATTGCCAATATGCATGCTACTATTTTGCTGAAGTCAAAGACATGATTGAAAAATCCTAGCAATCATACACTAAACAAGCTAACAAGAAAAGAAAAGATATGAGTTTCAAAGTTGATGATTATGTTTGGTTACACATTGAAAATAGAAGATTACAAAGTGTTGAGAAACACCATGTTGCTAAGTTAGCCCCTAGATTTTATGGACCTTTCAAAATCATTCACAAAATTAATGACAATGCATTTAAATTAGAAATACCCCAACACTGGAAAATCCATTATATTTTTCATATCAGTTTGTTAAGATCTTTTAGAGGCTAATTACCTGTTCACCCCGTCTATGAAAACTCTCCTTTGTTAGAAGAAGAAACTGAAATCCTTGAACTCGAAAATATTCTAGACATTGACTTTATGACCACTAGAACTGGCAGTAGATATTCTAGATATTTGGTTAAGTTTAAAAATCATCCTGTTGAAGAGGCCCAATGGATGCACGCTCGAGACCTAAGTGCTTACCCCTCACTGCTCGCTCCACATTGAGCTAATAGCAATTGAGAACAATTGCTATCCCACCCCGGGGGTATGACGCCAAGAGGCATATTCCACGGTGGATTCCATGAGGTTTTGTGGTGGATTTCGTAAAACTATATTTATTTGCCAAGGCTCTTACACAAGGCAGATTCCTTGTGCGAGAAGTTGACGAGGACGCCTGCCCTTTTCAGGTGTCATGTTAATTTAATGTGCATATGGGTGACTCCATAGCGGGTGATTCCGCAAAATACATATTTAAATTAATGGATGTTTATAAGTTTAGAGTACAATCGTATTAAATTAAGGTTAGGACAGAGTTTCAACCTATTTATTTATTTTGTAGCTGAAGACTGCTAGGTATTCACTTTTGTTGGTTTAATTTTATTATTTTCTAACAATTATGAATGCTTCAATTTATGTGTAGAGTAGGTGGCGGTGGCATTGGAAAGTACATGCCTTGTGGAGCGCTCACACAAGGCATACGGGTAGATTGTACCCAATTGGTATTTTTGTCTCATGTCATGCAAGTCTATCCTCTTGATTTTTGAGCTTAAAGTAGAGTTCTTTGTTCTTGGCGATCTTCTAGCACTCGCTACGTATGCATCCAGCATCCGATTTGTGCACAGTTATGTCCGAAAACCTTATACTTCTACTCCCAATCCTTGGCATGCATCTCAGTCAACAGGGTGGTCACTCTAATAAAAAATGTTTTGGGGGTCGGCCATCCAAGTTCCCTTTTCCTTCTAATCCTCTAATATACAATTTCTGCAAACTAAGGGGCCATATCAAAACATCCTCATCCCTGAAGAGAAGCAAACCAAGTTTTGTTCGCATGCAGCTTCATGTATCTTTGTTGGCTATGATGATCTTTTTGGAGTGAATGAATATCTCTTATGATCCACATGCTCAGACTTTCTCTTTTAGTCGAGATGTTTTATTTTTGGAAGATAAGCTTCTCATTTCATATTTGCAAGACAATCACTCTCCTCCTGTGTTCTCTCCAACACCCTCTAGTTCTATCCCCTATGATGGTAGCCTGAATTACCTTGAACTAGAATGGTGGATCCAACCCAACTTACCACCCCCGATTGGTGTGATTCCTAATCTCGGGGGCCTTCCACCTCAGGCAGCCTCTTAATGTTGCTGAGCCTATGGTGGTCTCTACTCCTCTTTGACCTACACCCATACCCTCTACTAGGCGTGTGATTCCTCACACCAAGCTACCTTCTCAGCCTTGTAGTCCCATTTACACGCATTTACATTACTCACTCGTAGGCCGTGGGACTACTCATATCTCTAAGGGCATTAATCTAGCTCCTTCTCATACCTCTCCACATTCCTCTCCTCGTGGACCCTTACCTTTGGCTCCCTCAACCACATGTGTGGCACCCCCACCTCGTGTCTTGAGACCCACTCCTTCCTCTTCAACATCACCTTCTATCACCTCTCCTGCATGCAATGCTGAGACTTCTTCTAGTGGCGCCCCGTCTATCTCTTCTCATGATCATCATGAAAGCTCACCTCCATCGCAATGCTCTCATTTTCGAAGCCTCTGGCTGACATTATGGCCAAATCCAATTTGTCTCAGTTTCATTCTTTTTTAGTTACACCCTATATTGGCTATGCTGCAACCTCCAATGATGGTGTTGTACCTGTGAATGAAGCCCTGGCTTCCACTAAATCGAATGCATGATGGGTAGCTATGGAATCTGAGATGCGGTTCCATGTGTGCCAACAACACTTGGGTCTTACAACGTCTTCCTCTAGGATGCCGTGGCATTACCTGCAAATGGGTTATTCACAAGAAGTATACTATAGATGGCTTGGTGGCTTGCTATAAATCATGTTTGGTGGCCCGTGGATTTTTGCAAGAATACGGGATTGACTATACAGAGATATTTTCTGTTACTCTTCGTCTAGCCACCTTTTGTACTCTATTGGCTCTTCGTTCATGCTATGACATGGAGGTCCCAGAGAACTAGAAGGCTTCTCAGAAGGTTTTACCAATACCCGACCCTTAGAAATTTTTTGGATAGAACCCAGGATTCATGTTGTTTTAGGGGACCAAAATGAGACTATGCCCTATGGATAGAGAGGTTGAGTGGCACATCCCTCTCGTTTCCCATTCTCTTTGAACCAAGTGCAGCATAGATATGCTTCGGCTTGGATACCTATGCATAAAGTACGATACCTAAGACCCGATGCTAGAATGCTATCAAGAGACTTTGTCCACTCTAGGAACCCAAATTTGAGGTTGATCCCAGTGGGTTCACGTTCCATTGTGAGATGCACTTGAGAAACCCTAGGCGACAAATCCCATAACATTCCATGGGAGTGTTGGGCAGCGTTGCTTATATTCGTCTCTTGATGGGGACCACTAAAATCATGCATGGACAATTGATAGGCAGACACATTACAGTTGGTATCAGAGCAAAACCTCGTAATGATACGTTATTGATTATTGTATGCTTCATAGACATATCCTTTAAAAAATAACCTAAGTGGTATGGTTTGATTGTCAGGCACCTTTTGCACCCATGAATAGTGACATGTAAGAGAAGCAATTCTTTCTCTAGTTGATTAAGGCACCCGAGTTTGTTGGAAAAGGAATAGATCTCACAACGAAAGCATGATCGGTCCTACCCCATTGTTAGGGCATTAATTAGACCCCAATCACTATCATGTTTAATCCCCTAAAATGGATTATCACTCTCATGACTTCTGTCGTAACTTTAAATAGACTTCCTGTAACGTCTAATCTTCATTCATTAGAGTGCCAAGCTTCAATATATTCAACACATCTTATTCAAAAGAAAGATGCTCCGTTTTATTACAGAACAGATGTTTTCTCAAAAGATAGGAAGACAGGTAAACAGAGAGAAACATATCTGTAATGAAATTGCTATTTCATCCACTTCATTACGCATAAGTGATTCTTCCAAAATAGGCTCACAACATTCGTTTTACGAAAATGGGTACAACCATTCATATGCACCCTTTCAGATCACACAATATAACTATGGCTCAAAATGTATTTAAGTTCTAGCTCCTAGGTGTGCATTCAAGGCCTAACACTGGCACACCCGGTGGTTGAATTACTTGCTAGTAATTCTAGACCTAAACCTACAAAAAGAAATCCCTTGATGTGTTTGCCCAAAAATTGAGAACTCCTAACTGTATGTAAAGCAAAGTGCAATGGCTGGAACCAAATCCATCATACACAAAATATTCTCCATGTAGCTAATTGAACTCCCCTTTTCCCAAAAAATTTATGTTATTTTTGTTGCTTTTTTTGTTTTTTTTTTCACAAATCTGTCTTCTATCTTTGTGCTTTATTCTGTAAAGACATCATCAACCCCTGGATGATCTTTTAGCACATCATTCAAGACATCTTCTCTGTCAACTGCAACACTTGTTTGCCTTCCAAATCCATTTTGAGTAATAACAGGTCCTCTACTACAATCTCACTCTTATGCTCTTTTTCCTGTAAATTTGTTCCTGCAGAAACATCTGAAACCATCTTATCTCCTTTTGAGTCCTCCTTAATCAATTTCTTTATACTGATTGCTTTTCTTGGAAAGGGCTGCTCCCTAAAAAAGTCCAGTATTTCACAAATTTCATCCCAAGCCTCATTCCAAGCTTTATCCCAAGCTTTATCCAGTTCAGGCTTCTCACACTGTTCTCCTTTCTGAATTACCCCTTTCAAAAGGCCTACCAATTTTCTCCTTTGTTATCCCTTCATTTGTCTTCACTTTCAATTCCTCCTCTTTTTTCATCATCTGCATTTTGTTAAGCTTTTCTTCCAACATTTCCTTCTCTTTCAACTCCAAATCAACCTGTAATTGAAGTCTTTCAAATTTTGCCTTAATGCTTTCCATTTCCAAAGACATAGCATCTTCTTCCTCTATTTTATCCTGCAACTGAAACATTTGATAGGGCCTCTGTATGACAGTAACTAATCTCTATTGAATTTCCTCCCATATCTTCTGCCCTTTTGTTATCACCTCACTCATCATGGTATTAAAAAACTTGTCTGACACAAAAATTCCATCTACTTCCACATCTTCTATCATAGAATTCTTCAGCTGACTTTCCACTGTACTGAGAACTCGAGGGGGTCACTCATGAATATATGTATATAAAACGTGAGTTCAAAATAAGGGGTTTTTAAAACACAATTTTTATACATTTTTTATATACAAAAGGGTGTCATATAAAGGGGTTACTTACAAATTGAATAGAAAAGGGTTGTGTTTTATTCAAGAAAAATTCACAGATTAGGATATTTATAAATAGGCCATGAACGCACGTTATATAGAGAATATATATATAGTGAACCCCTCGAGACTAAGAACTCTTAATCTTTCCTGTAACACACTGCAACTGGTTTGCAATGCTATGTTTATTTCTGATAAAACATTCAGTTCTGTCATGAACCTGTTTTTATCTTCATCCAACCATTGTTTTACTGTAGATGATTTCAACTGAGCATTAGCCAATTGTTTCTTGACATCTTGAATTTCATCATCTTTGGCCTGTATGACTTCAGTTATTTTATTCTTCAATTGTTTTATGTCTGCTTCCAATTTCAGAAAACTAACTTGTTTTGAAGTACTGTTGTGTAAAGATGCTGCTAATTATGTCTTCTCAGTGTGCAATTGTTGCTACAACTGCTTCATATTGTCAATATAGTCTTCTCTTTGATGAAAGAAAGACATTGCAATCTCCAATCCCTTCATGGCTTCTGTATAATGTACTACTGCATCCAATTTTCCCAAATTGTCTTCATGCTTCTTCAGAAAAGAACTTGGTTTAGGAAAAGAAAATCTAAAATTTTTGCATCTGCAGTTTTACTACTCCTTGGAATATCTGAAAACAGATTCAATTTTCTTTTTTCAATTTTGATTGTCCTTTTGTGCACACCTATCTCCTTATTATGTGGAGCAGAAAGTGGAACTACTATCTTCAAAGGCATCTTAAAGATCTCATTATCCAATAATCCTCCCAGACTCTTCTGCATACTTTCCTCCACATCTATTGCTTTAAAGCCCATATTCAACATATCCTCAATTATACATGTGCCTCCCTGCTTCAGTGTGACTGCTCTGAATCTTCATTTTCTTCATGGATTCCCTTACCTATATTAGATTTCTTAATAGGTGGTTCATCACTCAATTCTTCTTCTATCTGCACTGTTTTCTTCCCTTTCTGTGTATGTGCTTTTGTACTTTTCTGCACCTTAACTGATGGTAAGCACAATGACCATTCATTGCTCTTTGCTATTTCAAACATTCTGTACAAAAAGGTGAAATTTTTGTCACCCCTGACTGCTTCCTCTTATCCACTCCTTTCACATCCATCACAAATATGTACTGCACAATATGGGCCCAATTTAACTTCTTTTCTTACTCTGCTGCCATTATGCAACCAAATGTCTCCCTACTCATATAATCAAGCTTCACCAATAAGAAAACTATCTCCATCATCCATGTTAGCTGATTTCTCCTGTTATTATCTGCCACTTTCTTCAAAACATAATATCCCCTTGTTGTTTTAGATCTCCCAAATTGTGCTTGCATAACATCATCTGTTGCTTTCTCCCAAGTAGTCTCCCCTGCATTTGGTAACAAAAAATGTTTTGCAAAAAACTCAATTGTGATCTCCTTCTCTGTTCCTGTGCGACGGATTTCGCCTTCTGCGTTGTCTGCAACACACTCAATTGTGTTGGGCCATAGATATTCTGTGTATATCTTTCCCAAGGCAACTGCGCAAAGTAATGCAAACCCAATTCTCTCAACCAAACAATATTCTCTGCTGTCTCCACATTTAGATGTGTTTGAATATCTATCATCGGATGCATGAGGTCTATTGCAAGCGTTTTCATTGCTCTTGGCTTCATCTCGTAGGTTTCCTCCTAACACAATATTAGTAAGTTTGGGAATCTCCCAATTCCCATTTTGTGAATACTAAAAAGGTGGCACCTGGATAACATGCCCATAAGTTTCTCAAAACCATATGATGTGACCTATCCTTGGAAAGCGCTTGAAAAATAGAATCTATTGAGCTATAGATCGCTTGATTTGGACTTATAGTGTTCAAGTTATGAGAAATCCAAAGATTTGACCATGTGTCCCAAACTTATGGGAAATTCCCATATTCCCCAATATGGTGTTTCCTCATCAGAAGATGAATCTGAATCAACAATGACTGCTACTACTGATTTCCCGCTGGAAGATCGTCGCACAGGTGAAATCTCCTTTCCCTTAGCACTTGGAGGCATACTCGTGCCAATCCTCATTGCTGAGAAAGAATAACGCAGAGATGCAATTCTGAGATCGCCTTTTTGCCAAACACAAGTGTGTGATCTCCACTTAATAGTGAGATATTCATGCAAAAACTTAATAAGACTTCTCACACATGCGAAATAATTAGAATTGCAAGTCACTTTTATAATGAGATTCCCACTTGCATCACCAATTTCGAGAATTCCCTTCTCATCATTTAAATTGGAGACTTTCACACTTGTGGCCAAACATAAATTTATTGGCACCAAATCATTTTCCTCAAAAAAAAAATTTGAGTCTAAATCCATTAATGGGCTTAAACTCTTTCTGACCTTGCATATCCATTAACTGAAATGTGCCTTGGCCCAAATCTTTGGCTATTTTGAAAGGACCAACATATCTAAGCCTCAGCTTACCAGGATGTTTTCCAAGTTTAGATTTGTAAACAAGCACTAAATCCTGTTCTTTAAAGATCTTCTATTTTATGTGCCTATTTACCCATCCTGTTCTCCTATTCCTAACTACTGAAGCAATGTAAGAACTTTGAATTTTGTCCTCTTCTAAACTCAACAATTCTTCCACCCTGTTTTGCAAAGATTCCTTTGGTAGCAACCTTTCAGTTTACTGCAATCCTCAATGATGGTGTAACAAACTCCATAGGCACCATAGTTTCCAATCCATAGACTAATTTAAAAGGTGTCAAACCTGTACTAACTTTGAAAGCTGTCCTGAATGCCCACAATGCAGAATTCAGTTTGGTATCCCAATCCTTCCTGTTTTCTGAAACTGTCTTTTTCAAGATCTTCACCAAAATCTTGTTGCTACTCTCTGCTAGGCCATTAGCTTGAGGGTAGTATGTAGATGATTTTTTATGACTGATCATGTGAGTCTCTGTCAACAACTTGATCACCCTATTTAAGAAATACACTCCCTGATCTGATACCAGCTCAATTGGACATCCAAACCTTGTAATGATGTTATTATACAAAAATCTTGCCACATTGACTACTTTATTATCTCTCAATGTTACAGCTTCAACCCACTTTGTACAATAATCTGTAGCTACCAAGATGTATCTGTTTCCTGTCACTTTTGTTGCTGGCTTAAAAGGACCCATGAAGTCTATTCCCCATTTCTGAAATGGATCCAATGGCAAGCTAGGATTATGTGACATCCTATCTGCATTTTTAGGATAACCATCTCTCTAGCATTGAAGACATTGGTTTACCATCTGATATGCATCTTTTATAACTGTAGGCCACCAAAGCCCTGATTGGAATATTTTCCTGATTGTTATCTGTCCAGAAAAATGACCTCCTGCATTACCTACATGAGCTTCCCTCAACACTGCTTTCTGTTCATGATCAGGCACACACCTCCTAATAATGTCATCCACTCCTCTTTTATATAGCTAACTAGCAATTACCAAATAAGGCTTACTTCTAAGAGCTAACCTTCTTCTGTAATCTTTATCCATACCATCAGGAAATACTCCATCTTGCAGATAATTCAACATTTGATTATACCAATTATCAAAAAAATTCTGTTTGGACATGAAACAGATCTGCATCAGGCAAATTATCATCAATTCCTTCTGGTGAGTCTCTTGTATCCAACCTGCTCAAATAATCAGCTATGGCATGATCTCTCCTTGGTCTATGTCTAACTGAATAGTCAAACTCCTATAACATCAAAATCCATCTAGCAATTCTTCCTGTTGGTTGATCTTTATTAACCAAATACATTATTGCTTGGTGATCAACATGAATGATAACAGTGTTGCCCAACAAATAGTGCCTAAACTTTTTCAAAGTCAAAATCAGTCCCAAACACTCCCTTTCCTTTCTGCTACTGTCAAGACCTTGCTAGCATAATATACTAGTCTAAACCATCCAGACTGTTTCTCTTGCATTAATGCTGCTCCCACTGCCATGTTAGAATTATCCACAAATATGTGAAATGGTAATGTCCAGTCAGGTGGTTGCAGGACAGGTGTGACCTGCATTATCTGTTTCAACATTCTGAATGCGTTCTGATGTTCTTCCAACCACACAAATCTGGCACCCTTCTTTGTCAACTTTGCCAAAGGAACATACACATGTGATAAGTATCTCAAAAATCTATTATGCCATTTAATCTATCCCATGAACCTAGCAAGCTCCCTCAAGTTACTAGGTGGTTTGGCATTTTGTATCACCTCAACTTTCCTTGGATCAACCTGCATTCCCTCTTCAGATATGATATGCCCTAGCAAAACACCTCTCTTCACAGCAAAAGCACATTTTGTTGGATTAAGGCTTAACCTTGACATCCTACATCTCTGAAAGCATAATCTGAGATGGAGCAAATGCTCTGACATCCTTCCAAACACACTGAAATCATCCAAAAACACTCTCATGAATGTAGTCAAGAATGGGGCAAATACCTCCTGTACCCATTTCTGAAAAGTAGGTGGAGCATTTTTCAGGTCAAATGTCATTACATTACTAGCATAAACCCCCCATTTTGTCACAAAGGCAGTCTTGTCTCTATCTTCAGGAGCCATCAAAATTTGATTGTATCCACTAAAACCATCAAGAAAGCTGTACATTTGATGACCTGCAACTGCATCTAACAGTGTGTCTTGAAAAGGTAGTGGAAATGGATCTGTTTTTGTTGCTACATTCAGTTTTCTGTAATCAACACAAATTCTCAACTTTTCATTTTTCTTGGGAACTATCACAATAGGTGATAACCATGTGACCTGATCAATGGGGTAAATGAATCCAACTTTCAACAATTTATCCAACTCCTCCTTCACAGATTTGGCATAATTAGGGTTCAATCTGTATCTTTGAGATACAATAGGAACATCATCTTTCTTCAAATTGATCTTATGCATACAAAACCTTGGATCTACTCCTTTCATATCTATGTACTTCCATGCAAATATGTCCTTTAACTCCTGTAATAGATCAATTAGGTCATGTTTAAACTAACCTTCCACATGTACACTGATTTTTACTGTCTTTGGCTCCTGTTTGTACCCAAGTTTAGCTCCTGTAAGTCATCTTCCTTGACTCTTGATAATTTAGACAAATGCTCCTCAAAAGATTGCTCAGCCTGTAAAATCTATTGAATATGAAATTTTTGATCCTGTTCTGACATCAAAGATTCCTCTTGTTCTTCTTCTTCTTGCTCTTCCACTGCTTCTTCCTGTTGCACCAAATTGTCATGTTTTCTCTTGGATTTGTACTAATCCACAATTTTTTCCACATCAATTTCAAAGACTGGAACCACTGAACTGTTAGCTTTAAGAAACTCATCCTCCTCATCATCTCCTATTTCATCCACCATGTTAATGCCTTGAGCATACAAAGCTCTAGCACTTTTGGGTAGAATTTCTGTTGACACCATGTGCAACTTCATCTTCTTCTTGCCCTTTCTGATTGTGATCCTTTGTGCTCCCCAATCTTGCTTAACTCTAGCTGTCTTCAGCCAAGGTCTTCCCAACAATAAAGGATAGGGACTATCCCCTTCATCCATCTTAAGAACCACAAAATTAGCAGAAAATGACAAACCTGAAATATTTATTTCTTGATTTCTGAGTATGCCCAAAGCTTGGATCCTTCTTTGATCAGCCATCTTCAATTGAAAAGGAGCTTCTTCCAGTGCTGTCAATTTCAACTTTTTATACATAAGTTTTGGCAAAATATTGACTCCAGAACCTCCATCCACTAATGCTCCTGTTATCTCCTCTTTTTGATACTCAACATGTATTTTGGGTACCTTGTAGTCAATATCTTCTGGTTGTGCACTACAAATTTCTGGTTCCTGCTGTACACCATCTTCCACTGCTAACTTATGCAAAATCTGTCTCTTAAATTCTGGTACTAAGGTCAGAATTTGATCCAAGCTGATCATTGTTTTTCTCAGGAGATTAATGCTCTTGCCCTATTCTTATTTATCTGTATTGAATAAGTTCTCCTCCTTTTGATATAACAGAGGTAGAGGCAATACATCCTGTTTTGAGACCACATTCTTCTGAAGCTTCTGAATCTCCTTAATACATCCCTGTCTTACTTTCTTTTGCTCCTCCCAAACTTTAGGATCTTTCATCACTTTATCTTCCACTCTCTTTCCTGTCTGATACTGTTTGCCTGATCTTGTTACTACCAACACAGTAACCTGTTCTTTCAAAACTCCTTCCTTCTGTGTACACTGTGCACAATCACATTGCACATGCATAACACCAAAATCTTTCTCCTATTGCTCCTTAATTTCAGATGCCTATGCTACATCCTGTTCTTCTACTAGAACAACATTTGCTTAGGGAGGTCTACTTTTTTGATGTGTATTTTGAGCTAGCTGTCTTTTATTATCATTGAATCTAACAATAGGAATACCCCTTTCATTCCTATGTTTACACCAAAGAGGACAATTTGGACCTTGCCTATGATTCAACTCCCCACAATAGGTACATGAAACATCATTCATATTACATCCTCCATGTGGTGGTGGTGAACCCCAGTTATTTTTTGGTTGGAATCTCCTTGATGGTCCTCGCATGTCCCTGTTTCCATCAGGAGCAACTAGATTAGCTGCTGGTTGATTAACTCTAGGTGCAGTTTGTCCTGGATTTTCCCTATTGTTGGGATTGTACCAACAATAACTATCTATATGGCTTGTCTTCTGACAAATCTGACAGAATGGTCTTTCCTTCTGTTGTGGTAAAGATATGCTCATGTTCTTCAATGTGGCAACTATCTGCTTATTCAAGTCAGTAGCTTCCTCCTTTTCTTTCCCTTTCTTTTTCCTATTCCCTCTTTTCCTTCTCCTTACTTTTTCTTTTCTCCTTCTTTGATTTCTTCTTCTTTTTCTTCTTTTTATCTTGTGCATCTGAATCATCTGCTTCACTATCTGAGTCTAAGTCAGATGAGCTATCATCACTCCCATCTGAATCTGTATCAGAGTCTGACTCAGAATCTAATTCTGAGTCACTATCATGCATGTGTTTGTGTTTGTGTTTCTTTCTTGAAGAGCTAGAGCCACCTGTACCAAGCCTCTTTTCTACTCTTCTTGCTGCTACCACAAAATCATTAAACCCTCCTACACCTGCAGGAATATCAGTGCTTGCCACAGTGTCCTTAATGCCTTTCTCAAGCCTTTACAAAAATATTCACCCAACATTTCATTTGTGGGTCTTTCATTTATTGCCAGCCTCCTATTGAGCTCCAGGAACTTCTGAGCAAAGTCCTCTACTAACAGGGATCTCTGCTTCATTTTTTTAATCTTTTGCAAAATATCATTTGGGGTCTTCTCCTTTCTAAATCTAGAAAGGAAAGCTGTCTGTAGTGCTGCTGTATCTGGAAAATGTGGTGCTCCATAGTGTTGATACCAATTCATAGCTTTTCCCTCTAGTGTGGCAGCAAATTGCTGCTTCTTTACATCCTCACCGTACAGGCCTGCTAGGCCACTTGCCTCCCATTTTGTGCCAAACTGGGCTACATGGGCATCAGGGTCATCCTTTTTGGATTTGCCCTTGAATGTGGTAAATTTTACCTTCAGGTTTGCTGGATTTGGTGGGTTAGCCATTGGTCCTGGTTGTGGTATTAGTGGTTGTTGCTGTTGTGTTCTTGTTTGCTATTGTATACCTGTTTGCTGCTGTGTTCCTGGTGTCTATACTTGCTGCTGATTTTGTTGTGTTTGTAATTGCTACTGGCAAGCTGCAAAATCTAGTTTCCTTTTTGATGGGTCTTGTAAGAAACTATCAATAGAATCAGGAGATCCTGGCTCCTCATTTCCTCTACTTGTGCCTGTCTCATCTGTCTGTGCTCCCTGATCACTCAAATTCCCTGTTTCCAGACTGCCTATCTGTGTTGTACTGTCCTTGCCTCTTTGCTCCTATATTTTCTTTCTTTCCTTTTTCTTATTTGCTTCTAATCTTGTATAGTAGATGCCTAATCCTTCTCCTCTATAGTCCCCAGACATGCACCACTCAATTTTGATGCATAATGTATTTGCATCTCACATAGGTTCTTTTGGTCTTGCACTTTATGCACTTGTAAAACTGACAATAGTACCAGTTCTGGAAAAACCCCTTAGATATAGTTGGAGCCTGATTAAATCCAAATGGTAAGACAAGCTTAAATCTTTTTACCTGTTTTTGCCACACTTTCTGTCTTATCGCCCTGATAGCATCCAAAGGTAATTCTTCAAATTGGGTCTGCAAAAACTTCTATGCATACGCCTCCTACTCTTCCTGTTCCGTTGTCCAATGTTTAAACTCTTCACAAAGAACAAAAGAAAATGCTTGATCTTCTTCTTATTTTGTTGTCCAATTGGAAAATTCCTTACAAAGTGTCACTGCAAATTCTTCGCATTCTTCTGCTTATGTATTTCGGTTAACAAAATCTTGCAACCATATGTCCATTGCTTAGGGGGTAGCGGTTGCTCTTTCTTTTCCACATTTGCAGCCTATGCTACATCCCCGTGCCTATCTTTGCCCGTGTCCCAAAGAGTATTGGGAGGATCACCAAGTGTTAGGGTGTTAATTAGACCCGAATCACTATCATGTTTAATCCCCTAAAACAGATTATCACTCTCACGACTTCTAATGTAACTTTAAACAAACTTCCTGTAATGTCTAATCTTCATTCATTACAACACCACGCTTCAATATATTCAACACATCTTATTCAAAAGACAAACACTCCGTTTTATTACAGAATAGATGTTTTCTCAAAAGACAGGAAGACAGGTAAACAGAGAGAAACATATCTGTAATGAAATTGTTGTTTCATCCACTTCATTACGCATAAGCGATTCTTCCAAAATAGGCTCATAGCCTTCCTTTTACAAAAACGGGTACAACTATTCATATGCACCCTTTCAGATCACACAATAAAACTATGGTTCAAAATGTACTTAAGTTCTAGGTCCTAGGTGTGCATTTAAGGCCTAATACCCACAGGTTCCAAAATGAAATCCCAATTTCTTCTAATATGAGGACATCTCAAGTTCTCTAAGGGAGAGAGGACGTAATATTTTCTTCCTTCGCATAAGAACTCCCCCCACTACAAATTTTAATAAAATTAGTTGAAATTTTTTTAGCTCCATCCCCCTGTCATCATCGAACAGGTTGTGGCGGGGGGAAGAAGAAGTAGATGATGATGGGTGGGAAGAAAACGTGGATGACGGTGAAGAAGTGAAGAAGGGCATGAAGATGATGTTGATGGAGGAGGAGGCCACGTGGCCTACCATCCCCCCTGGCCAACACACCCAATCCGTAGCCCACTCGAGAGGTGCAACATCCCTGCTGCCATACAAACGGCAACATGTGGCAAACACCACCACCACCATTCCACTTCCTCCCCACCTCCCTCCCATTATAAACCCCCTTGCAACTGTAAGGAGAAGGAGAAAAGAGACATTGCATGGCACAAAGAGAGAGAGAGAGAGAGAGAGAGAGAGAGAAAGAGAGAGAGAGAGGGAGGGAGAGAGAGAGGGAGAGAGAGAGAGAGAGAGAGAGAAGGTTAAGGAAGATTCCTCCTTAGAGAGTGACCACATGCGATTACCCTTTTCCCTCTTCTCCGTAACCTTATCCCCCCCACCACGATAGAAGAGAGTGGCCTCGCATGCTATCTCTTTGACGAGAGAGAGAGAGAGAGAGAAAGAAAGAAAGAAAGAAAGAAAGTTATATTAACGTCTTCTAAAGACCAAAACTGGCCTATGAGACAAACTGTGATACAACTGATGAGGTCCAGCTATCCAAAATAAAAGTGCTGAATGAAAAGCTAAAAACTGGAAACTGAAAATACGGTGCTGTGAGTGTGATAAGTGTCGTGTATGTGTATGTGCGTATGTAGCTCTGGTACTCCAGATAATGGCTACAAAAAGGGAAACAAATGTCGGCTGTGATAGGGGAACAACTATCGGCTGTGATAAAGTGGTGTGATGTGTATATGTAACAGATGCAGGGAGATATACTATCTTGGGATGTAGTAGTAGTCGTCGAAGTCACTAATAGCAGGTGATCCCTCCTGGATGCAGGATGTGGTACATCGGAGGTGGAGAAAGAGCAAACTGGAGATCTGAGATCCAATGTGTCGAGTGTCATCGGATCTCAGTCTACTGTTGATGTAGATCAAGAATCCTCCGGATCTTCTATCGGTGTGGCTGTGGGGTCCGAAACCCACGGATCCTCGTGCGGCGTCGGGTACGCTGGTCCTCAGCCTGCTGTAGTGTGAGCCCGGAGGTTTGGCTGGAGGCTGGTACAATAGCTCTCACTCTGTCTGTCTGAAAGAACTGTGTAATAGTCATCTGGGTGGGCCCCTCTCTGACTGGGACCCGCTGCGTGCTCTGCTCTCTGATGTGCCATGCCTCTCCGAGAAAACGGCCAAATGATCTCTGATCCATATCAGTCATACATCCCTGAAGTGAGCTGCTCAATGTGTATCTAGATCTCAACTCTGAGTATGCCGGGCATCTGAGAACAAAATGCTCCTCACTCTCCACCTCTGATCTGCAAAGGGGGCATATCCTCTCCTCCCGCGGGATGCCACTGGCTCTACCACTCTCAATCATAAGCTGATGTGATGATACCCTGAGCTATCCAATAAGAACTCTCAATCGATGTGGCATATAAATCTGCATATATCTCGGAATCTCTATGAATCCCTGCTCTGATATCCTCAAGAACTGTGTATAACAATGTGCCATCTTCGATGGCAGTGGCTGTGCAGGGCTGGCCCATGTCCTCTGTATATAAATATGCCATATCTCCTGTCTGATGACTGTGTTCCTCTCAGAGAGAGAGAGGGTGTAAGTGGGAGCCTGAGTATCATATAGAAGAGGTGGGAGTCTATCAATGTCCAGCCCATGTCTGTCAAACCAAGCTCTAGTCTGTGCATACCATGATGTGGTATCCCCCGCTCGAGCCATCTCCTGAGATGCCATATATGCTCTATATGCAATGCGATCTCTGTCCATATCCTGAAATCTGTGTAGGAAGTAGACTGTCTGAAATAATGCCTCGACTAGCATGGGCGGTGTGGCAAGCTCTGCTCGCACAATGTCATGTGGGACTGAGGCCTTGCTGCGAATCAATCTAGATATCATGATCACCTGAGATCTCTCCATCAATGTCCATACATAATCGGCAAGGCCTGGACCCCATATAGCTGCTCCATACATCAGTGCTGGAGTGACTAGAGTATCAAAGAGCCACCCCTTGGTACGGGGCTCCTGGAAATGTGCCTGATGACACTGTCGCTCCATAAGAGCCAATGCTGAGTATCCTCTGGTGAGGTGGTCACGAGATGCCTGTGTCATCGAGAAAGTCCCTGAAGCTACTGTAAAGGTGACTCCCAAATATACATATGATCCAGTGACCTCAATACTCCCTCCTGCTGCCATGAAAATACTCTGTCTGTGTATCTGAGCTGATGTATGGAATATAAGAACCTTGGTTTTACCAAGGTTCACTGTCATGCCTCTCTGTATGCAAAAATCATCCAATGCTAATAAATGCTACTGTAATCCCTGAGCTGAGTCTGAGACCAACACAATGTCATCTCCATATAGTAAGATATGAATTGTGGCTCCACTGAGATCTATACCTCCACCGGCTCGCTGTTGAATAAACTCTGCTATCTCATCAATGTATAGCCCAAATAGAGTCGGTGAGAGTGGGCATCCTTGCTTCACACCAATGGTGCTCACAAGGGGATCTGATATACCTCTCGGACATCTGACTCTGCCAGTAACCCGCTCATATAGTGCATAAATACCCCACATCATGTCATCATCCACCCCCAGATCAAGTAGCCGTCTGAAAAGCCTCTCTCTCGGAACCGTGTCAAAGGCTTTGCGGAAATCCACAAAGCAACAGTACAATCTCTGTTTTTTCACTCGTGTCTGGTCGATCAGACAACGGAGAGTGAAGATGAGAGAGAGAGAGAGAGAGAGGGGGGAGAGAGAGAGAGAGAGAGAGAGATTCATAAGCTAGAAGTATGGCTCCAAAATGAAGGGTGACATGCACCAATGGTAGTCCTGCATCCATTAATAGAGCCACGAGCCAAGGCCTTGCAGTTAATACAAATGCAACGGTGGGTATGGATAATTCATGTCAGAATACCTAGCTTCCATGCCTGATGGATTGCATGGTAGGAAACCTTATCTAAAAGAAATTCATCTTAGAAACTCCAAGTCTTTGCCCATCTCTTGCTAATATCACGAATTGATAGCTCATGTTGATAGATTGGGATCTTGATGATGTGCCTAGTTAGTAGAAGCAATGGTTAGAAGGATTATAACTAAGATGCCTTGAGATCCCTTTGATAACTACTATGTTTATCAATCCAATTCGGGGTTAGGCTAGGTACAAAAAACAACTCTAGGTCTCAAAGGCAAGTGCAGAGCTCAAGGATTAGGAAACCCTAAGTCAAAGGAAAGTTTGATAGAAGGTTGGGTGGTCGATCAATGTAAGTGATCAATAAAACTTAGATCTTGCATAGTTGTATGAGACCTTAACATATGCCCTACCCAAAGGAAGGGAGTGTTAGGTAAAATTTTGCATAGTATCACTTTTAGATCCCAAGGGAGAGAGTGAATATGTGGATGACAATGTTGTCGTGTTTGATCTTGCATTGTGGGAAAAATACAATTGGCTTTTGTTGGTTGATTAAACAACGTTCGAAAATACTTTTACATTCAACTAATTGTTGGTTAAACTAATTGTTCGAAAATACAATTAATGGATGCTCATCCTTGGAAATTGTATTTTCCGCACCAAGGGTGACATTCCCGCATCCTTGGAAATTGTTAGGATAGAACCCCCGATTCATGTCATTTTAGGGGACCATATTGGGACTATGCCCTATGGGTAGAGAGTTTGAGCAGCGCATCCCTCTCATTTCCCATTCTCTTTGAACCAAGTGCTTTCTCTCATGCTGCAAACTATCACACCACATATATATTTTCCCTGGTTTAGGGGCTGCTGCATGTCCCCTTTCCTCTTGTTCTTTTTCATCCAAATTTTCTCAATAGTTCTGTAGCCCCACAAGACCCTTATTGGATTGTAGAACTCACTCTTGGAAAGTCTTGCATGTAATTAAACTGGTGTCTTCAATGTAAAATTCTTCCTTGAGTGTCTTCTTGAAAGCTACCCAGTCAGCATCCATACAATTCAGTAATTCGCACTTTTAATTCATGTACAATAACTCGTACAAAATACGGGCTTCATGCAAGTTGAGCCACCCCAAAGAATTCCATCTTTTGAGCACAGGTATGCACATACACATATACATTCTTGCCATTGAACAACTTCATCTCATGCTGTACTACTTGCAGAGCATTCATTATAACAATTTCTATTTTTTTAAGCAGAAGCTTGCATCACCTATTGTTGTTGTTGTACTTTCATAAGCATGTTCATATTCTGCATGTTCATATTCTGCACTAACTATTCCAAAACATCATTAGAAATTGTGCTCGAATGTTCTCCCATCTTATCTTTGCTTCTCAGGACCTTTCACATTGGGTTCACTAATGTCGAAGGGGTTTTAGTCAAAAAGTTGTATCCATCATGGATCACATATAGAAGGAAGTAGAGAATATAAGATGGAAGAGAAGAAAAAGAATAGACAAGAGGTACACAAGATAAAGACAAAGCATAATGAATCAATGCATTATGTATTGATAGAACCTGAAATTCCTTGTCTAGCAATACTCAAAAGTAATCTCCAAGCATTAGATCTCCTGGAGCTCCCTTGAAGACCAAAAATGTGCATCAAACACTAGCTTCTTCTCTGCTGCTTAAACCCCAAATCTGATGGTTTTGTCGGCTCCAAAAGGGGGGTAAAACCATAGGACACTTGTTCAAAATTATTCCAAATCACTCATTCTTCTTCTCCCACTTCAAAGTGTTGTTTGTTGCCTGTCAATTGCGATCGCGACATGCGTGATTTTGCCAATCCTTCTTTTTGCATGAAATCTCCAAAACTGGCTTAAAAAGCCACTTGCTTTGTGCATGCCACGCTATTCTAGAAGTTTCCATAGATTTTTCAGATATTTACAAGAAATAATATCCAAAATATCAAAAAATGCTAGTTTTTTCCAAAACACTAGTATTTTTGGACCATCCAAACTATAGACATTGAGACTAATGACTAATATTGCATGGAATCTCTAGATCAATAAGAAAGTCGGATGATGATACACTCTAGAGTTTTTAACACTATGTCCGTGTAGTGACATGACAATATGGATTCAATATGAGGGATTTTTAAAATACCATTTTTACACATTTTTTACATACAGAGGGGTCCCATACAAAGGGGTTACTTATTATAGATTCAATAGAAAAGGGTTATGTTTTTATTAAGAAAAAATTCAGAAATAAAAATATGTATAAATAACCCTTGAATGTACATGATATAGAGGGTATGCATACAATAAATTCCTTAGGGGTGATGACAACAATGGGCTACTGCCCGTGATGATGATCATGTTGGTGCAAGTACAAGTCAATAATGATGGCACAAGCTCCAAGCGATGGAGATGGTAGCATGCCTACTAGCTGTGATGATGATGATTGTGGAGATGATAATGGCAGCAAGCACATACTAACAAATTATAAAGATGAATTTTCTCCCCCCTCTCTCTGCTCTACTTTCTCTTTTCTCTCTCCTATTCCTACTCTTATTCCCTCTACTTTTTCTTTTCTCTCCTCTCTCCTCTAATCTCTCTACTCTCCCATCTCTTTTTCCTCTATTTTCTCTTTTCTCTTTTCTCTCTTATTTCATCTCTCCTCTCTTCTCTCTCTAGTCTACTTTCTCTATACTCCCTCTCTATATCCTCTTTCTCTCTATTCCCTCTTATAGTCTCTCTTTTTTTTCTCTTCTTCCCTCTTTATCTATATTCAATCTATCTCTCTCTCCTCCCCCTCCCTCTTCCTTTTCTCTCAAATCTCTCCTCTCTCTTCCTCTCTCTCCATCTCCTTTATCCCCCTCTTCATCTCTTCTCTCCCCTCCCTTTTTCTCCTCTCTCTCTCTCTCTCTCTATATATATATATATGTGTGTGTGTGTGTGTGTGTGTGTGTGTGTGTGTGTGTGTGTGTGTGTGTGTGTGTGTGTGTGTGTGTGTATATGTATATATATATATATATATGTATATATATATATATATGTATATATATATATATATATATATATGTATATATATATATCCCTCTCCTTGTCTCTCTTAATCCAAACTAGAGCTTCTTCTAAAATAATAAATGTTTACTAATTTGAACCTACAATGCACATATATGCTCAAAGCTTAGAAAAATCTAGCATGGAGTTGTTTTATTTTTTCGCTCGGCGGGGGGAGGGGGGATTCAGATAGAGTTTCCAAACTTCAAAGCTCAATGATATGGAAATGAGCTAAAGATGGAAGTCTCAACCAAAGTGATTTTTTACTTGTGTTGGCATATGCTTCAATATATCCAATGGATTATGTTATAAATTGTACTATATATCAGTGAGTGTGTGTGCTAATATTTTCATGATGAATAAATACTAATAAATATGCCAACGCATATATGGTAGTTTTTCTTTTTTGGGCATGCATTGGAAATTTGTATCGATATTCCCCTTATCCCTTGTAGTGGCTTGTGGGAGCTTTCGCTCGACCGCCAAGACCCACGGACCGCTTCTTGTTTCAAGCATTCCAAGCGAGCTCTAATGGCTATCTCTCACCTAGCCGACGTGCCGTTGATCCTACGAGTGTAGTGAGCTTACCTTGATGCTTGATCGAGTACCCTCCTCTCTCTTGCACTCCGATAGCTCCACGATTCTTGATGCTAGCTCAAGCATCCTCAAGCCTCCTCCATCTCCAAGCTCCATCCTCCAGAGCCGCGCGTGCAAGAGAAGAGAAGAGAAGAGAAGAGAAGAAGGGAAAAGGAGATGGTCAAGAGCTTTACCCTCTTAATCCCTCACTCGCACACACACTCACACTCCCTCTCTCAAGAGCACATACAAGCAAGAAGGAGAGAAGAAGAGAGGAAGAAGAAGACTCTTTTTGCCACACACCAAAGAATGAGCTTCTCATTCACTTTTCAACTTTATATACAAAGCCCTAAATCCTTTTTGGGTGGTCATCCCCTTTTCCCTTTTTTACATGGCTGGCCGTAGCCTAGGCTCTTTTTCCCATTTCCCACCATTCTAATTTATCCTATTTCCAACTAATGCGTACACTTTGCAGAGGAGCGAGCTTGGCGCTCTTTTACAAAGATTCGGGGGCGCTCCCACATTTTAATGGTGCGCCCTTTTACTCTTTTGTTGTCTCGGGGTGACACCGAGGCCTTCTGAGGGTCGTGCCCGAACAGTTAACTTTTTCAGGGTCTGGTTACCGGTCAAGGCGCCTTTTTCTGCTTTTATCTTGCGCCTTTTTTGCTATTTCCTTTTTCTTCCATTTTTCGCTCCTCTGTGCTGCGGGAAACACGGTAACATTACCCCCCTCCTAGCCAAGTGCCAGTCCCATGGCACTGCGGTGGGACGTAGTGGCTAGTGAGGTCGGCTGCTAGGCGAAACGGGTGGGTGGATGACACTTCTTCCAAGGTGGTTGGGTGAATGACAAGTGATGGAGTTTAAGGACGATGACCATGAGAGATTCCGACATGCTTTAGGCTCCATGAAGATACTTGGCATCTTTCACACTGTTGTGGCACCCGCTATGTAGCCGGTCGTCCCTCGAGTATCAGAAACACTTGAAGCAATAAGAAATCCCTTAGGAGGATGGTATTGGAGGGATTTATTTTGGAGAAGCTCCCCCGAACTCTGTTTGCATTGAAATTCTGTGTCTTTGATTTGAAGATCTTTGTCTTTGAGTTGAAGGTCTTCAGGCTTGTGGAATCAATAAGTGATCTGTAGATCTTGAGGTGTTGGGCATGCATCTTTGGAAGATGAGGTTCCAAGATCTATGCCAATGGTAGACCTATCGTGACTTGGTTCAATTCTGGTAGCCATCAGCAACAAGCAGATTATTGGACATTGGCACATGGAAAAAGTTTTGTGATCAAAGGATGCCGTGGGTGATCCTCTTCAACGGAGTAGCCATTTCTTGAAACTTGAACATAACCTGCAAGAAAAGTTATGCACTCCCTAAGGGGTGTGTCTGCCTCTCCGTGGAGTGCGTGGTGCTCATGGCAGTGGAACTGGGAGATGGGTCTAACCTTGGGCAAGCCCTTGGTATTGTCCCACACTTGAGGACCCACTTTGTACGTCATTGGAGGTGCGGTGCAAGTCTTAGGGTCACAGGTCTGAAAGTCCTGCCCTTGATGTGCCCTAAGTGTGAAGTGGGGAGGGGGCTAGGGAGAACCCTAGGTGCGGTAACTGTGGTGCCTTTTTTCTCTTTTTTTCTCTTTTTTTTCTTTTTTTTCTTTTTTGAAATGATAAATAGGCCTAATTGTCTTCATCGAAATGAGGAGGAGAAGGGGGTCGGATAGATTTGCTCAAAAACTGGCAACTTTGCATGTAATCTTTCAGATTCATGCGGACATGAAGAGAAGTGGTGGAGAGGAAGGGGTGATTGCACCTAGTGAATTGGTTGTCGTTCATATCTTCTAGGAGGGCTAGGCAAAAAGAGGGAAGGAGACTAGCCCTCATCATGAGATGAGCCATGGCGCAATTGTCTATAGCGTTAGGGTCAAAGAATAGGGCAGGTAGGCCGGGTTCTTGTGGAGTCGGGTCCTGCTTAAGAAGTAGCCTAAGTGACCTAAGATAATTACAAGTTGTTACAAAAGCTGGGTCAGGACATGAGGAGAAATCCGCAAGAAAGCGCATCATAGACTCATCTAGGCTTTCGGCGGTAAAAAGAAGGGCATGCTCAAAGAATACTACAGTGGAGTTATAAATAATGGGGAATTCATACCGCCCGTGGAGGGTGGCATCAAAATCTACCCCTACCCTTCGAGGGTACGCCATGTAGGTAGGGTTGTTTCGCTCGAATGGTAGGGTGTTACAAAACGCCATCCAGGTGAGCATGCTGATGTCGCATACTCGCCTCCTCCACAGGGGTTGGCTTTTGTAGCCGTGTACAGTGTGTGGACTTCAAAAACTTTATTTTGCCAGTAGTCGGCCCCTTCTGTGCCCCAAGAGGTCGGGGTCTTTTCCCGCTCTTCCAGCCATTTTTTCCCCAACCGGCCACCGATCGTGATTACCTCATCCATCACCTTGAGCGGCAGGACCCTCCGCAAACTGTTGGGTAGGAGGAAACTAAAGGGGAATGGATCCTTTCCTAGTTCCTGTATCTCCCACAACACCAGTTTTGCATGGAATCCTGCGGGAAGATCATTAGGGCACGATGGGAGAGGTGCAGACGGTAGCACGGCTGGCTTGGCTCTTACTTTTTTTTCTGGCTTCCTCCACCAGCTTTTTGCGTCTTTCCCTAGAGACGACTTTTCTTTCCGCAGATTGGTCCTATTGTGGCGGCTCTTGAGACTGCGGCGAGGGGGGTTGTGGGACTACATCCTCCCTGAATCAATTCATATCGATCTCCAGTTCTACTTCTTCCTCCTATCGTTCTACGTGTGCTGCTTGTTCCTTGAATCCGAGGGCGTTGATCTCCTAGGGGGTTAGGTCGGCCAGCATTAGGTATTTTCGTTGCTCATCCAAGCTCAGCCTAACCTCCGCAGGTAATGGTGGCATCTGTAGTCCAGCGTGTAGGGCTCTTCGTGCCATGCTGAGCTTTCTTTGCATCACCTCCAATGGCTCTCCTTGTGCTGCATGGGTGGCATCCAGGATGGTGTCGAGGAAGGCCTTCTGTTGAGTGTTGAAGGCCACTTGGGCGACCTCTGCCTTGCTCTCTGTGATGATTTTCTCCTTTTCTGCCAGAGCAAGGTGCCGCGCCAGTGTCTTCACCCTCTTTTTGTTGTGCGCAGCCCACTCCTCTGCTCTTTTGTTCATCACTTCCAAGCCCTCTCCCTGTTTTAGGGTTAGCATCATAAGTTTCTGCTCATAGTCTTCCAATTCCTTGACTAGCCTCTCTTGTTCTCCTCTTTCAGAGGTCAGCTGGTCTGTCAGGCGCTCGAGTTCCTCCTGTTGTTCCTCCATTCCTCATTTTCTTTCTTCGTCCCTGGCATTCAGCTCTGCCACGAGTGTATCAATTTGAGCAAATTTCGCAGCAAGCTCCTGGTATTGCACTATTAGGAGCTTGTGCTCTCTTTGCATTTTTACTAGCTCCTGTGTCTCGTTTTCAAGCAGCTGCCTCCAGTGTTCCTCCATCTCATCCCTAGCCTTCATTTCTTGTCTGAGATCTACAATCTCCCTCTGCTGCTGCAAGGCTATCATTCTCATTTTATCCAGCTGGAAGGCGGCCATTGATTCCTTCTCGGCTGCCAACTCAGCCACAACTATCTTGTGTTCCTCCTTAGCTTTCTCCAATTGGGATAGCAGCTCGGCGACGTATTCGTTGTAATTAGCCAATGGCGTCATCGTTGTGTGGATGGGCGAGGTTGAGGCTTCGACTTTTTGCTTTTTGGGCTCCTGCTTGGACTCCGCATCTGTAGCTGGCCTCTTTTGTCCTATGGCCCATCTCTTTGTTGATGAAATACTGCATCCACGCCACCAAGTTTGACACGTCTGCACTGGTCGGGATGCTGGGGGTGATGGTGGTGAGTTCAACGGAAGGCACCAGGAGGGTAGGAATCGGATGGAGTGGGACCTTGCTTTGGTCGCTGCGGGCTGTAGTTTATGGAAGTCGGGGAGTGGCAGCCACGCACTATTCCCTCCTTAGTCTTGCCTACGGATGTTTCTATCAGTGGCCCTACAGACGGTGATGGTGTCGCACAGCCCTTGCTAAAAGCTATGACAATGCGCACGTTGCGGATTGCTAGGTGGATGCGCTGCGACTCATAATCAACATTGTAGTGAGTCTGTTTTTGAAGGTTCGCCCGAGTAGTAACTCCATGCCTGCGTCTGTAGCATTGGGCAACATGTAAAAAAGCATTGGAACAGTCTCAGACTCGATAGAAACGGCAACTCTGCACTTGTCGAGAAGTGCATAAGATTGAGCCCCATATGGGCTTAATTTGGCAGTTGCGGGTTGAAGTAATGGTTTGCCAAGTTGGATCCAATGCTTGTGGGTTAAGACATTGA
Organism: Lygodium microphyllum; assembly: GCF_053477565.2. Classification (NCBI taxonomy): domain Eukaryota; kingdom Viridiplantae; phylum Streptophyta; class Polypodiopsida; order Schizaeales; family Lygodiaceae; genus Lygodium; species Lygodium microphyllum. The sequence goes on along the minus strand of NC_141149.1, from coordinate 11,666,719 downwards.
AGTCTGCTCCCTCATCGATCAAGGCGTTGAAAGCGCATGTTTGCTTGGCAGTGACCGTGACACGAAGGTAAGCGGGTTCTAGAGCTTCCTCATCATCTTCGTTGATTTCAGTGATTGTGGCTGCTCGTATTTTGACCGGCGGTTCTAACATTGGTGGCTCATGCAAAGGATGAGTGGGAGGGAAGTACTTCTTGACACGACTACCATTGAAAAAGCCTATTCCTTCACCATCTAGGGTCTCAAGCTCGACATTGTCGGTTCGGCGGATTGCCCAAACCTTGAAGGGTCCGAGATCTCTGAATTTCATCTTTTTCTTATGTCCTTTAACTGAGTAGAGGAGCACTAAGTCACCCTATTCAAACTTGCGTTGCTTGATATGCTTGTCAAACCAGCTCTTGCGTCGGGCTTTCTCGTAGATAAGCATGTGGGTGGCTAGAAGACGAGTCTCTGATAGGCGTTCCAACTCAACCAAGCATTGCGTCCATGCTTCCTTCCCTTCCCATCGTTCTTGGAGTGCTATTCTTAGGCTAGGGACGAATAATTCTAACGGTAGAATTGCCTCAGTTCCATAGGTCAGCCTAAAGGGGGTTTGGCCGACGGCCGTTTTATAAGCTATGCAGTAGGCCCACAAGGCTGCCATCAACTTGTTGTCCCAGTCGCTTCGTGAGGCTGAGACTACTTTAGTCAGGATGTTGATAAGAATTTTGTTAGTTGATTCTGCCTGGCCATTAGCCTGAGGGTAGTATGGTGAGGATTTGCGATGGATGATGAGAAAGGTGGATAGGAGATGTGCTATCACTTCGTTGATGAAGTGAGTGCCTTGGTCGCTAACCAGTTTGATGGGGCAACCGAAGCGCGAGATCACTTGCTCCCATAAGAACTTGGCGGTCGTCCTAGCGTCGTTTTTTCGTCTAGCTCTTGCCTCTGCCCATTTTATGAGGTAATCTGTGGCCACTACGATGTACTTGGGCTGTGAGTACTGCGCCGCAGGACTGATGGGTCCTATGAAGTCAATTCCCCATTTTTCGAAGGGTTGGCGAGCAATGATTGGGGTCAACTCCATTTGATCTTTACGAATCGGGACTTTTGTCCGTTGGCACTCGTCACAATGCTTGACAAATCGCATGGCGTCGCAGAAAAGTGTGGGCCACCATAGTTGATACTGCAGCTCCTTCCGTGCTGTCGTGTCTCCGCTAAAGTGTCCTCCCGCGATGCCACTATGCGCCTCTGAGAGTACATCGTGCATCTCATGCTCACACAAGCACCTACGTAGCAATCCGTCTTGCCCCAGCCTATAGAGTTGGCCTGCAATCAGTTGGTAGGGCTGGATCTTCAGGATCAAGCGCCTAAGTCGTGCCTTTTCTATTGGTCACTCAGGTAGTCCATGCTCGAGCACTTGGACTATGTCGTCTGCCCAGTATGGCGTTAGATCAGCCTTAAATAGATCTCTCTTGCTGGACAGGTGGAATAAGTGGGCGTCAGGTAACTCGTCAATGATGCCTTGTCCAGCGGCTTCTCCTGTGGGTATGCGGAACATGTGATCAGCCATGTAATACTGTTTTCCCTTTCGCACCACCACAGAGAAATCGAACAATAGGAGCAGAAGGAGCCATCGAGCTATGCGTCCTGTAGCACAAGGTTTGTTTACTAAATAGAGTAGGGCTTGATGGTCCACAAAGAAGATGAAGGGTGTGGCCAATAGATAATGCCAGAATTTCTTCACAGTGAACATCATGGCTAATCCCTCCCTTTTTGTTGTCGAGTAATTCATCTCCATCTTAGTGAGTTGTTTGCTAGTAAAGCTCACTGGGTAATCTAAGTTAAGCTCACCAGGTTGGCACAACACTGCCCCCACGGAAAACTTAGAAGCATCGATGTGCACGTGGAAGGTAATGGTCCAATCTGGGGCTCCTAGAATTGGTGATGTTGTTAGAGCCTTTTTCAATTCTTCGTATGCCTGTTGGCATGCCTCGGTCCACTCAAAGACAATCACCAGCTTGTACAATGCAAAGATGCAATTGCACCTGGTTGTACCCTGAGAAGCCATCTAGAAAACTATAGGCTTCCTTGGCTGCCACCCTCTCAAGCATGTGCTCGGTGTACGGCAAGGGATAGTTGTCTCTCTTCGTAGCAGCGTTCACCTTCTTGTAATTGATGCACACTCGGATTTTGCCATTCTTCTTCATCACAATGACTATGGGTGATACCGAGTCTGTGTGCTCAATTTCGTAAATGAATCTAGCTCTCATCAGCTTGTCAATTTCCTCTTTGACAGCATGAGCGTGTTTTGGATTCATAGGGTACGGTTGCTGCTTGACCGACGTTGCGTCCGACATCATGGGTATGTTGTGAGTCACAACACTCGGATCTACCCCCTGTAGCTCTTCTAAGGACTAGGCAAATACGTCTGTGTACTCCCACAAGAGAGCGACAAGACTCAATTCTTCTTTACCAGTCAAGTCATCGGCAATGAACACTGGTCGGGGTGTCTCCCCTTCTAGGGCTAGGTCTAGCTCTTTGACCTTGGCTGGTCCTTCGATTGGTTTGCTTGTCTGCCCTTGACGTTTGGCACCTAACAAAACTACCACCCTATCCCCTTTTTTGAATTTTGTGAAGTGTCTAGGGAGGTTCTACGGCTTCCGCTGTTCTTCTGATTGTGTATCCCTGGGGTGCTTTGCCTTATCTTGCCTTAACCGTCTGCGTCTCAGGTGGACGGGTAAGTCCCCCTTGGTGCGTCTAGTCATGGGCGGCCTAGGGATCTCTGGGTCACTATCCGAAGTAACTTCCGATTCAAAGTCAAACCCTCCATCTTCGCTAGAAGAGGTGGTCTCCCCTGGTGGCCGCAGTTTAGATGGCGATTCGGTTCTAAGTATTGATATCATTCCTGGTTGGGCTAGGCTTGCTTGCTCAAGGTCTATGGCTCCTATGCATTCCAACCAAGCACGATCACATTCCATGCGCATGACTCCTCGCCCTATTCTAAGGGCTTGCCTTTTCTGCGGCTTGGCATCTGCTCATATCTGCTCAATTTCTCTTTCTTCAGTGTCGTATTCTATGGTATCTACTTCACCCTCGCTCTCATCACTGAAGGATTGGTAGTCTTCGTATTCGTCCTGGAATCTTTATCGTTCGACTGCTCGTCGTCTCCTAGGGCTTGGTATGCCTCGTGTCGTTGGTCAGGGACCAGGGCCCAGTTATACATGAGGTTTAACTCGTGCACCCTGGTCCATTGCCACTTGGAATCCTCTAAGAGATCCTGGAGTGGTTGGAAGTTTGTAGGTGGGTTGCCATCTAGCTATTCCGTTAGGTATTCCAATACCCCCTAGAGTTCCCTTTTATTGGATGGTACTTGGAAGGTGACAGGCTTAGGCTTTCCATGGAGGCTTGTTGCCATCATGCAGACTGGTGTAGAGAGTGCTTCGTTGGTCTTGCCGATCGTTTTGATGGCCTGCTCATATGCCTCATGGTCTAAGAATGGTAGGTCGATTGTAGTGAGAATGTGCATCCAATCCCGCTCATCCTCTAGGCATGGGATATACTTGGTCAAGGACCCATAGGGCTTCTTAACTTGAGTGTTCCCCTTGAGCATAGCAGTAATGGCATCTAGGTTGATTGGTGATGTCTTCCAAGTGTCCATCTCTATTCTTACGGCGTCCGTTCTATTGCAAGGAAGATCAAGCCATGACCCCAATCTTCAATGACTCTAGCGTTGTGCATCCAGGGTCAGTCTAATAGGACATCGTAGTCCACTCCCTTCATGACTATAAAGTCGACAGAGAACTGGACAACTGCGATATTCACTGGCCAATTCTTCAATACCCCGAATGGCTTCACTCTCATACAGTTTGCTAGCATGACATTAAACCTAGCAGCTTCGACAGGCGGGTTTCCCCAAGTCTGAAGCATTGCGTGGCTAAGCACACTAACCCCAGCTCCCATGTCTACGATTCCCTTCCTTGTTGTGTCACCCAGGGCTACGGTCGGCAGGACCGCGTGCATCTCAGAGCCTTCCCAAAAGGTGTTGACGTGCAAGGATTTAGGCACGGAGTGCAGCATCAAACTTGGTAATTGCGTTTTTGCATCCTGGTCTCGAGGGTCTGCCGTGACCTGCTCTTGTGATCCTTAGACCCACTGCTTAAGGTCTTGCCATAGGGTAGGGTGCTTCTTAAGCAGATCTCCCAAGCTAAGTGTTACAGGGGTGGTCACTAGCGTGGTCAGGAGATCGTTAGATACTCGTCCTTCCTTTAGCCTAGATTGTCCGTGCCAATGGTCGCGGCTGATCTGCAGCTCTGTTGCATCTAGGCTTGGTCTTAGCGGCACTACTTGCGGTATAGTTGCTTCTGCCGACTTAGGTTGCTGTCTTAGGGGCTGAAGTCTCTGCCTCCGCGTCTGAGACCTTCTTCCCCATAGGTAGAGTCATAGCACTCTCGGTCTTTAGTGCGACCTTAGCTTCCGATATCTTCTTTTTCTGCCTGCGGCTTTTCTTTCCTATCGAGGTTGCATCAAGATCGCTAGGTCCTGGCAGAGAGATGCCAGCCTGCTTCGTTTGGGCTTGGGTCATAACCCGCAAGGGAATAGGTGTGGCCTCCCCATCGGGGTTTTCGACACCAAACAGCCCCAACGGGACGGATGGCAAGTTGGCTGAGCTAGAGAACGGCTTCCACTTTGGGCAGTCTATGAAAAGATGGGTGATTCCGCACTCTGCCCACCTTTGGTCAGCCTTGTCCCTATTTTGCTGCTCTCATTCAGGGCAGCGTGATGAGACATGACCGGGGTGTCTGCAAGTCCAACAAGTGACTGGATCCTGTGGCTGCCCTCCTAGGCCTCTACCTCGTCCTCGTCCTAATGCCATCACCGACACGAGTCAATAATCCATGAGGACCGTGTTGCCCTTGTCATTGTGTGAGATGTAAGGGTATATGTAGGTCTCTTCATCATTCGGCTTCTCCATGTAGTGTACTGGAGCATCCCTCGGTGGGTGGGTCACGTAAGGACCAGGCAGTCTAGGAATGCATGTAGGATTTATGTCCATTCTAGGGACAACTGGTTTCATATCGTTAGGCGCGGGAAGAGCCAATGGGGCTCCCCTTCCGAAGAATGGCTGCGGCCTGTTAGCTAGATAAGGCTGGCCGTAAGGTTGCGAGTATGGAAGTCTTCTTGCTAATCTGCAATGTGCGACATCATGGCCGAACCTACTGCAGTTAGCGCAAGGTCTTGACCTAGGGTCTTGACACTCGGCCGGCAAGTGGTTTCCGCCACAGTACATGCATTGGACGTGCGGGCGCGTTGGTCATCTCAACATGTCTTATAACTTGGCTAATTCCATCTTGACCTCAGCCAAGCCTTGGTATGTCTCGGTGGCCTTCCCCTTATCTTGGGATAATGGGATGGACCGCTCACTAGAGGCTGACATTCTCTCCGAGCTTCGCGAGTTGGGTTCTTCTAGATTTGAGCTCCTAGAGCTCCGCTCTTTCAGCTGGTCATTGACTCTGATGGTTTCCTCAAACACTCTAGCCACCACGTCCTGCTGCAAGCTCGAATTGCCTGCCAAAGCCTTATATAGCTCCTCATCCCAAATTTCGATGATGAATATAGTCAAAATTGCTCTGTCAGTCAGTCGCTCGCCTAGAGGGATTCTCTTAAAGAGACTCCTCACATGGGTCACATAGTCGCGGATGTCCTCCTTCTCTTTCTACTTGATGTTCATTAAGCGCACCAGCAGATTATCGGAGTATCCGGGCTCGGTGAATCTCTTGACGAAGAGATCCTTGAGATTATTGAAGTTGGCTCGTTCTATGGCATCCAGGCTTGTATACCACCTCCTACCCTTGCCATCGAAGCAAAGCCTAAATGCTTGCGAATGTTGAGTTTGGTCATTGAGGCCGTTGGCTTCGCAGACTTGTTCAAACTGCTCAACAAAGCTGTAGGGGTCGTCATGAGGTTGGTACTTATTGAGTTGCTTGGCAACAATGGGTATTTTGGCATGGCTCCTTGAGCCTTGGTTTGCCCCTAATCCTGCGAGCAGCGACGTCGCTAGTGCGGTGGCACTTTGCTCTACTACGATATTATCGAGCAGTCGTTTCATGAGGAGCTCGCTCAACGTCAAGTCTCCCTCTAGCGCTCTTTCCTGGTCCGTTCGGTTTCGGCAAGCCAAGTTCAGCACTCGCTGCACCTCATGCAGCTCTATGCTTTGCCTTTGGCTCCTCGCTACTGATCCCTATTATAATTAGCTATTCCCTGCAATGCCTTGCGGGCTAGCCTTCTCTCCTCCTCTAGATCTGCAATGATTGTGTCTGCTGTCCTGCCGCGGTTCTCGTACCAGGCGTGCGCATCGTAACTGCTCACCATCTACTGGATATCATCTGGGAATACACTCAAATTGAGCTCCTCATTAGACCGATGGTCTGAGCTTTCTTCTGTCATGGTCGAATTCTTGTGCTTCACTGCGCTGTCGATCAGATTGAATAGTCTTGACAGATCCTCGTCGTTGGCGCTCCTTGCTTGGTCCTACCCTGTGCTTCAATTGTTTGTCTATGTCTTGGGTCCTCTCCTATTTGTGGGTTCCTTGAGTGGTTTATCTGAGTGAGTTCCTTTGGTTATTGAATACAAACCTCAATTTATGGTCACTCGGTTATTTTTTCATTCCTCGTGCACTTGTCCCCAATCAGGCTTTCAGCTTTCTTAAGTATACTTCAAGTGCAAAAATTCCATATGAGTGCAGCGACCAGTTCCTCAGCGTCCTACACCCTATCCCTTGTTTCGGGCCTGATAGGCTTGTAGGTCCAATTTCTAGCCATTTAGTCAGGGTTTAGGGTTTCCTTGTATGTTGCCTTGTTCGCTTTCGATTGATCAGGTTTTACGGTTCAGCGGCTCGCGTCCAAGTCCTTGGGTCCCGCAACTGTCCACTTCTAGCCGCTAAGCGGCTGCGCACTACAATTTCTCTTGTCACGTGTGGCAGAATCAAGTTTTGAGCGCCCAAAGGGTTTCGACAGCTTGTGCTAATGCATATTTGCCGGGTCGGGTCAAATTCTGACAGATTTGACAAAAAGTTGCACTCGGACCAACTGGTCCGAATTGCAGGGTCCGAGTAGGTCACTCGGACGGCGGGCCGAGGCACGGGGTCGAGGGCCGAATTTCCGGATTTGATTCGGACGATTTTGATTCAGATGAGCCGAATGGCGGATTCGGACAGGGTGATTCGGATGGACCGAACGGCGCTTGGCCGAGGGCCGAATCCGGGGTTTGGCCGAGAGCCCAATTTGAGACTCAGACGGGTCGCTCGGACGGGCCGAGGGCGGATGTGCCACATGGCAAAGAGCTTTGACTCGGACGGCCAAGTGGGTTGACTCAAACAGTTTCCTCGGATAGTCCGAGGGCCGACTAGGGTTTGGCCAAGTGGGCCGAGTGACAAGGGCCAAGGGCCGATTCTGGGACTCGGCCCAAGAGAGGCCACTCGGACGGGCTGAATCCAGCGCACGTAACCCGCGCGAATGCGATTTCAATCGTTTCACCCAATGTAGGCCGGCGCCATGGTCATTCACTTCCAGATCCTATCTAGGGAAGTAGAGGGAGAGGTTTGTATACCTGAACGGGCCGGTAAGTGCGTCAGTGATGCGATCGAATCAACACGGGCTGGAGCTCTCTATCTCTCTCTCTCTCTCCCTCTCACATTAAAATGGCACAATGAGCTCTCTTTTGGCCTCCTGGCTATTATATGCCTTCCCAAATGTGGCGTTGACGCCCCAATCACTCACTCGCCGATCTTAGGCCTCAGTAGCGAGCATTTTATACATTTTGCACTATTTTTTCCCTGTTTTGCCCTGTTTTGAAACAGTAAACCCTACCCTTTTCCAGTTCGATTTCCTAACTCTAACCTACGCTAAATGCAACAAAGATCGAAGGAAAAAAACTGAAATAGATTCTCCATGCTTTCCAATCATCAAACAACCAAAATATCCCAAAATACTTACTTGTTTTGAAGATTAAAAACACCCAACTTCCTACCTATCTCAAGCTCCGTTTCGAGGATGAGTACCCTATTTGGATGCTCGATATGAGGCGCGCAAGTGCTCAATCTTGAATCCATGGTCCCAGCAACGGAACCAAAATGTGGGAGCTTTTGCTCGACTGCCAAGACCCACGGACCGCTTCTTGTTTCAAGCATTCCAAGTGAGCTCTAATGGCTATCTCTCACCTAGCCGACGCGCCGTCGATCCTACGAGTGTAGTGAGCTTACCTTGATGCTTGATCGAGTACCCTCCTCTCTCACACTCTGATAGCTCCACGATTCTTGATGCTAGCTCAAGCATCCTCAAGCCTCCTTCATCTCTAAGCTCCATCCTCCATAGCCGCACGCACAAGAGAAGAGAAGAGAAGAGAAGAGAAGAAGGGAAGAGGAGATGGTGAAGAGCTTCACCCTCTTGATCCCTCACTCCCACACATACTCACTCCCTCACACTCTCACACTCCCTCTCTCAAGAGCACACACAAGCAAGAAGGAGAGAAGAAAAGAGGAAGAAGAAGACTCTTTTTGCCACACACCAAAGAATGAGCTTCTCATTCACTTTTCAACTTTATATACAAAGCCCTAAATCCTTTTTGGGTGGTCATCCCCTTTTCCCTTTTTTACATGGCCGGCCGTAGCCTAGGCTCTTTTTCCCATTTACCACCATTCTAATTTATCCTATTTCCAACTAATGCATACACTTTGCACAAGAGCGAGCCTGGCGCTCTTTTACAAAGATTCGGGGGTGCTCCCACATTTTAATGGTGCGCCCTTTTACTCTTTTGTTGTCTCGGGGCGACACCGAGGCCTTCTGAGGGTCATGCTCGAACATTTAAATTTTTCAAGGTTTGGTTACCGGTCAAGGCGCCTTTTTCTGCTTTTATCCTGCGCCTTTTTTGCTATTTCCTTTTTCTTCCATTTTTCGCTCCTTTATGCTGCGGGAAACACGGTAACATGGCTACCCCAACAACCATATCATCTTACAAATGATGTTATAGAAGGCCTACAAGTACCAAAGAGGAGACTTTTAAGTGAAGGGGATGCAAGACGAAAATAAGGAGCAAACATGTGGTATCCCCAATACAAGATAATGACTCCCATCGACAAGATGACTATGTGAAGCAAGCGAAGCTCGTACATCTACTACAAAGGCCCTTCAATGTTCCAACTATAACAATTTCGAACATGTGGCAATGAATTGTGCACTGAACCAATAATGGTGTGGCATTGGCAAAACTTCTATTGATAATATGGTAGTATGCTGATGCCATGCACATAGCCAGCTTGCCTAGGGTGGTGGCTGGAGAGAAACCAAGATAAATACTCCCAAAAAACTTGAATGCACCAAGATTGTATATTGGGGAAGCATTTGCTATTTCGTATGCTTAGCAAAATTTGGCTCCCCCTAGCATGGAGCACGGAGGTAGAGGACACGAATGAGATGGTCAATGACGCCTCTACCTATCTAGAAAACAATGTTTCTTTTGTATGTAGGAAGGGCATTGGCAGCATGAATGCCGAGAAGCACAAGCTCATGATTTTCAAAAGCAACAAAGATGAAGCCCCAAGAGGAACACCAAGAAAAAGGGAATTCTCTTGCAAGAAAATCTATCTTGTAACACCAACAAGCTTTTATTTCATTCTTTTGATCACCAAAACAAAGAAAACAGCAAATCTTCACGCAACATCATAGTAGATTTCTCCCACGGATTTGATAGAATCAACCATAATCTTCAAGATCTTCATAGAATCCATCAATTGAACAAAGAACACAAAGAAATACACCATCTTTGAATGGAAATCAATCACATTGTATTCATCTTCAATGTCTTCATAGTTCTCTCTCTCAATCTCTCATATACAGTTACACTGTTTTGATAGAATTGACTATATCTCTGGCTCTCTCTCTCTCTCTCTCTCTCTCTCTCTCTCTCTCTCTCTCTCTCTCTCAATGGTACATCATATCCTCACTACAATACTCTCATAATAACTCTCAATAATCCTTCTTAGGTCGTGGATGCACCTCCCAAGAGATATGTCTGATATGAAGAGTCACCAGAGCCACTACAGTGTCTCTTCACAGCTCACTATTGTCAATGTCACTCAGTCTTCAGCAGCCGCTTCTTCCACTTGTTTTAGCTCTTTTGAGCTTAGATTCATCCTTTCCAAAAGTTAGAAAACTTTTCCAAAGTCACACATACATTCTACAAAACACTTACAGAAGGTCTACAGAATAGTTACAATACAGTACCAGAGCAGCTACAACACAGTTACAGAGCAGAGACAGAGGCTTTACAGAAGGTCTACAGAGGGTCACAGAACCTCATAACTCATACTCAAACCATTCCAAACTATCAAAAACTATTCAATAGGCTTCCAAAAGATCTCAATCTTCATCAATTATCAATCCATGCTTCATACAGAAGATAATCAGAACAAAACAGAAGCTATACAAAAGGTATACATAACCAATTAGAACCTCAACAGAACCTCATAGAGCTTCATATCTCCACTGAGAATCATCATGAACTTCCAAAACATAATCAATATCATCCAAAACACTCTCAAACACTTCCACTAATAACCATACATCACTGTAAATCCATAAAAAATCAATCATTCAGACCTCAAAAACAACAAAAATCAGTCAAAAATTCAGTCTTTTTCCACTCTCAACATATCCCCACACTTAGAAAGGAAGCGTCCTCGCAACCTAAGGAAAAGAAGAATATAAGTTCTCTAAAGAGATCAATTTTATTTTATGTAGGATCTTCAATAATCTCTCCAAACCACGACCCCAACTTATCACCTGTATCTCATAGAAAAATACTACTAAAGGAAAACTCCCGTTATTCATTAACTCATCTGATTAATCATTTAAAAATCATAACAAATTTGTAAAGGATATAAGAGGTTCTCTTCAGCTTTCCACCATAGGCTTTCCATCCACCATCAATAGTTTGAAAAGAGCTCTCGAACAAATTATTCTCAATCAGCATGAACTCATCACATACAATTAACCCACACAAACAATAACACAACCATCTGAATGACACCTCCACAAAGAGAGATATATATCATTAAGAATCATCCAAAATACATTGCAAAGGCATCAATGAAGGTGATTCTTTTTGAAGGCTTGGTGGTTTCGAAAACTATCCATGGAGAAGAATTCATCTACAAATGTATTTGGAGGATTTTGAAAGAACTGCAGGCAGCACATCCTTTCTAGCAAAACAAGGTATTTGCTAGGTAGACAGATTTCAGACCCGTCGTTCACACGCAGTAATTCTTCGCTCTTCATACGCAGCCTGGGTACCACCTTGTATTTTCCAACCCGCAAATATATAAAAAATACATCAAAATAAACAGAAAAAACATAAAAATTTTCAAAAAAATATTAAAATCAGAAAAAAATTACCAAAAAATTTCCAAAAATTTAACAATATTGCTAAAATTATTTGGAATATTTGTAAAGTGGAAATTAAAACAAATAAATTGCAAAAAAAATCAAAATATGAAAATTCATTCAAAATTACATAAAAATTTAGTAAAATTCATTAAAATTTAGTAAAAATATAGAAATAAATTTAGAAAAATTTTGAAAATTTCCACAAATCCCCTGTCTCTTTTTCCACTAATTTCTCAATTATATATATACATATATATATATATATATATATATATATATATATATATATATATATATATATATCCATAAAAGAAAAAAATATTCTTTGAAGCAAAAAAAACCATAATTTTAATACTACACATTATAAAAATTCATTTTAAATCCTAAAAATTGGTTGAAAATCATGGCTGAATTAACATACATTGTTGACACTTGCTAAATGGCTGAAAATTCATTCTTACACTTCATAACATATCCATGTGTTATATATCTTGATTTCATTATTTAAAAAAATAAAAAAACAAAACACAATAGAAAAAAATAAAAATAACAAAATAAATAAATCAAACCAAACAATATAAACAAAACAAACACACTTAAAATATAAAATAAATTAAATAAATTAAATAAAAATAAAAATAAAATAAAAATCAACAAAAACATTAAGGTGCTTTATTTTTTTCAGTCAATGGTCTTTGTTTTTATTTGACAGGATTCCTTGCTTTTGGGGGACTACTACGTACGCCTTCAATCCATTGCATACACACCCCTACCAGGTATTTATTTTGTGAGCTTTATTTATTTTCATTACTCCCTTAACCAAAATTAATTGCTAAAATAAACTATTTTTCACCTACCTTTTTCACGCGCATTCGCGCTAAACACACAATTTAATAATTTAAAATCAACCAGCCGTTCACTTTACATGCGCTATGTGCGGTTAAGAGGCACCTTAATTGTTAATAAAAATGAACTAGTCGTCACAAAAAAAAGCACGTGCTGGCAAAAAAACGCTCCACATCACTATTACTTTCTAATTAATGAATTTGTATTTACAGACCCAGTCTGGGAATCGTAGTCCGGGTTTCCATAAAGCACCGTTTCACCCTAATAAATTGTAATTAAAATTTTAAGAAGGAATCGTTGTTTTCTTATTAAGGTTTATAACCTAATAAAATGTCATCCATTGTTAATAATTTCTTAAAATGAACCCTTCATTACAATAATTTTCCCCTCACTGCACTTTTTCCTCCTTTTTTAATAAACACGCTTCGTGGGATGGGCGTGTAAAGTCCTCTTAGTTGACACTGATGGTCAAGGTTATGGTCCGGTCTTGAGGTACATTTTTATGGTATTATGATTTGTATATATGTTATGATTACAGGTACGATGTGTAGTTCTTTCTTTCTTGCCTGATACAGGGATTTGGGTGCATGCTTGTTGCATCGCATTAAGTTTTCGATCGCATATGTGTAGAGGTCATGCCGAATTTTTTCTAGGATGTGGGTTGTTTGGGGTGGTAAATGGGTTAGCTACGTTTGTGTATGTATGTCCTTTTTTATTGATTCCTTTTTTATAGCCCTTTGGTTATTTTGCAGGCATTCTTTGTGATTATCTGTATTCTGGTGTGTGTGTTTTCCATCTGAATGGCGCCTCATGCTCCTCCTCCTATCCAGTATGTCACGTTGGTCAGTAGGAATTATTCTTCCCTACTGCTGGCTTTTGAGCCTATAGCGAAAGCAGGACTTGCGACTTTCGTGGCTGCTTCATTCCCCTTGATTCCAGATGATCCATTCTTGTGTGATGAGTTCCTTGCCTCATACAGCAAGAAGTCAGGATTGGTTCATGGTACTGCAATGACATTGACACCTCGAGGGTTAGGGAAGGCTCTGTCTCTTCCCTACAAAGGAGAGCCCTTTGTTACAGCTAGACAATTATTCTCCAACGATGAGATTTTCAAGCTGTTACAAAAATACACCAAGAAAATTCTAGATGTCAAGAAAGTGATCAACACTTCAGGAGTATCTTATTCCATGATCACTGATCCTCTGTGGAAGTTGGTCTGCCAGTTCCTCCAAGACAGGTTTATGCCTGCCAAAACACCATCCCATTACTTGTCCAAAGAGCTCTTTAGAGCTTCCAGGATGGTGTTAAAAGGAGTAGCTATTGATTGGAGCACTTACCTACTTACAAAGATGGATCAACATTTTGTCAAAGTAACCAGGGAAAATGTCACAAATGTCACATATGGATCCTACCTGTATGCTTTCTTGACATACTCAGGCCTAAAGCAAGGTGTGCTTCCACCTCCTCCATCTGATCTAGTACCTCCTCCACCACCTTCAGAAGAGTCAAAACCTATTGATATAGAGGATCTTGATTCTCCTCCTCCACTAGTCATTCAGCGAAAACGCTTGAAGCGTGTGACAGATAAAGCTCCTTCAGTTCTTCCTTCAGTTACAATTCTTGCTACTTCTGGCAGTGACCTCCCTGCTTAGCTCACATGTAACAACCTGTTCAGGGCACATAGAGAGGGGTCCTTGGACATATCAATCCCTTCACTAAACAGTCTAGTGTCGGGAGATGCCATTCCATTCCTCTGTAAAGATATCTAGTGAACTTTCAGTGATAGCCTGTGCTCAACAGCTATATGCTTCCTTCTATAAAGAACTGATGCAGTCCAAGGACCAGTTGCATAAGGCAACATCAGAGTTAGCCTCTGCTAAAGACACACTTGCAGATCTATTTAAGCAGATGGAGCAACAAACCCAAATGATTAAGGCTCAAAGAGAAGAGATATCTTCTTTAAAGATTCAGTTAACAGAGGCTCAATCAGAGGTCACTAAAGTCTCAGAGGAGAAGGAGAGGATGTCTAAAGAAACTTAAGAGTTTCAAACTCTTTTAGATGCAAAACTCTCAGCGTTAGAGACTGCTCATGACACAGTGGAATCACAAGCTTCCCAAATCAAGCAGTTGCAAGACCAACTGGCACAGTCACGGTCTATTCCTCCAAGCCCCAATGTTCCACTGATTCCTTCTCTCTCAAAGCAGGACTTGGCAGTTCTCCAGAGACAGGCTACCTTGTGTCCTTTATTCCAAGATAAAGTGGAAAGATTGCAGTCCAGGATGGATTTGGTATGGTCTACATTTGAGCATTTTCAGGAATATGTTCCTCTGGACCATTCTTTCTTTGTCCACTATCAATTGCAAAAGTTGGCCTTTTACATGAAGCTTTCAATGATGGATCTTCCTCTTCCAGAGGATGGTTGGAGTGGGGCTTGGTCTCCTGAGTTACTGACAGAAGTGATCCGTATGGTGTTTGAAGATTCTGTGATGACAGATACCATGTTGCTGTCATACATGTATCTACGGGGATATCTGTTGATTCCAGATGAAGTAGATATGGCCTAGTATGTGGGGGACGTGGTTTTGCAAGCTATTTTGTATGTCAACTATTTGGATTTGCGGATAGATGACATGTTCCAGAGTTACTCTTCAAAAGTGGCTACTTGCCCTGACAATTCCTGGCACTCAATGATTGATTCTGTGGTCCTGAATCAACGTCAGAACACAGCTTCTACCTATGTACAGAGCACTAACCAACTGAGGGTGTATCTCTTAGCTTACCTTTCCATTTGTTGCAACCTTTTTTTATGCCTATCAGAGAAGATCTATCTTAGGTCCCTCTGTTCCTAGCCTATTGTACTACCAACAAATGGCTCATCGCTATGATACCTATCTTTCCCTTTATCAAACCAATTCAACAGCAATCTTACCCCTTCTTTTCCAACCTCAATCTTTTCCTCAAATTCCCATATTTACCTATTGCTCTTTTATCGAAGATAGAGTATTTTCCCCTTCTCCACCATGCCCTTCACCATTCATCCATATACCTTCTACTTTTCCTATTTATCAATCAACACCCTTCCTAACTGATTCCCTTAAATTTTCAGCCACTCCTTTAACTTATTCCTCCTTTTATGATTTTGCCTACCCATCTCTTCATCCTTTGTTACTTATTCAACTTCCATCTCCTGCCACTTCTATTTCTCAACCCCCTCAATTGGTTAGTGAATATGAAGGGTTTGATCAGCAGATTCCCAGAAGAAGAGGATGGAGCTCGACTGATTCTCTTATAGGACCTTAGATTAACTGGCCAATAATTCCAGGAGATTGGACAACTGCCAGTCAAGCATACCAGAACTACCTTCATTTTGCTCACCAATATTCACAATCTCTAGATCCTTCTGTGAGATTGACAGCTCATTTTGCTTGGTATCTAGCATATATGCATAGCCATTCCCATAATGATCAAAAGGCCATTCAAAAACTTTGTATGAATGTCAATGTGAACATTGATTCCCACCAATTGGATGTCCTATATTTTCATGCCCTATGTCTACCTAACAAATACCTTGTTTTGCTAGAAAGAATGTGGTGCCTGCAGTTCTTTCAAAATCCTCCAAAGACATTTGTAGATGAATCCTTCTCCATGGATCGTTTTCGAAACCACCAAGCCTTCAAAAGGGATCACCTTCATTGATGCCTTTGCAATGTATTTTGGATTATTCTTAATTATATATATCTCTCTTTGTGGAGGTGTCATTCAGATGGTTGTGTTAGTGTTTGTGTATGTGTTGTAATAATTGTATGTGATGAGATCATGTTGATTGAAAATCATTGGTTTGAGAGTTCTTTTCAAACTATTGATGGTGATGGTGGATGGAAAACCTATGGTGGAAAGATGAAAAGAACCTCTTATATATTTTACAAATTTGTTATGATTTTTAAATGATTAATCAGATGAGTTAATGAATAATGGGAGTTTTTCTTTAGTAGTATTTTTCTATCATCAGATACAGGTGATAAGTTGGGGTCGTGGTTTGGAGAGATTATTGAAGATTCTACAGAAGATAAAATTGAGCTCTTTAATGAACTTATATTCTTATTTTCCTTAGGTCGCAAGGATGCTTCCTTTCTAAGTGTGGGGATATATTGAGAGTGGAAAAAGACTAAATTTTTGATTAATTTTTGTTGTTTTTGAGGTCTGAAAGATTAATTTTTTATGGATTTAGAGTGATGTATGGTTGTTAATGAAAGTGTTTGAGAGTGTTTTGGATGATATTGATTATGTTTTGGAAGTCCATGATGATTCTCAATGGAGATATGAAGCTCTATGAGGTTCTGTTAAGGTTCTGATTGGTTCTGTGTACCTTCTATATAGCTTCTGTTTTGTTTTGATTATCTTCTGTATGAAGCATGGATTGATGATTGATGAAGATTGAGATCTTTTGGAAGCCTATTGAATAGTTTTTGATAGTTTTCAATGGTTTGAGTATGAGTTATGAGGTTCTGTGACCCTCTGTAGACCTTTTGTAGAGCCTCTGTCTCTGCTCTGTAACTGTACTATAGCTGCTCTAGTACTATATTGTAACTATTCTGTAGACCTTCTGTAAGTGTTCTGTAGAATGTATGTGTGACTTTGGGTAAGTTTTCAAACTTTTGGAAAGGATGAATCTAAGCTCAAAAGAGCTAAAACAAGTGGAAGAAGGAACTGCTGAAGACTGAAGGGAAGATTGAGTGACAGTGACAGTACTGAGCTATGAAGAGACACTATAGTGGCTCTGGTGACTCTTCATATCAGACATACCTCTTGGGAGGTGCATACACGACCTAAGAAGGATTATTGAGAGTTATTATGAGAGTATTGTTGTGAGGATATGATGTACTATTGAGAGAGAGAGAGAGACAGAGACAGAGACAGAGACAGAGACAGAGACAGAGCCAAAGATAGTCAACTCTATCAGCAGTCGGGGAAACTTGCCATCAACAAGCATCAGAAGAGGCTGAAAATGAAGGAAATGGCATTGCCAAGAAAAGAAAATTCAATGGATGTTTGCAAAGTTCCTTCTTCCACTGAAGACTTGGAGATTCTCATTATCAAAGCCACTTTCCACAAGAAGTTCATCCCACAATGGCGGAAACATATTACCATCATGATGCATGCTCCATGTGGTGGACTGTTTCCTCTTCCTATTGAAGTAGTAGAAACTTGCATCATGGTGGAAAACTGTTTGGGAACAAACTAAAGAGCAGAAACAGAGAGAATGACCATCTATGGAAGATTTGGCGTTCATTGAGAAGTTTCCCGCCGACATCATCAAGTGGAAGATTGTGAAGAAGCTTCAGGAGTCTTGGTCTGTGGAGGTTCACGAAGACAAGAAGGAAAAGAGTTGGAATTTGTTTCTTGATGCTCAACAGCAAGATATGTGGGATGCCTGGTGTACTGACTTTTGTTTGTCCAATTAGCAACCCACTGGAAGTTGGTAGACAGAGTGTTTTTCACAACATACACTGTTGAAACCCTTAGAAGCTAGCATTATTATAATGACGCAACAACAATCCTAAGAAGAATGAGTTTTGATACTTTCAAAACAGAATATCTTCCCCTCTGTAGTGGTTTGAAAGCTGAATTCAGAGATGTTGAAAAGAAGGAAGTAGAAGAGATGTTGGCTAGAGAATCCCTCAGAGAATGAAGCCCCCTCTTATACTATCCTATTGAGTCCAGACCAACTGGTTGGAACCCCCTTGATGAATGACGTAATAAAGAGGCAAACGTTAGAACGAGTCCAGAGGTACGCGAGAAGAGAGAATGCAAAAATCAAAGCTGAGAACGAGCTCGCAGCATAAGCCTCCTTTTGATGCCCTAAAAGCACTCTTTACAGAAGTCCCCATGGCGACTCAAGGTCCCCTTCCTAGTCAGATCCGTCCTGGAAATATTGATGACAAGCTAGAAAATGTAATCCCATTGCCAGTTTTTAAGGGAGAGTACAATGAAGACCCTGATCTTCATGTAGCAAAATTTATGGTAGCATGTGTGGCTAATAATGCCAGAACCCCTGAGCATTGATTAGCAATATTCCCCGCCACTTTCAAGGGCGCGGCATTTCAGTGGTATGAGAGACAAGCAGCAGGAACTTTTGATACATGGGACACTGAAGTTGGCCTTCCTCACTAAATTCAGGCGTGAAGATTTTGACGAGCGGATGCGAGAGGAGTTCATGAACCTAAGTTAGTCCTCTGGAGAAAGAGTGGAAGCTTATGTCTCGCGAATGGAATCTATCCTGAAGAGATGGACTAACCATCATTTGGACGAAGGTATCCAGAAAGGAGTGTTTCTTAGGGGCCTACAACCAGAAGTTCGCAAGTTCGTGGAATTGAGAAGATCAATCAATCTGCAAGCTACAGTGGAAGGTGCAAGATTGTATGACGAAGTTGAAGCAAGGCTGTCAATGACTCCATGAAGAGGAGTCTTACCTTCTCCCATGCCTGAAATGGGATACCCACCAAATGCAGTCCCAGGGACAATTCCCTACCCCTATCCCCAAATGCAAGCAGTGCCACAGTATAACGCACCTAACCCACTATGGTCACTGCAGACGACAATGCCTCAAATGATGGTTCAACCACAACAACAGTGGCCTCAAACAGTTCCTCCAGTGGCAATTCAACAACAGTGGAACCCCACCAACTAGAATCAACAACCTCAAGTCTCAACAGGAGCTCTGAATCAGAGCCAGAACAACAGAGGACCTTCTGGATCGACCCAACCAATGTATGCAGTAATTATAGATGCTTCCCAAAATCCCACTACAAGTACTTCAAGAAGTGAAAATCTAAAGAATTACTTATCCAACTCAATTGCAAGTATCAAGAAAGAGCTTCTGGATGTGATTACAGAGCAGCTACAGACGCTGAAGGTGAATACTGCCAATATATCCACTCCTGGGAACTTGAAGAGATGTGATGTGCTCTAATACATGCTGCGGAAAGTGTCATCAAGCGGGACATCTAGCTGTTGAATGTACCCAAAAACCAACCATTCCTAGAGCCTTCTGTTCCTACTGTTTGCGAAAGAACCATACAGAGGATATTTACTCTTTGAAAGAGATGCATAAACAAAGATAGAAGGATGAAAATGCAAGATTCAACTTGCTGGAATCCAAAATGACAACATAGGATATTGGACCAAAGCCTAGGAAATTTGGTCCAAGGAGGTTTCCCTCTAAAAGTTACAGAGGATGACAGTCTGGCGGTGGTCAGAGATCAGAGGTGGAATGTTACAGGTGTGGTGAAAAGGGACATATCTCCCCAAATTGTCCAAACCCTAGACGATTGTGGATTACAAGCCCTTATGCAGTTGATGCAAAGGTGAAGGCCACACTGCAAAGGGCTGTCCAAGTCCAGCCCCTGTAAAGGCCAATGCCACTGATAGCCAACAGAAGGTACAAGAGTCTGCCTCCAATTTGGTAGAGTTGGAAGTTGCTGCTGTTACGCGCACCAAGAAGAAGGAACCAATGGTTCAGAATGAAAATGACTCTCCTACCAAGACTTTGAAGTTCAACCTGCCAATAAAGGGACAGAGCAGTACAGAACAGAACAGTGCAGTACTACAGAGCACTGCAGTGCCACAGCGAGTTACAGAGACAGTCCCAAAAACATGATGAGAGGCCCAAGAGCTAGATGATACAGAAGCACTTTCAGAAATAGAAGAAGTGCCGATGCTGCAATTATTAGAAGAAAAAGGAAAGATGAAAATGGGTGTAGCCCCATTCCCCAGCAAGCTGGAGAAGCCTGTGGATCCTATCCAAGATTATGACTTGTTTAAAGACCTAGACACTTTTAAACCAAACTTAACATTCCGACAGTTGCTGATGTTGTCTCCCAGCTGCCGAAAGAAATTCAAAAGCATCTTGACAAGAAGACGTGGATTAAGGATCACTCCTTCAAGAGCGACCAAGACCAATAAGGCCCCGGAGCCTGTAAAGGAAGTCGATGTGGCTAATATCTTCCTAGATCCTCGAACCCCAGAGATTAGTGTATGGATAGAAGAATGCTTTATTTCAGATGCATTGATTGATGGAGGCTCATCAGTAAACATAATGACGGATGTGACAATGAAGGACTTAGGGTTGCAAGGAATTCAACCTACACAATGGCTTATTAGATTGGCAGACCAAAGCAGAGTCAAACCATTGGGCATCCTCCCATACGTAAAAACAACCCTTGTAGGAAGAGATTATTGGCTGACATATCTGGTGGTCAAACCAAATTCTTATGGGACCTCATACCCTCTACTGTTGGGAAGACCTTGGCTTTTTGAAGCAAGAGCCAGGACGAACTGGTTCAAAGGAACCCTAACCCTAAGCAGAGGACCCAACAAATTGGTGTTAAAGCTGTATGGATCGCAAAATAGCAATGGATCCACATCCATTGAAGTCATAACTAACTCCTCCACGAGGTAACAGATGGTACATCAGGAGATGAAGAGGTTGTTAAGCAGATCTTTCCTAAGAAAATAGAGGCACAGTCCCTAACAGTGGGCAGTATAAGCCTACTGCCTAGGGAAGTAAAATCCTTGTCCATGGGTGAATACCTCCTGCCTCAACTAGAATTAACTTCTAAAATCACCTCTGACAGTGAAATAGAAGCATAGATGTACTGGTCTCCCCGTTACATGACAGTTGTAGAGACAAAGCAGAGACAGTACAAAGACAGTACAGTTACAAAGCAGAGACAGTACAGAGACAGAGCAGATACAGAGCGGATACAAAACAGAGATAGAGTGGATACAGAGATAGTCACAGAGACAGTAACAGACATAGAGCCAGAGCCAGAAGTAGAGTCAAAAGCTGTGACAGAAGCAGAAGCAAATGCAGAGGCAAAAGATATGTTATTCTCCTACAAAGCCTCTACAGAAGCAGAGACAGAGCCTCCAAAGGACGAGGATGAAAATGATGGGAAGAAAACGAAGCAGGTTATGAAAGTGCAGATGAAGAATTCCTCTGATAGAGGATGATCTTGTTGGTGTTCCTACATAGACCTCAGAGTTCGAAGATCTCCGGGTGTTTGATGGAATGACTATGGTTCCATTTGGGTTGATCAATGGAACACAAAGTATGCAAAATTTGTATAGGCAATGGATTAAAAGCATAAAAATTAAGTTCACCAGTGGTTCCTATCGCCCTGACTGTTCAGTCCAAAGAAAAGATGATGATGATGCCCCTGCCAATAGAAGCTAGAGCCATTAGAGCCCCGGCCTCTAGCAGGTCCGTGCTATGTGACATTCCTGGATGCATCCTCTAAAGATGAATCCTTAAGTCCTAAAGAAATCACTACTCATACAGAAGCAAACAAAGCTCTGATACCCTTCCAGCAACCTAAAAAGACGAATGAGTCATCTATTCATAAGGAGGACACTGGTTCTAGTGGAACATCAGACGAGGATACTAATCTCTTGAAAGAGTCAGATCTCTATCCAAAAGCAATCCGTGGGACATTCATCCGTGAAGTGGAAGGTGAAAGGCAAGTAATGTTCATGGATACTGACGGTACTGAACGTCACCTGAAAGTGGGTCTCAACCTTCCAGAAGAAGAACTAGTGGTCCTACAAGACTTACTAAAGGAGAATTTAGATGGTTTGCTTGGTCATACAAAGATCTAAAGGGGATTGATCCCACAATATGCCAACATCACATTGACCTAGAGCCCAATGCCAAACCTGTAAGGCAAAGACAAAGGCATATGAATCCTAATTATTATGCTCTGGTCAAGGCTAAATTATTGAAACTTCTTGAAGCAGAGTTCATTCATCCCGTGGCTAACAGTGAATGGGGTTCACCCATTGTGGTAGTACCCAAAAAGAATGGAAAACTTCGAATATGTGTGGACTTCCGAAAGCTCAATTCGAAGACGAAGAAGGATCATTTTCCTATCCCTTTTACAAAACAACTATTGGACACAATGGCAGGTGATGAGCTCTATTTCCTCTTGGATGGATTCAGCGGATATAACCAAGTCCAAATCGCAGAAGAGGACCAATCCAAAACAACCTTCACCACAGAATGGGGGACCTATGCCTATAGAGTGATGCCATTTGGGCTCTGTAATGCTCCTGCCACCTTCTAACGAGTAATGATGGCTGCCTTCCAGAATCATCTTCATGATTTCATTGAGGTGTATCTTGATGAGTTTTGTGTCTATAATTTGATCCTGAGCAGCACTGGGGACACCTAGAGCAATGTTTTGACAGATACTGAGAGCGTGGGATTTCTCTCAACCCCGAAAAATGTGTCTTTGGCGTCTCCTTGGGAGTTCTTTTGGGCCATATTGTCTCGGCACATGGGATTGCAACAGACCCCACAAAGATTGAAAAGATTGCCGCTTTAACAGCACCAACAAACCTCAAGCAATTGAGAGGATTTCTTGGCCATGTGGGCTACTACAGAAGATTTATTGCACATTTGGCAACCAAGACATCCCCTCTGCACAAGCTCCTAAGGAAAGAGGTGGATTTCCTTTGACTGACAACTCTGAAGAAGCCTTTAATTCCCTCAAACAATGCCTGATCCAAGCACCTATCTTACAGCCTCCTGATTGGACGAAGGAGTTCCATGTGCACACAGATGCATCAGTTGAAGGGCTAGGTGTTGTCCTATGTCAAAAGGGCCCCTCTAAATTAGATCAATCGATATATTATGCAAGCCGAAAGGTCATTGATAGGGAACAGAACTACACAGTGAACAAAGCTTGAGTGCTTGGCAATGGTGTTTGCACTGGAGAAGTTTCGACACTATCTACTGTCAACGCATTTCAAGTTCTATGTGGATCATGAAGCCTTGTCCTTCCTAATGAGCAAAGCAGATGTTAAAGGATGACTAATGAGATGGTTGCTACTATTCCAAGAGTTTGATTTTGAAGTGGTCACTAAGCCTGGCCGTTCCCATGTCCTAGTTGATCATCTATCACGGATCCCTCAAATAGAAGAAGAGAAACAGGATGATCCTGACCTTCCTAATGCTTCTTTGTTTCTAGTTGAAACAATTACTCCCTAGTATGCAAACATAGCCAACCTCCTGGCAACTCAACAATATCCTCCTGGCATCTCAAGCCGTGAGAAGAAGAAGCTTCTGTTAGATTCAGCCCCCTACACTTTGCTAGGTGGTGCACTGTACAAAAGAGGCAAAGATGAAGTGCTGCGAAGATGTGTTGCAGGGGATGAAATCGGCATAGTATTGAAACCATGCCATGACGAACCATGTGGTGGACACTTCGCAGGAGAAGCGACAGCCAGGAAGGCTCTATTAGTAGGATACTGGTGGCTGACCCTCCACAAGGATGCACATGATTACTGTAAGAGATGTGATGCTTGTTAGCGAATGGGGAAACCCACCAAAACAAGTGACATGCCACTGCAACCCATTCTTCCCCTAAATCCGTTTGAGAAGTGGGGGATTGATTTTGTGGGTCCCATTGATCCACCTACTAGATGGAAGCAGAACAGATACATCTTAGTATGTATGGATTATGTCACAAAGTGGTGGAAACTAAAGCCTTGAAGCGGGATGATGGTAACAGCGTAGCCCTATTCATGTACGAGAATATTGTCACCCGTTTTGGCAGTCCCCTTGAGCTAGTAAGTGACAGAGATACTCATTTCCTTAACAAAATCATAGAGGAGCTGACTGAGCTGTATAAGATCCGCCATCGTAAGTCCACTCCCTATTACCCTAGAGCCAACGACCAAGTTGAAGTCACCAATCGCATCATTTGCTCGATTCTAACAATAAGATTGCCACACATCGTCGCGACTGGGACGATTGACTTACAGAGGCCCTCTGGGTATATAGAACCTCTCATAAGGCAGCTACAGGACAGACCCCTTTCCAGCTAGTGTATGGTATAGAGGCTGTCTTCCCTGTTGAGCTGGAATTTCCCTCTTTGCGAGTGGCAGTTAAAGAATGCTTGGGAGATAGTGAGTCACTGCAATGCTGTCTCCTGCACTTGGAATGCTTGGATGAGATACGGCGGATGGCCTTACAGTGCATAGAAACCACTCAAGCACGACGCAAAGCCTATCATGATAGTTTCATCAAGCACAAGGAGTTCAAAGAAGGTGATCTTATTCTAGCCTATGATTCGAGATTTGGCAAGTTTCCTGGCAAGCTTCAGCAATGGTGGATAGACCCGTACAAGGTACTTGTTGTCAATCCTAACGGCTCTGTTCAGGTGGTGTAGACCGTTGATGCCCCTGATGATCCTTTCCTCATCAATGGCTATCGCCTGAAGAAGTACTTCCCTCCTTGGGGATCTTGACAATCACAATCAACCTACCCTTTCCCTTTTGGGCGTCGCACTGTCCTTCTTGTCGTGCTTCCGATACCCCTTATGATTCTCCTCATGAGGCGGTCTCGTTCTGCTACCTCCTCGCAGAAACATCTCAACCCGATATTGTTCTCTTCTCGTCTGATCCAACAACGGTGGCGAGGTTGGTCCTGACACATGGTATTTCTACAATTCTCTTTCTTATTTTTATTTTTTTAAAGAGAAAAGGATAAAGAAAAAAAAAACAAACAAAACTGTTATGGGATAAAAGGAAGAAATTCCCTATCATAACAGGCCTCGTTCCAAGAAAAGGTGGAAATACCCTTGGGCGAGAAGCTGACTATGGAAAAGGTGGTAACACCCCGTAGTTCAAATTAGGTGACTCACCAGCAGAACCTCTTCAACAAAAGTAAATTGAAGCCACCTCCCTTGGTGCACTATCTCTGCAATATTAGTCCGACTTCCCTTCTTAACAAATGACTCTTCTTACAAATCATTGAAGTATGAGATTCGTAGGCTGCCTCCCTGGGTACGCCTCCTCCTCAAGATCCTGACGACAACAATAGTCGACATGATCTTCATCACCAACCCCTTGAGTGATGTGAGCTTTCATCCTAACAGGATGGGGATGTGAGCATGGGCTACCCTCTGTATCTATCAGAGAGTGAGACAGAGGATGGGGTGAGTGACGAGTGTTTCCCTTCAAACCAAATGAGAGGTGAAGATGTGTGAACGGAGTATTGTACACACGTGATGGGCCTCTCAATGCACAATACACGATCTGTTCCTGTGCATTGCACCATAAGGCTCCCTGGCCTTTCTTTTTGCACTGTATGCCGGCATAGGGTGGGATGCACAGTTGCACCATCCAAAGCGCACAAGGCATACAACCTCTACACAAGTGACAGTGAGGATTACATCAATGGGTTTCAGGAAAGGGCTACCCTCTGTATCTTTCAACAGAGCGCGAGACAGAGGGTGGGCTGAGTGTGACTGGTGTTTCTTCAATCAATTATCGAGAGGTGAGGATTGAGGGATGTTACAACAATTGGAGTCAGGTACGTTTCCGTTTCCCTATGCACCCATGGGATGGGTCTCTACCATCAACACAAGACACGTCAATCTGTTCTGTATACTGCACTACAAGGCTCCCTGGCCTTCCTACTTGCACCTATGCTAGATGGGTGGGTTGCACTAATGTACCATCAATTATGCACCCTGACATAACATGGAGCCCCAAGATAACAAGGAAACGGGAATTCTCTTGCAAGAAAATCTATCTCCTAACACCAGCAAGCTTTTATTTCATTCTTTTGATCACCAAAACAAAGAAAACAACAAATCTTCATGCAACATCATAGTAGATTTCTCCCACGGATTTGATAGAATCAACCATAATCTTCAACATCTTCATAGAATCCATCAATTGAACAAATAACACAAAGAAATACACCGTCTTTGAATGGAAATCAATCACATAGTATTCATCTTCAATGTCTTCATAGTTCTCTCTCTCAATCTCTCATATATAGTTACACTGTCTTGAAAGAATTGACTATCTCTAGATCTCTCTCTCTCTCTCTCTCTCAATAGTACATCATATCCTCACTACAATACTCTCATAATAACTCTCAATAATCCTTCTTAGGTCGTGGATGTACCTCCCAAGAGGTATGTCTGATATGAAGAGTCACCAAAGAACCTAAAGTGTCTCTTCACAGCTCACTACTATCACTGTCACTCAATCTTTTCTTCAGTCTTCAGCAGCTGCTTCTTCCACTTGTTTTAGCTCTTTTGAACTTAGATTCATCCTTTCCAAAAGAAAGAAAACTTTCCCAAAGTCACATATACATTCTACAGAACACTTACAAAAGGTCTACAGAACAGTTACAGTACAGTACCAGAGCAGCTACAGTACAGCTACAGAGCCGAGACAGAGGCTCTACTGAAGGTCTACAGAGGGTCACAGAACCTCATAACTCATACTCAAACCATTCCTATCAAAAACTATTCAATAGGCTTCCAAAAGATCTCAATCTTCATCAATCATCAATCCATGCTTCATACAGGAGATAATCAGAACAAAACAGAAGCTATACAGAAGGTATACAAAACCAATCAGAACCTCATAGAGCTTCATACCTCCACTGAGAATCATCATGAACTTCCAAAACATAATCAATATCATCCAAAATACTCTCAAACACTTTCACTAACAACCATACATCACTCTAAATCCATCAAAAATCAATCATTCAAAAACAACAAAAATCAGTCAAAAATTCAGTCTTTTTCCACTCTCAACATATCCCCACACTTAGAAAGGAAGCGTCCTCGCAACCTAAGGAAAAGAAGAATATAAGTTCATTAAAGAGCTCAATCTTATCTTTCATAGGATCTTCAATAATATCTCCAAACCACGACCCCAACTTATCACCTGTATCTGATAGAAAAATAATACTAAAGGAAAACTCCCATTATTCATTAACTCATCTGATTAATCATTTAAAAATCATAACAAATTTGTAAAGGATATAAGAGGTTCTCTTCAGCTTTCCACTATATGCTTTCCATCCACCATCAAGATCAATAGTTTGAAAAGAGCTCTCGAACCAATGATTTTCAATCAGCATGATCTCATCACATAGAATTATTATAACACACACACAAACACTAACACAACCATCTGAATGACACCTCCACAAAGAGAGATATATATCATTAAGAATCATCCAAAATACATTGCAAAGGCATCAATGAAGGTGATCCCTTTTGAAGGCTTAGTGGTTTCGAAAACGATCCATGGAGAAGGATTCATCTACAAATGTCTTTGGAGGATTTTGAAAGAACCGCAGGCAGCACATCCTTTCTAGCAAAACAATGTATCTGCTAGGTAGACATAGGGCATGAAAATACAGGACATCCAACTGGTAGGAGTCAATGTTCACATTGACATTCATAAAAAATTTTGGAATGGCCTTGTGATCATTATGGGAATGCCTATGCATATATGCTAGATACCAAGCAAAATGAGCTATCAATCTCACAGAAGGATCTAGAGATTGTGAATATTGGTGAGCAAAATGAAGGTAGTTCTGGTATGCTTGACTGGCAGTTGTCCAATCTCCTGGAATTATTGGCCACTTAATCTGAGGTCCTGTAAGAGAATCAGTGGAGCTCCATCCTCTTCTTCTGGGAATATGCTGATTAAACCCTTCATATTCACTAACCAACTGAGGCGGTTGAGAAATAGAAGTGGCAGGAGATGGAAGTGGTTTAAGTAACAAAGAATGAAGAGATAGGTAGCCAAAATCATAAAAGGAGGAATAAGTTAAAGAAGGAGTGGCTGAAAATTTTAGGGAATCAGTTAGGAAGGATGTTAATTGATAAATAGGAAAAGTAGAAGGTATATGGATGGATGGTGAAGGGCATGGTGGAGAAGGGAAAAATACTCTATCTTTGATAAAATAGCAATAGGTAAATATAGAAATTTGAGGAAAAGATTGAGGTTGGAAAAGAAGGGGTAAGATTTCTATTGAATTTGTTTGATAAAGGGAAAGGTAGGTATCATAACGATGAGCCATTTGTTGGTAGTACAATAGGCTAGGAACAGAGGGACCTAAGACAAATCTTCTCTGATAGGCATAAAAAAAGGTTGAATCAAATGGAAAGGTAAGCTAAGAGATCTACCCTCAGTTGGTTAGTGCTCTGTACATAGGTAGAAGCTGTGTTCTGACGTTGATTCAGGACCACAGAATCAATCATTGAGTGCCAGGAATTGTCAGGGCAAGTAGCAACTTTTGAAGAGTAACTCCGGAACATGTCATCTATCCATAAGTCCAAATAGTTGACATACAAAACAGCTTGCAAAACCACGTCCCCCACATACCATGCCATATCTACTTCATCTAGAATCAACAGATCTCCCTGTAGATACATGTATGACAGCAGCATGATATCCGTCGTCATAGAATCTTCAAACACCATACGGACCACTTCTGTGAGTAACTCAGGAGATCAAGCCCCACTCCAACCATCCTCTGGAAGAGGAAGATCCATCGTTGAAAGCTTCATGTAAAAGGCCAACTTTTGCAATTGATAGTGGACAAACAAAGGTCTGGAGGAATATATTCCTGAAAATGCTCAAATGTAGACCATAGCAAATCCATCCTAGACGGCAATCTTTCCACTTTATCTTGGAATAAAGGACACAAGGTAGCCTGTCTCTAGAGAACTCCCAAGTCCTGCTTTGAGAGAGAAGGAATCAGTGGAACATTGGGACTTCGAGGAAGAGACCATGACTATGCCAGTTGGTCTTGAAACTGCTTGATTTGGGAAGCTTGTGATTCCACTGTGTCATGAGCAGTCTGTAAGGCTGAGAGTTTTGCATCTAAAAGAGTTTGAAACTCTTGAGCTTCTTTAGACATCCTCTCCTTCTCCTCTGAGACTTTAGTGATCTTTGATTAAGCCTCTTTTAACTGAATCTTTAAAGAAGATATTTCTTCTCTTTGAGCCTCAATCATTTGGGTTTGTTGCTCCATCTACTTAAACAGATCTGCAAGTGTGCCTTTAGCAGAGGCTAACTCTGATGTTGCCTTATGCAACTGGTCCTTGGACTGCATCAGTTCTTCATAGAAGGAAGCATACAGTTGTTGAGCACAGGCTGTCTCACTGAAAGTTCAATCGAACTCTGGATATCTTTAGAGAGGAATGGAATGGTATCTCCCGACACTAGACTGTTCAGTGAAGGGACTGATATGTCCAAGGAACCCTCTCTATGTGCCTGAACAGGTTGTTACATGTGAGATAAGCAGGGAGGTCACTGCCAAAAGTAGCAGGAATTGTAAATGAAGGAAAAACTGAATGAGCTTTTTTTGCCACACGCTTCAAGCATTTTCGCTGAATGACTAGTGGAGGAGGAGAATCAAGATCCTCTATATCAATAGGTTCTGACTCTTTTGAAGGTGGAGGAGGTACTGGATCAGATGGAGGAGGTGGAAGCACACCCTGCTTTAGGCCTAAGTATGTCAAGAAAGCATACAGGTAGGATCCATATCTGACATTTGTGACATTTCCCTTGGTTACTTTGACGAAATGTTGATCCATCTTTGTAAGTAGGTAAGTGCTCCAATCAATAGCTACTCCTTTTACACCATCCTGGAAGTTGTAAAGAGCTCTTTGGACAAGTAATGTGATGGTGTTTTGGCAGGCATAAACCTGTCTTGGAGAAACTGGCAGACCAACTTCCATAGAGGATCAGTGATCATGGAAATAGATACTCCTGAAGTGTTGATCACTTTCTTGACATCCAGAATTTCCTTGGTCTGCTTCTGTAACAACTTGAAAATCTCATCGTTGGAGAATAATTGTCTAGCTGTAACAAAGGGCTCTCCTTTGCAGGGAAGAGGCAGAGCCTTCCCTAACCCTCGGGGTGTCAATGTCATGGTAGCACCATGAACCAGTCCCGACTTCTTGCTGTATGAGGCAAGGAACTCATCACACAAGGATGGATCATCTAGAATCAAGGGGAATGAAGTAGCCACAAAAGTCGCAAGTCCTACTTTCGCTATAGGCTCAAAAGCCAGTAGGGAAGAATAATCCCTACTGACTAGCAGGACATACTGGTGGATAGGAGGAGGAGCGTGAGGCACCATTCAGATGGAAATCACACACACCACAACACAAACAATCACAAAGAATGCCTGCAAAACAACCAAACGGCTATAAAAAAGGAATCAATCAAAAAGGACATACATACACAAACGTAGCTAACCCATTTACCACCCCAAACAACCCACATCCTAGAAAAAATCCAGTATAACCTCGACACATATGCGACCGAAAACTTCATGCAATGCAACAAACACGCACCCAAATCCCCGTATCAGGCAAGAAAGAAAGAACTACACACCGTACCCGTAATAGTAACACATATACAAATCATAACACCATAAAAATGTACCTCAAGACTGGACCATAACCTTGACTATCAGTGTCAACTAAGAGGACTTTACGTGTCCATCCCACAAAGCGTGTTTATTAAAAAAGGGAGAAAAAGTGCAATGAGGGGAAAATTATTGTAATAAAGGGTTCATTTTAAGAAATTATTAACAATGGATGACATTTTATTAGATTATAAACCTTAATAAAAAAACGGCGGTTCCTTCTTAAAATTTTAATTTACAATTTATTAGGGTGAAACGGTGCTTTATCGAAAATCGGACTACGATTCCCAGACTGGGTCTCTAAATGCAAATTCATTAATTCAAAATTAATAGTGATGTGGAGTGCTTTTTAGCCAGCGCGTGCTTTTTTTTGTGACGTCTGGTTCATTTTTATTAACAATTAAGGTGCCTCTTAAGCACACGTAGCGCGTGCAAAGTGAATGGCTGGTTGATTTTAAATTATTAAATTGTGTGTTTAGCGCGAATACGTGTGAAAAATGTGGGTGAAAAATAGTTTATTTTAGCAATTAATTGTGGTTAAGGGGATAATGAAAATAAATAAAACTCACAAAATAAATACTTGGTAGGGGTGTGTATGCAATGGACTGAAAGTGCACGGAGTAGTCCCCCAAAAGCAAGGAATTCAGTCAAACAAAAACAAAGACCACTGATGAGACTGAAAAAAAAAGCACCTTAGTGTTTTTATTTTTTTTTATTTTTTTTATTTTGAGTATTTTATTTATTTTGTATTTTAGGTGTCTTTGTTTTGTGTATATTGTTTTGTTTGGTTTATTTGTTTTGTTATTTTTATTTTTTTCCTGTTGTGTTTTGTTTTGTTTTTATTTTTTATTTATTTTTTAATAATTAAATCAGGATATATAACACATGGATATGTTATGAAGTGTAAGAATGAATTTTCAGCCATTTAGCAAGTGTCAATAATGTATGTTAATTCAACCATGATTTTCAGCTGATTTTTAGGATTTAAAATGAATTTTTATGATGTGTAGTATTAAAATTATGATTTTTTTCTTCAAATAATATTTTTACCTTTTATGAAAAAATATATTTTTTTAATTGAGAAATTAGTGAAAAAAGAGACAAGGAATTTGTGAAACTTTTTGGATTTTTTTGAATTTATTTTTATATTTTTACTAATTTTTAATGAATTTTGCTCATTTTTCATGTAATTTTGAATTAATTTTCAGATTTTGAAATTTTTGCAATTTATTTCTTTTAATTTTCACTTTATAAATATTCCAAATAATTTCAGTAATATTGGTAAATTTTCAAAAAAATGTAAATTTTTTTATTTTAAATACTTTTTTTGGAATTTTTTATGTTTTTTCTGTTTATTTTGATGTATTTTTTATATATTTGCGGGTTGGAAAATACAAGGTGGTACCCGGGCTGCGTGTGAATAGCGAGGAATGACTGCGTGTGAATGGCGGGTCTGCAATCTCCATCGCACAGACAAGTCGAAAGCACGTGAACGCCCGCTAGCACACCAGTACGCAGTAGGAAAAAGAACGAAAGAGAAAAGGCGGGAACGGGGGCTAACTGAGTAGATTAGGTGAATTAGGTTAGCTTAGTCGGATAAAGTCGATTAAGTTAAGTTAGTTGAATAAATCAATTAAGTGAGTTAAATTAAGGTAGTTGGTTAAGTTAGGGCAAGTCAGGTCAAGTAAGTTTGGTTAGTCAAGGTAGGTCAGGTAAGTCAGAGTAAGTATGGTAAGTTTGGTCTAGTTAGGTTAGTCTAAGCTAGGGGTTTAAACTAACTAGGGTCAATGGGTGGGGGGTTAACTAACCAAGGTTAGGTAATGGGTGGGTCAGTTAGTGGGGGGGGGGGGGGGGGAGGGTTAATTAACTATGGTTAAGTTAGTAGGGGGTTCAATTAACTATGGTGAAGTTAGTGGGGGGCTTAATTAACTATGGTTAAGTTAGTAGGGGCGCAGCTGAGACTGGAGGAGGTGGCGGCCACGACAAAGGGCGGGCGGCGAGGCGTCGTCCAGAGGGCGGCGTCACGGGGAGGCGTTGGAGGGCGGCCGAACGGCGCTTCACAAGGCCAAGGGGGGGGGGAGAGAAGAAGGAGCATGAGGAGATGGAGAAGAGGAGAAAAGAGAAGAGAAAGGGGAAGAAGCAGGGAGGAAGGAGGAGAGAGGAAGAAAGGAGGAAGAAGAAGCAGGGAGGGAGGGACGTGACGCAACCGCCAACAGGTAAGGTTTTTTTTCTTTTTTTGTTCTTTTTTTCTTCTTCTTTTTTTCATTTGTGTGTTTCTTTTTTTGTCTTTTTTTTTCTTCTTCTTTTTATTTTTTTCCTCTCTTGTTGTTTTTTTTTCTTTTTCTCTTTTTGTTTTGTGTTTAGTGGTGTTGGTTTTGTTTTTCTCTTCTTGGGTTCATGTTTTTTTATTTTATTTTATTTTTTATTTTTTATTGTTTTTTATTTTGTCTTGCTTGGTTTGTTTTTTTTTTGTGGGTTTTTTTTGTTGTTTTTTTTTCTCTTTTCTTTCTTGTCGTTCTTTTGGTTTTCTTTTTTCTATCGCTTCCTTTTTTAATTAATTCTCTTTAGTATATATATATATATATATATATATATATATATATATATATATATATATATATATAGTTTTTTCTGTTGCCTGTGGGTGTTTTTATTTTTTGGTTTTTGTTTTTAAAGGAAAAATAGAAAAATAAAATGAAAAATGAAAAATGGAGGGGCAAAAAACACAGCCTCGGCTCGCGCGTATACGCGCGGGCAGGGATGCAGTGATGGGGTCAAACGGTCAGGACGGTGACATATAAGCCACGAACGCCACGGGGCGTCCCGAGGCGTGTAAAACCAAAAACAGGCGCATTCACGCGCGAGGCAAGAAACGGGGTCACACGGGAAAAATGAAGAAAAATTAATAAAATCCAAATCGTTCGTCAAATCAAAAATCCATAAAAAGAAAAAATGTGCTGGGAGATGAGGAGAAAAGGATGGAAACATGCAACACCGGGTCCGGGGCAAAATCAGGGTGTTCACATGAAAAAAACGCAAAAAAAAAACTCGAAAACACATACGTGTATTAATATCGGAGAATCCGCACATCGGAACGAAGTGCCAAAACAAGAAAAGTGTGCAGAATAAGGTTGGCAACAACCCTATCATGATAAAACGCAGTTTCAGCGAGATAGGATATGTTTACATGGGAAAAACCCCAAAAATGGGCCTTAAAATGGACTTGGAAATTAATACGGAAAGAACCGTGCGTCGGAATAGCGGGCAGTAAAAAGGAAAAATGTCCCGAAAAAAGGGATTCACAGGTTTGGCACATGTCACATTAGAAGTGTTTGCTTATTATTTTATTAGTTGTCGCTTAATAAATTAATTTTTTTCCATTCCATTAAATTTTCTTCAAAAATAACAACGCAAAGTAACCTTCTTGTTTGCTTGCTTGAGATCCATCCGGACATGATGGACCATATATGAAAATCTTAGCCAATTTGTATTTCCTTAGGAGTCCAATTCCGTAATCCGACCATCAAAACTTAGTTTGGGGGAAATTAGGAGGGGTTCACGTGGAAAAAACACGAAAAATGCATCCGAAAACACTCGAACAAATGAATATCTTAAAATTTGGCAGTCTGAAGAGGGGGGAGGAAAAAGAAAAAAGTGGGGGAAGGCAGGACAAGGTTGTTAAATCAAACTGAAATTCCGGTAAAAATAGAGCATGTTCACATGGAAAAATGTGAAAAATAAACACGAAAAAGGTCCCAAAACCCGTGAAAATTGATAACGGATGAACCGTGCATCGGAATGATAGGAAATAAGAAGAAAAAATGTCACATGGAATGGGTAGGACAGGCCTGACATATCTGATCAGGGTTCCGAAGCAATAAAGACGCGTTCACATGGAAAATCGTCCCATTTATGAAAATTATTTCAAAAATTAATA
This sequence comes from Lygodium microphyllum, assembly GCF_053477565.2. Lineage (NCBI taxonomy): Eukaryota > Viridiplantae > Streptophyta > Polypodiopsida > Schizaeales > Lygodiaceae > Lygodium > Lygodium microphyllum. Next base: position 11,632,256 of record NC_141149.1, on the reverse strand, counting down.
ACTTAAGAACCATATGTCAGAACAGGGGTTGGTAAAAAGGAAAAATGGGAAATTCGAAGGAACGAACACGGTTGTAAGGTTGGATCAAGATTCCGGTGAACGTAGGGTACATTCACATGGAAAAATCACAAAACAAAGAATAATGTCAAACGGTCAAGAAACAACCCCGAGGACAGGGTAAAATAGAACAAAAGGGTAGGGAAGGGACCCATCAGGGTAAAATAAAATCACAGCATAGATGCAAGATCATAACAGGGTACATGCATGGGGGTATGCAACATGGACGCGTAGGGACGGGTTCCCACACTTAAAACCTTAGCAGGAAGGGTAAATCCATCATCAAGAACCTGGTACCTCACATCAGACAAACCATGACATCCCCACACTTAAGATATGACCGGTACTGAGAAACAGAAGGTGTAGGGTTAGAAAAACTTGGCCCATATTGCCGAGGAGGAATGTCGACTACGAGATTGCGTCTGGTATCGTTGTGTCAGCTGGAGGAGGTAACAAGGTGTCTTCACAACACAGGTCCTTCATCCTTCATGGCAGGGACCATGCGGCAGTACCTAGGGAGGTAGCTGGTTGAAAGAATCACTGGAAATTTGTCGATAGCGAGGGATATTGCACTCAACTCACGAGCACTCAAATGGAATGAAAGAACAGTCACTCGCCCCATTACTAATATCACTCGAGGAAATAAGGATGAAAACCCAGAGCTCACACCCGGTTTAGGAATCGACAAGGGGATGGTGTGAAGAAAGTATGCCAGGGTGCATAATTGATGGTGCACTAGTGCAACCCGCCCATCTGCCCCATAGGTGCAAGTAGGAAGGCCAGGGAGCCTTGTAGTGCAGGGTACAGAACATAATGACGTGTCCTATGTTGATGGCAGAGACCCAGCCCGTGGGTGCATAGGGAAACGGAAACGTACATGACTCCAATTGTTGTAACGTCCCTCAATCCTCACCCTCTCGATAATTGATTGAAGAAACACCAGTCACACTCAACCCACCCTCTGTCTCGCGCTCTGTTGAAAGATACAGAGGGCAGCCCTTTCCTAAAACCCATTGATGTAATCCTCACTGTCACTTGTGCAGAGGTTGTATGCCTTGTGTGCTTTGGATGGTGCAACTGTGCATCCCACCCTGTGCTGGCATACAATACAAGAAGGAAGGCCAGGGAGCCTTATGATGTAGTGCACAGGAACAGATCATGCATTGTGCATTGAGAGGCCCATCCCTTGCGTGCAACACTCCATTTACACATCTTCACCTCTTACTTGGTTTGAAGGGAAAGACTGGTCACTCACCCCACCCTCTGTCATCAAACTCTTGGAATAGGAGTAACTATCTCATCAGTCATCCTTTAACATCTGCTTTGTTCATCAGGAAGGACAAGGCTTCATGATCCACATAGAACTTGAAATGCGTTGACAATAAATAGTGTCAAAAATTCTCCAGTGTAAACACCATTGCCAAGCACTCAAGCTCTGTCCACTGTGTAGTTTCATTCCCTATCAGTGACCTTTCGGCTTGCATAATATATCGATTGATCTAATTTAGAGGTGCCCTTTTGACATAGGACAACACCTAGCACTTCAATTGATGCATCTGTGTGCACATGGAACTTCTTCATCCAAACAGGAGGCTGTAAGATAGGTGCTTGGATCAGCCACTGTTTTAGGATATTAAAGGCTTCTTCATAGACATCAGTCCAAAGGAAATCCGCCTCTTTCCTTAGGAGCTTATGCAGAGGGGCTGCCTTAGTTGCAAAATGTGCAATAAATCTTCTGTACTAGCCCACATGGCCAAGAAATCCTCTCAATTGCTTGAGGTTTGTTGGTGCTGTTAAGGCAGCAATCTTAAAATAAATATGGCCCAAAAGAACTCCCGAGGAGACGCCAAAGACACATTTGTCGGGGTTGAGAGAAATCCCATACTCGTGGCATCTGTCAAAACATTACTCTAGGTGTCCCCAATGCTCACGGATCAAGCTATAGACACAAAAGTCATCCAGATACACCTCAATGGGATCATGCAAATGATTCTGGAAGGCAGCCATCATAACTCGTTGGAAGGTGGCAGGAGCATTACAGAGCCCAAATGGCATCACTCTATAGGCATAGGTCCCCCATTTTGTGGTGAAGGTTGTTTTGGATTGGTCCTCTTTTACGATTTAGACTTGGTTATATCCGCTAAATCCATCCAAGAGGGAATAAAGCTCATCACTATTAGCCACATGATAAATGAACTCTGCTTCAAGAAGTTTCAATAATTCAGCCTTCACCTAAGCAGAATAGTTAGGATTCATACGCCTTTGTCTTTGCCTTCTAGGTTTGGCATCGAGCTCTAGGTCAATGTAATGTTGGCATACTGTGGGATCAATCCCCTTTAGGTCTTTGTATGACCAAGCAAACACATCTAAATTCTCCTTTAATAAGTCTCGCAGGACCACTAGTTCTTCTTCTGGAAGGTTGAGACCCACTTTTAGGTGACGTTCAGTACCATCAGTATCCAAGAATATTACTTGCCTTTCACCTTCCACTTCACAGATGAATGTCCCATGAATTGCTTCTGGATAGAGGTCTGACTCTTTCAAGGGAGTAGTATCCTCGTCTGATGTTCCACTAGAACCAGTGTCCTCCTTCTGAACAGATGACTCATTCGTCTGTTTAGGTTGCTGGAAGGGTATCAGTTGCTTCTGTATGAGTAGTGATTTCTTCAAGACTTAAGGATTCATCTTCAGAGGATGCATCCAGGAATGTCACATAGCACGGACCTGCTAGAGGCCGGGGCTCTGATGGCTCTAGCTTCTGTTGGCAGGGGACATCATCATCATCTTTTCTTTGGACTGAACAATCAGGGTGACAGAAGCCACTGGTGAACTTTATTTTTTATGGTTTTAATCCATTGCCTATACAGATTTTGCATACTTTGTGGTCCATTGATCAACCCAAATGGAACCATAATCATTCCATCACGCACCTGGAGATCTTCGGACTCTGAGGTCTCTATAGGGACATCAACAAGATCATCCAGAGGGAATTCTTCATCTGCACTTTCATAACCTGCTTCGTTTTCTTCCTCATCATTTTCATCCTCGTCCTTTGGAGGCTCTGTCTCTGCTTTTGTAGAGGCTCTGTAGGAGAAGAACAGATCTTCTGCCTCTACATCTGCTTCTGCTTCTGTCACAGCTTTTGACTCTGCTTTTGGCTCTGGCTCTGTGTCTGTTATTGTCTCTGTGACTATCTCTGTATCCACTCTGTCTCTATTCTGTATCTGCTCTGTATCTGCTCTGTCTCTGTACTGTCTCTGCTCTGTAATTGTATTGTCTATGTACTGTCTCTGCGACTGTCATGTAACAGGGAGAACAGTACATCCATGCTTCTATTTCACTGTCAGAGGCGATTTCAGAACTTAATTCTAGTTAAGGCAGGAGGTATTTATCCATGGACAAGGATTTTACTTCCCTTGGCAGTTGGCTTACAGTGCCCACTATTAGGGACTGTGCCTCTATTTTCTTAGGAAAGATTGCTTAAGAGCCTCTTCATCTCTTGATGTACCATCTGTTATCTCATTGGAGGAGTCAGTTATGACTTCCATGAATGTGGATCCATTGCCTCTTTTTGCGATCCATACAGCTTTAACACCACTTTGTTGAGTCCGCTGCCTAGGGTTAGGGTTCCTTTGAACCAGTCCGTCCTGGCTCTTGCTTCAAAAAGCCAATGTCTTCCCAACAGCAGAGAGTATGAGGTCCCATAAGAATTTGGTTTGACCACCAGATATGTCAGCCAATAATCTCTTCCTGCAAGGGTTGTTTTTACATATGGGAGGATGCCAACGGTTTGACTCTGCTTTGGTCTGCCAATCTGATAAGCCACTGTGTAGGTTGAATTCCTTGCAACCCTAAATCCTTCATTGTCACATCCGTCTTTGTGTTTACTGATGAGCCTCCATCAATCAATGCATCTAAAATAAAGCATCCTTCTATCCATACACTAATCTCTGGGGTTCCAGGATCTAGGAAGGCATTAGCCACATCGACTACCTTTATAGGCTCCGGGGCCTTATTGGTCTTGGTCGCTGTTGAAGGAGCGATCCTTCATCCACATCTTCTTGTCAAGATGCTTTTGAATTTATTTCGGTAGCTGGGAGACAACATCAGCAACAACTGTCGAAATGTTAAGTTTGGTTTAAAAGTTTCTAGGTCTTTGACCAAGTCATAATCTTGGATAGGATCCACAGGCTTCTCCAACCTGCTGGGGAATGGGGCTACACCCATTTTCATCTTTCCTTTTTCTTCTAATAATCGCAGCATCAGCACTTCTTCTATTTCTGGAAGTGCTTCTGTATCATCTAGCTCCTGGGCCTCTCGTCTTGTTTTTTGGGACTGTCTCTGTAACTCTCTGTGGCACGGCAATGCTCTGTACTACACTGTTCTGTTCTGTATTTCTCTGCCCCTCTATTGGTAGGTTGAACTTCACATTCTTGGTAGGAGAGTCATTTTCATTCTGAACCACTAGTTCCTTCTTCTTGGTGTGCGTAACAGCAGCAACTTCCAACTCTACCAAATTGGAGGCATGCTCTTGTACCTTCTGTTGGCTATTAGTGGCATTGGCCTTTACAAGGGCTGAACTTAGACAGTCCTTTGCAGTGTGGCCTTCACCTTTGCATCGACTGCATAAGAGCTTGTAATCCACAGATCGTCTAGGGTTTGGACAATTCGGGGAGATATGTCCATTTTCTCCACACCTGTAACATTCCACCTCTGATCTCTGACCACCGCCAGACTATCATCCTCTGTAACTTTGAGAGGGAAACCTCCTCGGACCAAAATTAGGACCAAATTCCCTAGGCTTTGGTCCAATATCCTGTATTGTCATTTTGGATTCCAGCAAGTTGAATCTTGCATGTTCATCCTTCTGTCTTCGTTTATGCATCTCTTTTAGAGAGCAAATATCCTCTATATGGTTCTTTCGCAAAGAGTAGGAACAGAAGGCTCCAGGAATGGTTTGTTTTTGGGTACATTCAGTAGCTAAATGTTCCACTTGATGATACTTTCTGCACCATGTATTAGAGCGCATCACATCTCTTTCAGCTCCCACAGGAGTGGATACATTGGCGGTATTCACCTTTACCGTATGTAGTTGCTCTGTAATCATATCCAGAAGCTCTTTCTTGATACTTGCAACTGAGTTGGATAAGTAATCCTTCAGATTTTCACTTCCTGAAGTACTTGTAGTGGGATTTTGGGAAGCATATGTAATTACTGCATGCACTGGTTGGGTTGATCCAAAAGTTCTCTGTTCTGGCTCTGATTTAGAGCTCATCTTGAGACTTGGGGTTGTTGATTCCAATTGCTAGGGTTCAACTGTTGTTGAGTTGCCATTGGAGAAACTGTTTGAGGCCACTATTGTTGTGGTTGAAACATCATTTTAGGCACTATTGTCTGCGGCAACCACAGTGGGTTAGGTCCGTTATATTGCGGCACTGTTTTCATCTGGGGATAGGGGTAGGGAACTCTCCCTGGGACTGCATTTGGTGGATATACCATTCTAGGCATGGGAGGAGGTAAGACTCCTATTCCACGAACTTGCGAACTTCTGGTTGTAGGCCCCTAAGGAACACTCCTTTCTGGATATCTTTGTCCAAATGATGGTTAGTCCATCTCTTCAGGATGGATTCCATTTGCGAGACATAAACTTCTACTCTTTCTCCAGAGGACTGACTTAGGTTCATGAACTCCTCTCGCATCCGCTCTTCAAAACCTTCATGCCTGAATTTAGTGAGAAAGGCCAACTTTAAGTCGTCCCGTGTACCAAAAGTTCCTGCTGCTTGTCTCTCATACCACTGAAACACCGCACCCTTGAAAGTGGCGGAAAATATTGCTAACCAATGCTCAAGGGTTCTGGCATTGTTAGCCACACGTGCTACCATAAATTCTGCTACATGAAGATCAGGGTCTTAATTGTTAGCCACACATGCTACCATAAATTCTACTACATGAAGATCAGGGTCTTCATTGTACTCTCCCTTAAGAACTGGCAATGGGACTACATTTGCTGGCCTGTCATCAATATTTCCAGGATGGATCTGACTAGGAAGGGGACCTTGAGTTGCCATGGGGACTTTTGTAAAGAGTGCATTTAGGGCGTCAAAGGAGGCTTCTGCTGCGAGCTCGTTCTCAACTTTGATTTTTGCCTTCTCTCTTCTCACGTACCTCTGGACTCGTTCTAACGCTTGCCTCTTTATTGCATCATTCATCAAGGTGTTGGTTCCAACCAGTTGGTCTGGACTCGACAGGATAGTATCATAGGGGGCTTCAGTCTCTGAGGGATTCTTTGGCCAACATCTCTTCTACTTCCTTCTTTTCAACATCTCTGAATTCAGCTTTTAAACCACTATAAAGGGAAAGATATTCTGTTTTGAAAGTATCAAAACTCATTCTTCTTAGGATTGTTGTTGTGTCATTATAATAATGCTAGCTTCTAAGGGTTTCAACAGTGTATGTTGTGAAAAACACTCTGTCTACCAACTTCCAGTGGGTTGCTAATTGGACAAAAAAAAGATTGTCAGTACACCACGCATCCCACGTATCTTGCTGTTGAGCATCAACGAACAAATTCCAACTCTTTTCCTTCTTGTCTTCGTGAACATCCACAGACCAAGACTCCTGAAGCTTCTTCACAATCTCCCACTTGATGATGTCGGGAAACTTCTCAATGAACGCCAAATCTTCCATAGATGGTCATTCTCTCTGTTTCTGCTCTTCAGTTTGTTCCCAAACAGTTTGCCACCAAGATGCAAGTTTCTGCTGCTTCAATAGGAAGAGGAAATAGTCCACCACATGGAGCATGCATCATGATGGTAATATGTTTCCGCCATTGTGGGATGAAATTTTTGTGGAAAGTGGCTTTGATAATGAGAATCTCCAACTCTTCAGTGGAAGAAGGAACTTTGCAAACATCCATTGAATTTTCTTCTTCTTGGCAATGCCATTTCCTTCATTTTCAACCTCTTCTGATGCTTGTTGATGGCAAGTTTCCCCGGCTGCGCACCAGAAACATGGAGCCCCAAGAGGAACACCAAGGAAAAGGGAATTCTCTTGCAAGAAAATCTATCTTGTAACACCAACAAGCTTTTATTTCATTCTTTTGATCACCAAAACAAAGAAAACAACAAATCTTCACGCAGCATCATAGTAGATTTCTCCCTTGGATTTGATAGAATCAACCGTGATCTTCAACATCTTCATAGAATCCATCAATTGAACAAAGAACACAAAGAAATACATTGTCTTTGAATGGAAATCAATCACATAGTATTCATCTTCAATGTCTTCATAGTTCTCTCTCTTAATCTCTCATATACAGTTACACTGTTTTGATAGAATTGACTATCTTTGGCTCTCTCTCTCTCTCAATAGTACATCATATCCTCACTACAATACTCTCATAATAACTCTCAATAATCCTTCTTAGGTCGTGGATGCACCTCCCAAGAGGTATGTCTGATATGAAGAGTCACCAGAGCCACTACAGTGTCTCTTCACAGCTCACTACTGTCACTATCACTCAGTCTTCTCTTCAGTCTTCAGCAGCTGCTTCTTCCACTTGTTTTAGCTCTTTTGAACTTAGATTCATCCTTTCCAAAAGTTAGAAAACTTTCCCAAAGTCACACATACATTCTACAGAACACTTATAGAAGGTCTACAGAATAGTTAACATTACAGTACCAGAGCTCACCATAGTTAATTAACCCCCTACTAACTTAACCATAGTTAATTAACCCCCCACTAACTTAACCATAGTTAATTAACCCCCTACTAACTTAACCATAGTTAATTAACCCCCCCACTAACTTAACCATAGTTAATTAATCCCCTACTAACTTAACCATAGTTAATCAACCCCCCCACTAACTTCACCATAGTTAATTGACCTCCCCTACTAACTTAACCATAGTTAATTAACCCCCCCCCCACTAATTGACCCACCCACTACCTAACCCTAGTTAGTTAATCCCCCACACATTGACCTTAGTTAGTTTAAACCCCTAGCCTAGACTAACCTAACTAGACTAGACTAACTAGACTAACCTAACTAGCCTAGACTAACTAGACCAAACTTACCTAGCTTACCCCGACTTACCTGACCTACCTCGACTAACCAGACTTACTTGACCTGACTTGCCCTAACTTAACCAACTACCTTAATTTAACTCACTTAATTGATTTATTCAACTAACTTAACTTAATTGACTTTATCCGACTAAGCTAACCTAATTCACCTAATCTACTCAGTTAGCCCCCGTTCCCGCCTTTTCTCTTCTGTTCTTTTTCCTGCTGCGTATGGGTGTGCTAACGGGCGTTCACGCGCAAGGACGCGCTTCCAACTTGTCTGTGCGGTGGAGATTGTAAACCTGCCGTTCACACGCAATCATTCTTTGCTGTTCACACGCAGCCCCGGTACCACCTTGTATTTTCCAACCCACAAATATATAAAAAATACATCAAAATAAACAAATTTCTAAAAATACATCAAAAACAAAAAAACATAAAAATTTCTAAAAATTTACCAATATTGCTAAAATTATTTGGAGTATTTGTAAAGTGGAAATTAAAACAAATAAATTGCAAAAAATTCAAAATCTGAAAATTCATTCAAAATTACATGAAAAATGAGTAAAATTCATTAAAATTTTGCAAAAATATAGAAATAAATTTAGAAAAATTCCAAAAAATTCCACAAATTCCCTATTTCTTTTTCCACTAATTTCTAAATTTTTTAAAAATATATATTTCCATAAAAGACAAAAATATTCTTTGAAGCAAAAAAAACCATAATTTTAATACTACACATCATAAAAATTCATTTTAAATCCTAAAAATCAGCTTAAAATCATGGCTAAATTAACATACATTGTTGACACTTGCTAAATGGCTGAAAATTCATTCTTACACTTCATAACATATCCATGTGTTATATATCCTGATTTAATTATTTTAAAAAATAAAAAATAAAACATAACAGAAAAAATAAAAATAACAAAAAAATAAACCAAACCAAACAATGTATACAAAACAAACACACTTAAAATACAAAACAAACAAAATACACAAAATAAAAATAAAAATCAACAAAAACACTTTGGTGCTTTATTTTTTTTCAGTTCAGTGGTCTTTGTTTTTATTTGACTGGATTCCTTGCTTTTGGGGGACTACTCCGTGCGCCTTCAGTCCATTACATACACACCTCTACCAGGTATTTATTTTGTGAGCTTTATTTATTTTCATTACCCCCTTAACCACAATTAATTGCTAAAATAAACTATTTTTCACCTACCTTTTTCACACGCATTCGCGCTAAACACACAATTTAATAATTTAAAATCAACCAGCTGTTCACTTTGCATGTGCTACGTGCGTTGAAGAGGCACCTTAATTGTTAATAAAAATGAACAAGTCGTCACAAAAAAAAAAGCACGAGCTGGCAAAAAAACGCTCCACATCACTATTAATTAATGAATTTGCATTTAGAGACCCAGTCTGGGAATCGTAGTCTGGGTTTTGATAAAGCACCGTTTCACCCTAATAAATTGTAATTAAAATTTTAAGAAGGAACCATCGTTTTCTTTTTAAGGTTTATAATCTAATAAAATGTCATCCATTGTTAATAATTTCTTAAAATGAACCCTTCATTACAATAATTTCCCCCTCACTGCACTTTTTCCCCCTTTTTTAATAAACACGCTTCGTGGGATGGGCGCGTAAAGACCTCTTAGTTGACATTGATGGTCAAGGTTATGGTCCGGTCGTCTTGAGGTACATTTTTATGGTGTTATGATTTGTATATGTGTTACGATTACGAGTATGGTGTGTAGTTCTTTCTTTCTTGCCTGATACGGGGATTTTGGTGCCTGTTTATTGCATCGCATGAAGCTTTCGGTCGTATGTGTGTAGAGGTCATGTTGAATTTTTTCTAGGATGTGGGTTGTTTGGGGTGGTAAATGGATTAGCTATGTTTGTGTATGTATGTCCTTTTTGATTGATTCCTTTTTTATAGCCCTTTGGTTGTTTTGCAGTCATTTTTTGTGATTGTTTGTGTTGTGGTGTGTGCGTTTTCCATCTCAATGGCGCCTCATGCTCCTCCTCCTATCCAGTATGTCCCGTTGGTCAGTAGGGATTATTCTTCCCTACTGGCTTTTGAACCTATAATGAAAATAGGACTTGCGACTTTCGTGGCTACTTCATTCCCCTTGATTCCAGATGATCCATCCTTGTGTGATGAGTTCCTTGCCTCATACAGCAAGAAGTTGGGACTGGTTCATGGTGCTGCCATGACATTGACACCCCGAGGGTTAGGGCAGGCTCTGTCTCTTCCCTACAAAGGAGAGCCCTTTGTTACATCTAGACAATTATTCTCCAACGATGATATTTTCAAGCTGTTACAGAAGCAGACCAAGGAAATTCTGGATGTCAAGAAAGTGATCAACACTTCAGGAGTATCTTTTTCCATGATCATTGATCCTCTGTGGAAGTTGGTCTGCCAGCTCCTCCAAGATAGGTTTATGCATGCCAAAACACCATCCCATTACTTGTCCAAAGAGCTCTTTACAGCTTTCAGGATGGCGTTAAAAGGAGTAGCTATTGATTGGAGCACTTACCTACTTACAAAGATGGATCAACATTTCGTCAAAGTAACCATGGGAAATGTCACAAATGTCAGATATGGATCCTACTTGTATGCTTTCTTGACATACTCAGGCCTAAAGCAGGGTGTGCTTCCACCTCCCCATCTGATCTAGTACATCCTCCACCACCTTCAGAAGAGTTAGAACCTATTGATATAGAGGATCTTGATTCTTCTCCTCCACTAGTCATTCAACGAGCGAAAATGCTTGAAGCGTGTGGCAGATAAAGCTCCTTCAGTTCTTCCTTCAGTTACAATTCCTGCTACTTCTGGTAGTGACCTCCCTGCTTATCTCACATGTTACAACCTGTTCAGGGCACATAGAGAGGGTTCCTTGGACATATCAATCCCTTCACTAAACAATCTAGTGTCAGGAGATGCCATTCCATTCCTCTGTAAAGATATCCAGTGAACTTCCAGTGACAGCATGTATTGAATAGCTGTATGCTTCCTTCTATAAAGAACTGATGCAGTTCAAGGACCAGTTGCATAAGGCAACATCAGAGTTAGCCTCTGCTAAAGACACACTTGCAAATCTGTTAAAGCGGATGGAACAACAAACCCAAATGATTGAGGCTCAAAGAGAAGAGATATCTTTTTTAAAGATTCAGTTAATAGAGGCTCAATCAGAGGTCACTAAAGTCTCAGAGGAGAAGGAGAGGATGTCTAAAGAAGCTCGAGAGTTTCAAACTCTTTTAGATGCAAAACTTTCAGCCTTACAGACTGATCATGACACAATGGAATCACAAGCTTCCCAAATCAAGCAGTTGCAAGACCAACTGGCACAGTCACGGTCTCTTCCTCCAAGCCCCCATGTTCCACTGATTCCTTCTCTCTCAAAGCAGAACTTGGCAGTTCTCTAGAGACAGGCTACCTTGTGTCCTTTATTCCAAGATAAAGTGGAAAGATTACAGTCCAGGATGGATTTCGTATGGTCTACATTTGAGCATTTTCAAGAATATGTTCCTCTGGACCATTCTTTCTTTGTCCACTATCAATTGCAAAAGTTGGCCTTTTACATGAAACTTTCAACGATGGATCTTCCTCTTCCAGAGGATGGTTGGAGTGGGGCTTGGTCTCCTGAGTTACTGTGACAGAAGTGGTCCGTATGGTGTTTGAAGATTCTGTGATGACAGATACCATGTTGCTGTCATACATGTATCTACGGGGAGATCTGTTGATTCTAGATGAAGTAGATATGGCCTAGTATGTGGGGGACGTGGTTTTGCAAGTTGTTTTGTATGTCAACTATTTGGAGTTGCGGATAGATGACATGGATAAATAGGGAAAGTAGAAGGTATATGGATGGATGGTGAAGGGCATGGTGGAGAAGGGGAAAATACTCTATCTTCGATAAAAGAGCAATAGGTAAATATGGGAATTTGAGGAAAAGATTGAGGTTGGAAAAGAAGGGGTAAGATTGCTGTTGAATTGGTTTGATAAAGGCAAAGATAGGTATCATAGCGATGAGCCATTTGTTGGTAGTACAATAGGCTAGGAACAGAGGGACCTAAGACAGATCTTCTTTGATAGGTATAAAAAAGGTTGCAACAAATAGAAAGGTAAGCTAAGAGATCCACCCTCAGTTGGTTAGTGCTCTGTACATAGGTAGAAGCTGTGTTTTGACGTTGATTCAAGACCACAGAATCAATCATTGAGTGCCAAGAATTATCAGGGCAAGTAGCCACTTTTGAAGAGTAACTTTGGAACATGTCATCTATCCACAACTCCAAATAGTTGACATACAAAACAGCTTGCAAAACCACGTCCCCCACATACCAGGCCATATCTACTTCATCTGGAATCAACAGATCTCCCCGTAGATACATGTATGACAACAATATGATATCCGTCGTCACAGAATCTTCAAACACCATACGGACCACTTCTGTCAGTAACTCAGGAGACCAAGCCCCACTCCAACCATCCTCTGGAAGAGGAAGATCGATTGTTGAAAGCTTCATGTAAAAGGCCAACTTTTGTAATTGATAGTGGACAAAGAAAGAATGGTCCAGAGGAATATATTCCTGAAAATACTCAAATGTAGACCATAGCAAATCTATCCTGGACTACAATCTTTCCACTTTATCTTGGAATAAAGGACACAAGGTAGCCTATCTCTAGAGAACTGCTAAGTCCTACTTTGAGAGAGAAGGAATCAGTGGAACATTGGGGCTTGGAGGAATAGACCATGACTGTGCCAGTTGGTCTTGCAACTGCTTGATTTGGGAAGATTGTGATTCCGTTGTGTCATGAGCAGTCTGTAAGGCTGAGAGTTTTGCATCTAAAAGAGTTTGAAACTCTTGAGCTTCTTTAGACATCCTCTCCTTCTCCTCTGAGACTTTAGTGACCTCTGATTGAGGCTTTGTTAATTGAATCTTTAAAGAAGATATCTCTTCTCTTTGAGCCTCAATCATTTGGGTTTGTTGCTCCATCTGCTTACACAGATTTGCAAGTGTGTCTTTAGCAGAGGCTAACTCTGATGTTGCCTTATGCAACTGGTCCTTGGACTGCATAAGTTCTTCATAGAAGGAAGCATACAGCTATTGAGCACAGGCTGTCACTGAAAGTTCAATCGAACTCTGGATATCTTTACAGAGGAATGGAATGGCATCTCCCGACACTAGACTGTTCAGTGAAGGGACTGATATGTCCAAGGAACCCTCTCTATGTGCCCTAAACAGGTTGTTACATGTGAGCTAAGTAGGGAGGTCACTGCCAGAAGTAGCAGGAATTGTAACTGAAGGAAGAACTGGAGGAGCTTTATTTGCCACACCCTTCAAGTGTTTTCGCTCGCTGAATGACCAGTGGAGGAGGAGAATCAAGATCCTCTATATCAGTAGGTTCTGACTCTTCTGAAGGTGGTGGAGGAGGTACTAGATCAGATGGAGGAGGTGGAAGCACACCCTGCTTTAGGCCTGACTGAGTATGTCAAGAAAGCATACAGGTAGGATCCATATGTGACATTTGTGACATTTCCCCTGGTTACTTTGACGAAATGTTGATCCATTTTTGTAAGTAGGTAAGTGCTCCAATCAATAGCTACTCCTTTTAACACCATCCTGGAAGTTGTAAAGAGCTCTTTGGACAAGTAATGGGATGGTGTTTTGGCAGGCATAAACTTGTCTTGGAGGAACTGGCAAACCAACTTCCACAGAGGATCAGTGATCATGGAAATAGATACTCCTGAAGTGTTGATCACTTTCTTGACATCGAGAATTTCGCTGGTCTGCTTCTGTAACAACTTGAAAATCTCATCGTTGGAGAATAATTGTCTAGATGTAACAAAGGGCTCTCCTTTGTAGGGAAGAGACAGAGCCTTCCCTAACCCTCGGGGTATTAATGTCATGGCAGCACCATGAACCAGTCCCGACTTCATGCTATATGAGGCAAGGAACTCATCACAGAAGGATGGATCATCTGGAATCAAGGGGAATGAAGCAGCCACGAAAGTCGCAAGTCTTGCTTTCGCTATAGGCTCAAAAGCCAATAGGGAAGAATAATCCCTACTGACCAGTGGGACATACTGGATAGGAGGAGCGTGAGGCGCCATTCAGATCGAAAACACACACACCACAACACAAACAATCACAAAGAATGCCTGGTAGGGGTGTGTATGCAATGGATTGAAGGCGCACTGAGTAGTCCCCCAAAAGCAAGGAATCCAGTTAAACAAAAACAAAGACCACTGACCGGGCTACGCGTGAACAACGAAGAATGACTTCATGTGAACGATGGGTCTGCAATCTCTACCGCACGGACAAGTCCGAAGTGCATTCTCGCGCGTGAACGCCCGCTAGCACACCAATATGCAACAGGAAAAAGAACGGAAGAGAAAAGGCGGGAACGGGGGCTAATTGAGTAGATTTGGTGAATTAATTTAGCTTAGTCAGATAAAGTCGATTAAGTTAAGTTAGTTGAATAAATCAATTAAGTGAGTTAAATTAAGGTAGTTGGTTAAGTTAGGGCAAGTCAGATCAAGTAAGTCTCGTTAGTCGAGGTAAGTCGGGGTAAGTCAGGTAAGTCAGGTCTGGTTAGGTTAGTCAGGTCTGGTTAGTCTCGGCTAGTTAGGTTAGTCAGGTCTGGTTAGTCTAGGCTAGTTAGATTAGTCTAGTTAGGTTAGTCTAGTTAGGTTAGTCTAGGCTAGGGGTTTAAACTAACTAGGGTCAATGGGTGGGGGGTTAACTAACTAGGGTTAGGTAGTGGGTGGGTCAGTTGGGGGGGGGGGGGGGGAGTAATTAACTATGGTTAAGTTAGTAGGGGGGGTCAATTAACTATGGTGAAGTTAGTGGGGGGGTTAATTAACTATGGTTAAGTTAGTAGGGGGGAGGCATTGGAAGGTGGCCGAACGGCGCTTCATAGGGCCAAGGGGGGGGGGGAAGAGAAGAAGGAGCAGGAGGAGATGGAGAAGAGGAGAGAAGAGAAGAGAAAGGGGAAGAAGCAGGGAGGAAGGAAGGAGGAGGAAGGAGCAGGGAGGGAGGGACGCGATGCAATGGCCAACATGTAAGGTTTTTTTATTCTTTTTTTGTTCTTTTTTTCTTCTTCTTTTTTCGTTTGTGTGTTTCTTGTTTTTTTTTGTCTTTTTTTAATTCTTTTTCTTTTTTTCTCTCTTATTTTTTTAAATTTTTCTCTATTTTTTTTGTGTTGTGGTGTTGGTTTTGTTTTTCTCTTCTTGGGTTCTTGTTTAAAAAAAATCTTTTATTTTTATTTTTTTATTGTTTTTTGTTTTGTCTTGCTTAGTTAGTTTGTTTTTTTTTGTTGTTTTTTTTTTTTTTTTCTTGTTGTTCTTTTTTTTTCTCTCGCTTCTTTTTAAACAAAAATCTTTTTAGTATATATATATATATTTGTGTTGGCTGTGGGTGTTTTTATTTTTTGGTTTTTGTTTTTAAAGGAAAAATAGAAAAATAAAATGAGAAATGGAAAATGAAGGGGCAAAAAACACACCCTTGACTCGTGCGTATATGCAGGCAGGGATAAAAAAATTTGCAGTGATGACAGGGTTAAACAGTCAGGGACGGTGATGCGCAAGCCATGGACGCCACAGGGCGTCCCGAGGCGCATAAAACCAAAAACAGGTGCGTTCACGCACGAGGCGAGAAACGCGGTCACACGCGAAAAAGGAAGAAAAATTAATAAAATCCAAACCGTTCGTCGGATCAAAAATCTGTAAAAAGAAAAAATGTGCTGGGAGACGAGGGAAAAAGGATAGAAACATGCAACACTGGGTCTGGGGAAAAATCAGGGTGTTCACATGGAAAAAACATTAAAAAAAACCCGAAAACATATATGTGTATTAATATCCAAAATTCTGCGCATCGGAACGTAGTGCGGAAAGAAGGAAAAGTGTGCAAAATAAGGTTGCCAACAGCTCTATCACAATAAAACACAGTTTCGAGCGAGATAGGATGCACTCACATGGGGAAAACCCCAAAAATGGGCCAAAAAATGGACTCAAAAATTAATACGAGAAGAACCGTGCATCGGAATAGCGGGTGGTAAAAAGGAAAAATGTCCAGAAGAAAGGGATTCATAGGGTTGGTGCATCAGAACTCAGTTTGGGGGAAGTTAGGAGGGGTTCACGTGGAAAAAACACGAAAAATACATCCGAAAACACTCGAAAAAATGAATATCTTAAAATCCGGTAGTCGGAAGAGGGGGGAGAAAAAAGGAAAAAGTGGAGGAAAGACTGGCAGGACACGATGTCAAATCAAACTGGAATTCCGGTAAAAATAGAGCAGGTTCTCATGGAAAAATATGAAAAATAAACATGAAAAAGGCCCCAAAACCCGTAAAATTTGATAATGGATGAACCGTGCATCGAAATGATAGGGAATAAGAAGGAAAAATGTCACTGGGAATGGGTAGGACAGGCTTGACATATGTGATTGGGGTTCCGAAGCAATAAAGATGCGTTCGCATGGAAAACTGTCCCATTTACGGGAATTATTTCAAAAATTAATAACTTAAGAACCGTCTGTCGGAACAAGGGTTGGTAAAAAGTAAAAATGGGCAATTGAAAGGAACGAACACGGTTGTAAGGTTGGATTGGGATTCCAGTGAATGTAGGGTACATTCACATGAAAAAATCACAAAACAAAGAATAATGGCAAACGGTCAAGAAACAACCCCAAGGACAGGGTGAAATAGAACGAAAGGGTCGGGAAGGGACCCATCAGGGTAAAATAAAATCATGGCATAGATGCAGGATCATAACAGGGTACATGCATAGGGATATGCAACATGGACGCGCAGGGACGCGTTTCCACACTTAAAACCTTAGCAGGAAGGGTAAATCCATCATCAAGAACCTGGTACCTCACATTAGACCAACCACAACGTCCCCACACTTAAGACATGAGCGGTACTGAGAAACAGAAGGTGTAGGGTTAGAAAAACTTGGCCCATTTTGCCGAGGAGGAATATTGACTATCGAGGTTGCGTCCGGTGTCGTTGTGTCGGCTGGAGGAGGTAACAAGGTGTCTTCACAGCACACGTCCTTCATCCTTCATGGCAGGGACCATGCGGTAGCACCCAGGGAGGTAGTTGGTTGAAAGAATCATAGAAAATTTGTCGATGGCGAGGGATATTGCACTCAACTCACGAGCACTCAAATGGAATGAAAGAACGGTCACTCGCCCCATTACTAATATCACTCGAGGAAATAAGGATGAAAACCCAGAGCTCACACCCAGTTTAGGAATCGACAAGGAGATGGTGTGAAGAAAGTATGCCAGGGTGCATAATTGATGGTACATTAGTGCAACCCGCCCATCTGCCATAGGTGCAAGTAGGAAGGCCAGGGAGCCTTGTAGTGCAGTGTACAGAACAGAATGACGTGTCCTGTGTTCATGGCAGAGACCCAGCCCGTGGGTGCATAGGGAAACAGAAATGTACCTGACTCCAATTGTTGTAACGTCCCTCAATCCTCACCTCTTGATAATTGATTGAAGAAACACCAGTCACACTCAGCCCACCCTCTGTCTCGCGCTTTGTTGAAAGATACAGAGGGCAGCCCTTTCCTAAAACCCATTGATATAATCCTCACTGTCTCTTGTGCAGAGGTTGTATGCCTTGTGTGCTTTGGATGGTGCAACTGTGCATCCCACCCTGTGCCGGCATACAGTACAAGAAGGAAGGCCAGGGAGCCTTATGGTGCAGTGCACAGGAACAAATCGTGCATTGTGCATTGAGAGGCCCATCCCGTGCGTGCAACACTCTGTTCACACAACTTGACCTCTCATTTGGTTTGAAGGGAAAGACTGGTCACTCACCCCACCCTCTATCTTACTCTCTGATAGATAGAGAGGGTAGCCCATGCTCACATCCCCATCGTGTTAGGATGAAAGCTCACATCACTCAAGGGGTTGGTGATGAAGATCATGTCGGCTGTTGTTGTCGTCAGGATCTTGAGGAGGAGACGTACCTAGGGAGGCAGCCTACAAATCTCATACTTCAATGATTTGTAAGAAGAGTCGTCTGTTAAAAAGGGCAGACGGACTGATATTATAGAAACAGTACACCAAGGGAGGTGGCTTCAAATTACTTGTTGGAAAGGTTATGCTGGTGATGAGTCAGCTATCCTGAACTGCAGGATGTTACCACATTTTCCACAGTCAGCTTCTCGCCCAAGGGTGTTTCCACCTTTTGTTGGAACGAGGCCTGTTATGACAAGGCATTTCTTCCTTTTCTCCCATAACAATTTTGTTTGTTTTTTTTTTCTTTTTCATTTTCTCTTTTTTAAAAAAAGAAAGAAAGAGAATGGCTGAAATACCATGTGTCAGGACCAACCTCACCATTGTTGTTGGATCAGATGATAAGAGAACAAGGTTGGGTTGAGATGTTTCTGTGAGGGGGTAGCATAACGAGATTGCCTCATGAGGAGAATCATAAGGGCTATCAGAAGTACGACAAGAAGAACAGTGCACTACCCAAAAGGGAAAGGGTAGGTCGACTGTGATTGTCAAGATCCCTAGGGAGGGAAGTACATCTTCAGGCGATAGCCATTGATGAGGAAAGGATCATCAGAGGCATCAACGGTCTGCACCTGAACAGAGGTGTTAGGATTGACAACAAGTACCTTGTACGGGCCCATCCACTGTTGTTGAAGTTTGCCAGGAAACTTGCCAAATCTCGAATCGTAGGCTAGAACAAGATCACCTTCTTTGAACTCCTTGTTCTTGATGAAACTATCATGATAGGCTTTGCGTTGCGCTTGAGTGGTTTCCATGCACTATAAGGCCATCCACCGTATCTCATCTAAGCATTCCAAGTGCAGGAGATGGCATTGCAGTGACTCAACATCTCCCAAGTGTTCTTTAACTGCCACTCGCAAAGAGGGCAATTCCAGCTCAACAGGAAAGACGGCTTCTGTACCATACACTAGCTGGAAAGGGGTCTGTCGTGTAGCTGCCTTATGAGATTCTCTGTATGCCCAGAGGGCCTCTGTAAGTCGATCGTCCCACTCGCGACAATGTGCGGGAGTCGTTCGTGTTAGAATCGAGCAAAGGATGCGATTGGTGACTTCAACTTGGCTGTTGGCTCTGGGGTAATAGGGAGTGGACTTGCAATGGCAAATCTTATACAACTCTGTCAGCTCCTCCATGATTTTGTTAAGGAAATGAGTACCTCTGTCACTTACTAGCTCGAGGGGACTGCCAAAATGGGTGATAATATTCTCGTACATGAATAGGGCTACCCTGTTACCATCATCCCACTTCAAAGCTTTAGCTTCACACCACTTTGTGACATAATCCGTACATACTAAGATGTATTTGTTCTGCTTCCGTCTGGTAGGTGGATCAATGGGACCCACAAAATCAATCCTCCATTTCTCGAACAGCTTTAGGGGAATAATAGGTTGCAATGGCATGGAACTTGTTTTGGTGGGTTTCCCCATTCGCTGACAAGCATCATATCTCTTACAGTAATCCTATGCATCCTTATGGAGAGTCGGCCACCAGTATCCTGCTAATAGAGCCTTCCTGGCTGTCGCTTCTCCTACGAAGTGTCCACCACATGGTTCGTCATGGCATGCTTTCAATACTATGCCGATTTCATCCCCTGCAACACATCTTCGCAGCACTTCATCTTTGCCTCTTTTGTAGGGTGCACCACCTAGCAAAGTGTAGGGGGTCGATTCTAACAGAAGCTTCTTCTTCTCACGGCTTGAGATGCCAGGAGGATACTGTTGAGTTGCCAGGAGGTTGGCTATGTATGCATACCAGGGAGTAACTGTTTCAACTAGAAACAAGGAAGCATTAGGAGGGTCTGGATCATCCTATTCCTCTTCTTCTGTTTGAGAGATCCATGGATAGATGATCGGCTAGGACATGGGAACGGCCAGGCTTAGTTGCCACTTCAAAATCAAACTCTTGGAATAGGAGTAACCATCTCATCAGTTGTCCTTTAACATCTTCTTTGTTCATCAGGAAGGATAAGGCTTCATGATCCACATAGAACTTGAAATGCGTTGACAGTAGATAGTGTCGAAACTTCTCCAGTGCAAACACCATTGCCAAGCACTCAAGCTCTGTCACTGTGTAGTTTCGTTCCCTATCAGTGACATTTCGGCTTGCATAATATATCAGTTGATCTAATTTCGAGGGGCCCTTTTGGATATAGGACAACACCTAGCCCTTCAATTGATGCATCTGTGTACACATGGAACTCCTTCGTCCAATCAGGAGGCTGTAAGATAGGTGCTTGGATAAGGCATTGTTTGAGGGCATTAAAGGCTTCTTCACAGTCATCAGTCCAAAGGAAATCCGCCTCTTTCCTTAGGAGCTTGTGCAAAGGGGCTGCCTTGGTTGCAAAATGTGCAATAAATCTTCTGTAGTAGCCCACATGGCCAAGAAATCCTCTCAATTGCTTGAGGTTTGTTGGTGCTGTTAAAGCAGCAATCTTTTCAACCTTTGCCCGGTCTGTTGTAATCCCTTGTGCCGAGACAATATGGCCCAAAAGAACTCCCGAGGAGACGCCAAAGACACATTTGTCGGGGTTGAGAGAAATCCCATAATCGCGGCATCTGTCAAAACATTGCTTTAGGTGTCCCTAGTGCTCACGGATCAAGCTATAGACACAAAAGTCATCCAGATGCACCTTAATGAAATCATGCAAATGATTCTGGAACGCAGCCATCATTACTCTTTCGAAGGTGGCAGGAGCATTACAGAGCCCAAATGGCATCACTCTATAGGCATAGGTCCCCCATTCTGTGGTGAAGGTTATTTTGGATTGGTCCTCTTTTGTGATTTGGACTTGATTATATCCGCTGAATCCATCCAAGAGGGAATAAAGCTCATGGCCCGCCATTGTGTCCAACAATTGGTCTGTAAAAGGGATAGGGAAATGATCCTTCTTCATCTTTGAATTGAGCTTTCGAAAGTCGAAGTTTCAATAATTCAGCCTTCACCTGAGCAGAATAATTAGGATTCATATGCCTTTGTCTTTGCCTTCCAGGTTTGGCATCGGGCTCTAGGTCAATGTAATGTTGGCATACTGTGGGATCAATCCCCTTTAGGTCTTTGTATGACCAAGCAAACACATCTAAATTCTCCTTTAGTAAGTCTTGCAGGACCACTAGTTCTTCTTTTGGAAGGTTGAGACCCACTTTTAGGTGACGTTCAGTACCGTCAGTATCCAAGAACATTACTTGCCTTTCACCTTCCACTTCATGGATGAATGTCCCACGGATTGCTTCTGGATAGAGGTCTGACTCTTTCAAGAGAGTAGTATCCTCGTCTGATGTTCTGCTAGAACCAGTGTCGTCCTTCTAAACAGATGACTCATTTGACTGTTTAGGTTGCTGGAAGGGTATCAGAGCTTTGTTTGCTTCTGTATAAGTAGTGATTTCTTCAGGACTTAAGGATTCATCTTCAGAGAATGCATCCAGGAATGACATATAGCACGGACTTGCTAGAGGCCGGGGCTCTGATGGCTCTAGCTTTTGTTGGCAGGAGGCATCATCATCATCTTTTCTTTGGACTGAACATTCAGGGCGATAGGAGCCACTGGTGAACTTAATTTTTATGCTTTTAATCCAGTGCCTATACAGATTTTGCATACTTTGTGGTCCATTGATCAACCCAAATGGAACCGTAGTCATTCCATCAAGCACCCAGAGACCTTCGGACTTTGAGGTCTCTGTAAGGACATCAACAAGATCATCCTCTATCAGAGGGAATTATTCATCTGTACTTTCATAACCTACTTTGTTTTCTTCCTCATCATTTTTATCCTCGTCCACTGGAGGCTCTGTCTCTGCTTTTGTAAAGGCTCTGTAGGAGAAGAACAGATCTTTTGCCTCTGCATCTGCTTCTGCTTCTGTCATAGCTTCTGACTCTACTTTTGCCTTTGGCTCTGTGTCTGTTACTGTCTCTGGACTGTCTCTGTATCCACTCTGTCTCTGTTCTGTATCCGCTCTGTATCTGCTCTGTCTCTGTAGTATTGTCTCTGCTCTGTAACTGTACTATCTCTGTACTGTCTCTGCTCTGTCTTTGCGATTGTCATGTAACAGGGAGAACAATACATCCATGCTTCTATTTCACTGTCAGAGGTGATTTCAGAAGCTAATTCTAGTTGAGACAGGAGGTATTCACCCATGGACAAGGATTTTGCTTCCCTTGGTAGTTGGCTTACAATGCCCACTATTAGAGACTGTGCCTCTGTTTTCTTAGGAAAGATCTGCTTAACAGCCTCTTTGTCTCCTGATGTACCATCTGTTATCTCATTGGAGGAGTCAGTTATGACTTTGATGGATGTGGATCCATTGTCTTTTTGTGATCCATACAGCTTTAACACCACTTTATTGGTCCTCAGCCTAGGGTTAGGGTTCCTTTGAACCAGTCCGTCCTGGCTCTTGCTTCAAAAAGCCAAGGTCTTCCCAACAACAGAGGATATGAGGTCCCATAAGAATTTGGTTTGACCACTAGATATGTCAGCCAATAATCTCTTCCTACAAGGGTTGTTTTTACATATGGGAGGATGCCCAATGGTTTGACTCTGCTTTGGTCTGCCAATCTGATAAGCCACTGTGTAGGTTGAATTCCTTGCAACCCTAAGTCCTTTATTGTCACATCTGTCATTATGTTTACTGATGAGCCTCTATCAATCAATGCATCTGAAATAAAGCATCCTTCTATCCATACACTAATCTCTGGGGTTCCAGAATCTAGGAAGGCATTAGCCACATCGACTTTCTTTACAGGCTTCGGGGCCTTATTGGTCTTGGTCACTGTTGAAGGAGTGATCCTTAATCCACGTCTTCTTGTCAAGATGCTTTTGAATTTGTTTCGACAGCTGGGAGACAACATTAGCAACTGTCAGAATGTTAAGTTTGGTTTAAAAGTTTCTAGGTCTTTGACCAAGTCATAATCTTGGACAGGATCCACAGGCTTCTCCAGCCTGCTAGGGAATGGGGCTATACCCATTTTCATCTTTCCTTTTCTTCTAATAATTATAGCATCGACACTTCTTCTATTTCTGGAAGTGCTTCTGTATCATCTAGCTCCTAGGCCTCTCGTCCTATTTCTGGGACTGTCTCTGTAACTCTCTATGGCATGGCAGTGCTCTCTATTGCACTGTTATGTTCTGTACTGCTCTGTCCCTCTATTGGCAGGTTGAACTTTATAGTCTTGGCAGGAGAGTCATTTGCGTTCTGAACCACTAGTTCCTTCTTCTTGGTGCACGTAACATCAGCAACTTCCAACTCTACCAAATTGGAGGCAGGCTCTTGTACCTTCTGTTGGCTATCTATGGCATTGGCATTTACAGGGGTTGGACTTGGACAGTCCTTTGCAGTGTGGCCTTCACCTTTGCATCGATTACATAAGGGCTTGTAATCCACAGATCGTCTAGGGTTTGGACAATTCGGGGAGACATGTCCCTTTTCTCCACACCTGTAACATTCCACCTCTGATCTTTGACCACCGCCAGACTGTCGTCCTCTGTAACTTTGAGAGGAAAACCTCCTCGGACCAAAATTAGGACAAGATTCCCTAGGCTTTGGTCCAATATCATGTGTTGTCATTTTGGATTCCAGCAAGTTGAATCTTGCATGTTCATCCTTCTGTCTTCATTCATGCATCTCTTTCAGAGAGCAAATATCCTCTATATGGTTCTTTCACAAAGAGTAGGAATAGAAGGCTCCAGGAATGGTTTGTTTTTGGGTACATTCAGTAGCTAAATGTTCCACTTGATGACACTTTCCGCACCATGTATTAGAGCGCATCACATCTCTTCCAACTCCCCCACAAGAGTGGATATATTGGCAGTATTCACCTTCAGCGTCTGTAGCTGCTCTGTAATCACATCCAGAAGCTCTTTCTTGATACTTGCAACTGAGTTGGATAAGTAGTCCTTCAGATTTTCACCTCCTGAAGTACTTGCAGTGGGATTGTGGGAAGTGTCTGTAATTACTGCATACACTGGTTGGGTTGATCCAGAAGGTCCTCTATTCTGGCTTTGATTCAGAGCTCCTATTGAGGCTTGGGGTTATTGATTCAAGTTGGTAGGATTCCACTGTTGTTGAGTCGCCATTGGAGGAACTATTTGAGGCCACTGTTGTTGTGGTTGAACCATCATTTGAGGCACTGTTGTCTGCGGTGACCACATTGGATTAGGTGCATTATACTGCAGCACTGTTTGCATCTGGGGATAGGGGTAGGGAAATGTCCCTAGGACTGCATTTGGTGGGTATACCATTCTAGGCATGGGAGGAGGTAAGACTCCTCTTCCTGGAGTCATTGACAGCCTTGCTTCAACTTCGTCATACAATCTTGCACCTTCCATTGCAGCTTGCAGATTGACTAGTCTTCTCAATTCCATAAACTTGCGAACTTCTAGTTGTAGGCCCCTAAGAAACACTCCTTTCTGGATACCTTCGTCCAAATGATGGTTAGTCTATCTCTTCAGGATGGATTCCATTCGCGAGACATACGCTTCTACTCTTTCTCCAGAGGACTCATGAACTCCTCTCGCATCCGCTCTTCAAAATCTTTACGCCTGAATTTAGTGAGGAAGGCCAACTTCAGGTCGTCCCATGTACCAAAATTTCCTGCTGCTTGTCTCTAATACCACTGAGACGCCGCGCCCTTGAAAGTGGCACGGACTATTGCTAACCAATGCTCAGGGGTTCTAGCATTGTTAGCCACACATGCTACCATAAATTCTGCTACATGAAGATCAGGGTCTTGATGGGACCTAAAATGGGCCGGCACTGGCTATAGCACTAGCCGGACCTCATGCTCATGACACACAAACACCCTCACGCCCTCGCGGGCCAGGAGCGTCAATCTAATGCTAAATGACAAACTGCCCTAAAGCTTAATTCATACGTTTATAGTTCATAGTCCAACGTTTCCCTTAAACTCCTCAGAGGGAGATCCCAAAGTACTTAGGCATAACGCCTCGTCACACACATATAGGAGGCACTCCACCGACTAATAGTTGGAGCCCTACTGCAGCTCTCCTACATCTCAGGGATTGGCCCTTTGATGCGCTGCTAAACATATAACACAAATGAGGGCAAACTCCTCTCTATTATATTTCTCGTATTTCCAGGAGATATACCATGCTTCCTCACTTCACAGTCCCTTAGGAAACCGACCCTCTACCCTACGGCAAGGGATAACCTCACACTCTCAATCGTGGGTCAAAGTCCTAAGAAAACAATTGCTATGCAGCCCAGGAGATTTTCCTTCTGATACCATGAACCATGCATAGTGCATAATGTGAATGGTTTAGTGCACAAACAAAAAGAAAATCAGCATTGTGCATCATGCAAAACTCATCTTTTCATGATTTCCATGCTAATGTTTATGTATTGAAACGAGGAGAGACACCGAGCCTTACGCTCATGCTGCCTTTTCCTTTATTTGAAAACAACGTCCTATAGCCATGATGCAACACATAAATTAGATTTAAGATTGTACTTCGACGCTCAAACTCTCCTCTCACCCTACCATTTAATGTTTTGCAATCGTTGATAGGTGTAAGAGTCATTTTATGTGTATTTCTTTATAGAGAAAGCAATAAATATGGACAAAAACATAGAAATGAGGGTAAACCAAGGCTAACCTCGTGCTCTACCTTCATTATACATTGCACAAACACTTATGTAATTTTCTGAAATTTTCTCTTTATCGTTTCCTAAATTTTCCCCATTTAAAACCCATTTTCCACCATTTTTTGGTATTTTTTCTCTATTATTTTCAATAAAAAATGACTAGAAATTGAAATTTATTATGGGATGTGGCCCTTAGGTTTCTTGACAACAAACTTTCAGGTTTTATTGATGTTATATTTCATGTTTCCTCTTTATTTTGCAAAAAACCCCCATTTTGCCCCTTAAACGCGTGTTTTACGGGTTTTATACCATTAATTTCAGTCATAACACATGATTTTCTGATTTTATGAGCATAAACTGATCAAACTCATAGCAGACAACAACACAATGCATAATCATCCCATGGGAACAAATATTCATGAAGCAAATTGCATAAAACATCAATTTCCTTTGTAAAAATAAAATTACCGTTCTTTGTGGGTTGCGGGTTTTTATTAGCCATGTCTCAGGACTGATTTCCAGTAGCCATTAATGCCCATGACAATCTGGAATCAGCAATCTACCCTCCTCTTACATCACGGAGCAATCCCATCTCGGTTGGACAAGCATCCGTCGATCCTTCTTCTTCCCACATGAATCTACCTCTAGAAGAGAGAGAGGGAGGAGAGAGAAAGACTGAAATCAGAGTTTTCCATAGAGACCACCATTGCGCAAGTGAAGCACGGCGATATGACCAGCAGACAGAGGGAATTCAAGGCCAATGATCAATTGCAGTGGTTGTATTCAGCCTGGAGATCATGAACATCAAGAGCATGACGAAAATTGCGCCAGCGTGCTGCCACCATCTTCTTCTCTCTCTCTCCACGATTTTTCCCAAAAGTTGCATGTTACATTTCCTTTTTGGGCTCTCAAGGGTCACTTATCCATTTTGGTCAAATTTTGTCCACCCCTTCGTATCTTGCCCGGTTTCTTGGCTCCTTACCCATCCGGACTCCGAATTGAGCTCTGAAAAATCCTGGGCGTCCGGTTCGACATCCCGCATTGGCCGGTAACTCTTGAGAGCCTACAGGCAGTCTAAAAAATTATCAAAAATCAACAAGTGTCGCTCGGGCGTCTTTAAAGCACTTTGCCACTTAAAATCGTCCTAGATCGAGCCGCTGCCTTCGACGTTGAATATTTTTCCCTTGATATTCGTAATTTTTAGCTATTTTTAAGCACTTCTTGGCATCAAAATTCCACTCTCATTGGCGACCATGGGATAGGGCGACTCAGCCCGTCGAATCCCACAGTAGATCTGCACAAAACAACCAAAGGAAGCATCAAGCTGATACAAAAGAGATACATACTAAAACATAGCACAATGCTCACCCTACCCCTTGACAGAACCAAGGCATGACATCCACAAGGAGTAGGCCTAGCATAATCTAATAGAAGATCTGAAGCTAGTCACTTAACCAACTGCTCCAACACGGCCAAACTAAAAAGAACTATCAAAGAGGTTGCCCTAAGTGGTGGTCTGAACTACCTACCTAACTAAGGACAACACAACCAGGAGCTCCTACTAGGCGAGGACTCCTATAGCCTGATTAAGAAGTATTTTCTTTTAGCACATTTCTTCTTCTAGGGTTTTTATTTTGTTGACATACTTGGGCATGTTAAAAGGAGGGGGCTGAGGGTAGTGACCCAAGGAGAACAGGGCATCGGCCTCAGGTCCTGTCTCGGTACCCAAGAACCTACCAAGCCCTCACAAGGCGACACTTAATCCTTTTCTGACGCTCACTTTTATTTTCTCTTCAACCTTCCTTATTTTCTTCTTTTTCCAGCAAGATGCCACCCCTAGGAAGACAAGGCATCGGCCCCGGGTCTGACTCATCCCCAGGAACCTACCAAGCCTTCGCTAGGTGATGATCAATTTCTTAGAAATTTTCCTTTCTTTTCTTTTCTATTTTTATAGGGGTTAGAACCCCTTTTTACACACCTTTGTATTTATTTATTGCTTTTAAGATATTCAAGGTTCCTTTCCTCGTATCATCATCATTTTTCTTTTGGCAGGCTTCTCTAACTGCCTCACAACTAACAAGAACTCCTGGAACAGCTGCCTAGCAGGCTAGCAGAATAGGGTCACTAGGACTCCCTTCTAAAACATGTCTTTCAATGCCTGACAGTGTCTTTACAGGAGGCAACAACTACTCCGACCTCCCTCAAACATACTAAACCTAAACCTGGGACTTCATGCCTTGGACGCCGGTCCCCAACAAGAAACAAAAAACCCCTTAACAAGTACACAAACACATATAGTATAAAAACCACAGTACTCATAAAGGAAAGATATCACCTGGATAGGGCCACAAGAAGCTTCCGCACAACAAAAGGCTCCTTCCAAGCTCTTCTTCAAACCTATCTAGCACAAAACTCAAACAAGAAACCATTAACCGTATCTGCACTAAACAGACAACTGGCCCTCTTGGCCTAATGAAATAAAGCACTTCACTACAAAACTTAATCGGCCCTCTTGGCCTAATGAAATAAAACAGTAAAACCTCACAAAACTGGCCCTCTTAGCCTAATGAAATCAAACAGAATAGCACCTACACATCCCTCCCTGAAAGAGCACAGATATACAATAATAGGCTCATTTCCAAGGAGGAAAAACAGGCTCGTGGCCCTAAACTAAATGCATAAGGTTATGACCCATCCCTCCTGCATAGATAGCAAGAGGCGTACG
This sequence comes from Lygodium microphyllum, assembly GCF_053477565.2. Taxonomy (NCBI): domain Eukaryota; kingdom Viridiplantae; phylum Streptophyta; class Polypodiopsida; order Schizaeales; family Lygodiaceae; genus Lygodium; species Lygodium microphyllum. The sequence goes on along the minus strand of NC_141149.1, from coordinate 11,603,774 downwards.
CATCACATGTCGTCTAATTAACCTATGGGTCCAGGATAATAACGGTAGATTGGTCTCGGCTACTCTTTGCATTACCCATATCAACCATCATCTGCCATATATTGCATGCTCTGATAACATTCCCCACAAGCGATCGGGTCCTGTTTCATCATTGATCACAATATCCAAACTAGGACCACAATTAAAGAAAACGTCTTCTTCATAAGCAAGATTTGCCAGTGAATCCGCAAACTGATTCCAGTAACGTGGAATCAGCTGAAAAGATGCTCTCTCAAACTCTTCAAGTAGGGTCATAGCAGTTCGATGATACATACAGAGAATGGGATTCCGCACTGTGTATGTCCCATCTAGCTGATTCAGGATCAACTGGGAATCCCCTTTTACTAACAACTGTCGAATACCACCTTGCTTGGCAATATGCAATCCCATAATCAAGGCTTTATACTCCGCCATGTTGTTAGTGAATCCTACCCCGAGATAAGCTGCTAACTTCATCGTAACCCTACGTCGGGGATCTCGGATTACTACTCCAACACTCCCTTTTTTATTAGGGCCCCTGGACGCTCCGTCAAAATATAATGTATACGTCCATAATGAGTTTACACAGCCTGCCATCACGAACTCCTCTATTCGTAATTATGGTAATCAAAGTTTAGCATGTTGAGAGGATGAACTGACGGCTCCATCCCACCTTCTTCATTGAGCTCAACAGGGATACTTGTCAACAGTCGCAAGTAGTGATGGTGGCAGAAGACTTTGATCTCCCACACAAAGGTTCCGTCTTCTTGCTCAATCACTTTGTATCCTTTGCTCCACCAGATAAGTTTCCCCTGATGGTATCTCTGCTCCAGATATGGGTGCTCCAAATAAGGGATTAACCGACCCATCAACCGACTTTAAGCTCTTTCGCAAGTCTCAAATCATTCCTAGCATGGACCTGCAATGCATTTCTCTATATTAGCATACTTAGAAATAATAAGGTTTAATCTTATTAAGATTAACCTTATTTTTAAACTCTACTCCCTGTAGATCAGCTAATAGGGCCATAGACCTATTTTTCCCTAACCTGACAATCTTGTAGGGGCCATCCCATTTAGGTTCCAGCTTCCTTGGAAACAGCTCCCTACGCCATCATAATAGAGGACTAATTGCCCTTTTTTGAAGGTATATTTCTTTGCTCTAAGGTCATGCAACCGCTTCATCCTACGTTTAGCTACCTCTTGGTGTAGTAAGCTCTGCAACTTCAGCTCATCCAAGTGGGGTATACTCGTGAAACGTTCAAAAAGGGAATCCTTATCTCCCAAAGAGTGGTTAATTGCAAACCGTATGGTTGGCAACTCAATCTTGAGGGGTAACACACACTCTTTCCCATAAACCAATTTAAATGGAGTATGGCCGGCAGCTCGCTTGAACGTGGTATTATACGCCCATACTGCCACATACAGCTTCCTGTCCCAGTCTTGTTTCTTCTCAGAGACTATCTTAGACAAGATCCCCACAAGCTGCTTATTAGTACTTTCAACTTGCCCATTGGCTTGCGGATTATAAGGAGTCATTTTATTATGCTTGATTTGCCAAGCTTCTGTCAAGCTTTTGATCACTTTATTCAGGAAATGAGTTCCACGGTCCGACACTAATTCCCTTGGTGGACCAAAGCAGCAGATAATCTATTCTAACAGGAAACTTGCAGTCTCTTTTGCATTGTCCTGCCTCGTCACCCGCGCTTCTGACCATTTTGTGAAATAATCAGTGGCTACTATAATGTACCTCTTCTGGGTAGTAGACGACGGGGTGATAGGACCCACAAAATCAATGCCCCACTTCTCAAATGGAAGAATAGCCATGATAGGCGTAAGTGGACGTTTCCTATTCTCTCTACTGTCATGCCTTTGACAGGTATCACATCGCTTCACATACTCAAAAGAATCTTGGAAGATGGACGGCCACCAATATCCAGCTCTTAATACTTTTTGCACCATCAACCGTCCTGCGAAGTGCCCTCCACATGCAGAGTCATGACACTCTTCTAAGATAAAAGGAACCTCGTCAGGCATCACATATCAGCGGTAGATATCATCAACACCTTGCCGATATAGTGTCCCTGCGATCAAATAAAACTTCAAAGCTTGCTGTTTGATTTTTCTCTTTTCAGACTTTTACAAACCAGCTCCCGTCTCTCCTGTTGATAGATAGTGTGTAATAGCAGCATACCAAGATGGGATAGAAGCTGTATCAATTTTAAACATTTCTTCAATATCACTTCCTTCAGCCAAAATCTCTTTCGGCTCCCCAAAATCCACAAGGCATTCCACAATACCCTGCAACCTCGGTGGCTTACTCTTGATATCATAATCGAACTCCTGCAAAGTGATTAACCACTTTGCCAAACGATCAGGTGGCTGCAGCTTGTTCATGAGCAATCTAAGCCCTTCCGCCTTCGTATAGAACACTACCTTTTCATAGAGGATGTAGTGCCTGAATTTCTTAGTCCCAAAGACCATTGCAAGACACAACTTCTCCATGTAGGTATAATTGATCTCTGAAATGCCCAATTTTCGATTAGCAAAAGCTATCGGGTGATACTAATTTTCCTCCCAGATTTGGGCTAAACAGCAGCTGATACTATACATGGTAGCTGCTGAAAATATATAGAACACCTCGCCCCTTTTAGGTGCTTTTAAAATAGGTGCTCTTACTAGCTCCTGTTTCACATCCTCGAAAGCTACCTTACAGGGGTCGCTCCATTCAAATGAACAGCTAAAGGATAATAAATTCGTTAATGGCAACGTTCTTTCTGCCAAGGCATTTATAAACCTCTGATAGTACCCTATCGACGATAGAAAGCTATGAACCTCTTTCGGAGTGCGCGGTGGACTCATAGCAACTATGACCTTGATCTTTTCAGGGTCAATTGCTATCCCTACTGAACTGACCACATGGCCTAGCAATAGCCCATAAGTACTCCAAAAACACACTTCCATGGGTTAAGAGCGATACAAAATTGTCTGCAACGCTCAAAGCATTTTCTTAAAATAACCAACATCCTTTCCCTTACAGTGGCTGCCCCTAGGTCATCAATAAATACTTTTAACTCATCTGGGGAGATGTCACCAAAGGTCTTATCTGCTGTTCATTGCCACGATCCAGGTGCATTGCATAAACCAAAGGCCATCACATGGTACGCAAAAGTACCAAAGACAGTAATAAAAGTTGTTTTCAACTTGTCCTCTTCTGCAATTGCCATCTGGTTATAACCCGCAAAACAGTCCATAAACGAATATATTTCCCTACCTGCTAATTGATCCAAAATCTGGTCAATGAATGGCAATGGGTAGCAATCCTTAACCATCTGCTTATTCAGCTCTCTAAAATCCACACATAATCGGATGTGGTTGTTTTTCTTCTTTCTGATAACAACGGGTGAACACCATTCTGTGTGTTGTACAGGGAAGATTAACCCAGCCTGTAACTCTTCAAATAGACCGTCCCTCAATTCAAAAGGCATACGCCTTACCTTCTGACGCACAGGACGACTGCCATCTTTTACAGGAATAGTATGAACAGCCAGGCTGGGAGGAATACCTCTCAGCTCATCATAACTCCAAGCAAAGGTATCGTGGAATTCTTGAATCAAGGACACATAGTCCTCCCTTTCTACTGAATTGAGCATGGATCCTAATTTAATTGACCGCGAATCATTCGGCGTGCCAAGGTTTAAGTCAATCACATCCGCATCTCTTATCCTATCTTGAGGCTCTATCGGCTCATTTAGAGTTATCTGATAGATATCCTCTGTAGTGGACCCCTCTTTAGATTCATCACTGGATGATGTCTCACTACCAGATGGATTGTCTGCTATTTCTAATTCAGTAGAAGATAAAGGAGCTCTCTCACTTTGAGGAGACTCAGGATAAGCATCGACTATTACTCGACTATTACTCGATTAGCACCTCTACCTAGAACCACTCGACCGGCGGGTATATCGACTTGACAGTCTGTTTGTAAGATCCAAGGCCTACCTAGAAAAACTCGATAGCTAGGACGTCCTGCAAATCTTATCACCCTAAAGTCCAAGAAACATTCTGCACTCACAACTGTAACATGGAGCTTAGTAACGCAACCTTCTGGTTGTCTTAGACTATCATCAGCCATTCTCAGAAGGGTGGAGCTGTCTTTCTGGATGCCTAGACCCAACCTCTCCATCAACTCTGAACTCATGATATTGACGGAGGATCCAGTGTCTACAATTGCATGTTCTACTAATATTCCATCTACATAAGCTGGAACCCTAGGGCAGTTCTTTTCAGCATGGTCAAACCAATCTTCCCCTACTCGTGCTATGCCCAAGGGTTTTACAATATACCCAATACGTAGGATCTTCTTAAATTCCTTGCGTACTCCTGGAGATAGTTTGTTCAATTGCAAGAGGTTCACATCTGGTTTACCTTTGCAAAGAGAACTTGCTAAATCAAAGTCATGATAAGTAGCCAAAGCTCTCTTTTCTCGCCAAACCATCCTCTCTTTTGGTCTTTGGACCGGTTTTGGTGCTTCTTTCTTGGCTCTTGCCTTCTTTCTGGGCCCTTCCTCATCCTTCTTAGGGTTGCCTTTCCTGTCAATCGGCTTTAGCAGTCCCCCTTCTATGCTAGAATTTTGGACTTGCGTCCCCTTATCCCCTTGCTTAGGGTTTCCCTCAATCGGCTTTGTATTATCCTTGTCAACCTCTTTAGCCTTTTGCCTCTTGTCACGGCTCTTAAGTTAGAGGTTTCAGCATCATGGACTTGTACAACCTCAATAAGGCTGACTCCATTGCCGTGTGGCAACTCTTCTATATTTTCTTTTCCCCTCTGCAATATTTGCCTAGGTGCATCATTCTGCTGCAAGTTATTTCCTTGCGCTCTATGTTTCACAGGGCGTGGTTGTTTACTCCCTTGTTGGAGAGAACTAATCTTACTCCAATAGGTAGCAGCTAGATGGCCCGACTTCCCACAAATGTCACATTTCACATTTGGACAGTTTCTGGGGAAGTGTTGTCCACCACACCATTTACAACTAAACCTAGAGGGTCCACCCTCTTCAGGGTGTCGACTCCCTATCAAATTTTGTTGCTTCTTTAAGAAATTAACGTCGACGGCTATTTGTCGATATTGTTTGGAAATCATATCAGTATAATGCTTCATCATATCCTTAACTTCGCCAAGGACATTAGATGCATTCGACTCGTAGCCTCGATCGTCAACCCGTCATTCCATTGGCCTAACAATCTGATTTGACATTGGCTGTTGACCCACAGGAACAACGTTAGAATTCAAAACTTGGCCTCCAATATTTGGTAGAGCCAACTGACTTGCCTAGGCATAGTCACACTGGGAGGAGCCGGTAATAAAGGTACATTTGAAACCATACTTCCTCTCCCAATAGGGTTAGTCATAGGCATCCCTTGACTTCCATTCGTCAATGCTGGATTGCCACTAGGTACTAAACCCCCATTAACATTCATTCGAGAGGAGTAGGCCGTTTGTAATCGTGCTTCTACTCCCTCTGCCCGCGTGATAGCATGTCTATGTCTGCTAAGGCCACATTGCTCAATTGTACTTGGATGTTAAAGTCCAACCCATGCAAAAAGTATTGCAGTTGGGCAGCTGGTGGAATGGGAATGTAAGTTTGCAACTTACGGAATACTTCCTTCAACTTCTTAGCATATGATTTTACATTCTCATGAGGATCTTGACGTGTTACATTCAAGACCCGCAACCAATATTGGCCACCTCTTTCAAGGGCATATTTCGCTCGGAAAGCTGCATAGAATTGATCAATGGTGGTTATGGTTCCAGACGCTATGCTGTGATACCATACCGCAACCCTTCCTTTTAATGTCACATTGAAGAATATCATGAGATGTCCCTCGTCTTGGATGCGATAATTGAACATCAATCTCTAAAATTCACAAATGTGAAATTCTGCATCCTCTTCCGCTAACCCATTAAAAATGGGCAAGGGAACCCCTAAGGCTGGTAAATTCGGCGTCCCTGCAGGAATTGCAATAGGTTGTGCCATAGTGATAATCGGATTAGCAGTAGGAGCGTGAACGGGTGAATTCACCCCCCCACTTGAAGTGGGTAAACTTGATGGAGAAGAGGAAGAACTTACGCTTCCCCCTTCACCTAATAGAATAGGTGGAGCAGTTAAGTGACTAAGACCACTGCTTCGTATATGTACTGGACTACTCCTTTGAGGAGAGTAACGGATTACAATCTCTAATCGCCGTCTAGCCCTCTCAGCACGTTCTGCTTTCTGGATTTCGGCTTGACGGTCCTTGTCAGAGGACATAAACCAACTTCCTTTTGGGTACCCTAAATTCGAAAACCACCACTTATAAGTGGCTCCCGGCAGACGCACCACTGATGGGACCTGAAAAGGGCCGGCACTGGCTATAGCACTAGCCGGACCTCATGCTCATGACACACAAACACCCTCACGGCCTCGCAGGCCAGGAGCGTCAATCTAATGCTAAAGGACAAACTGCCCTAAAGCTTAATTCATACATTTATAGTTCATAGTCCAATGTTTTCCTTAAACTCCTTAGAGGGAGATCCCAAAGTACTTAGGCATAACGCCTCGTCACACACATATAGGAGGCACTCCACCGACTAATAGTCGGAGCCCCACTACAGCTCTCCTACATCTCAGGGATTGGCCCTTTGATGCGTTGCTAAACATATAACACAAACGAGCGCAAACTCCTCTCTTTTATATTTCTCATATTTCCAGGAGATATACCATGCTTCCTCACTTCACAGTCCCTTAGGAAACCAACCCTCTACCCTACGGCAAGGGATAACCTCACACTCTCAATCGTGGGTCAAAGTCCTAAGAAAACAATTGCTATGCAATCCAGGAGATTTTCCTTCCGATACCATGAACCATGCATAGTGCATAATGTGAATGGTTTAGTGCACAAACAAAAAGAAAATCAGCATTGTGCATCGTGCAAAACCAATCTTTTCATGATTTCCATGCTAACGTTTATGTATTGAAACGAGGAGAGACATCGAGCCTTACGCTCATGCTGCCTTTTCCTTTATTTGAAAACAATGTCCTATAGCCATGATGCAACACATAAATCAGATTTAAGATTGTACTTCGACGCTCAAACTCTCCTCTCACCCTATCGTTTAATGTTTTGCAATCGTTGATAGGTGTAAGAGTCATTTTATGTGTATTTCTTTATAGAGAAAGCAATAAATACATACAAAAACATAGAAACGATGGTAAACCGAGGCTAACCTCGTGCTCTACCTTCATTATACATTGCACAAACACTTATGTAATTTTTTGAAATTTTCTCTTTATCGTTTCCTAATTTCCCCCCATTTAAAACCCATTTTCCACCATTTTTTGGTATTTTTTCTCTATTATTTTCAATAAAAAATGACTAGAAATTGAAATTGATTATGGGCTATGGCTCTTAGGTTTATTGACAACAAAATTTCAGGTTTTATTGATGTTATATTTCATGTTTCCTCTTTATTTTGCAAAAAACCCCCATTTTGCCCCTTAAACGCGTGTTTTACGGGTTTTATACCATTAATTTCAGTCCTAACACTTATGATTTTCTGATTTTCTGAGCACAAATTGATCAAACTCATAGCAAACAACAACATAATGCATAACCATCCCATGGGAACAAATATTCATGAAGCAAATTGCATAAAACATCAATTTCCTCTGTAAAAATAAAATTACCGTTCTTTGCGGGTTGGGGTTTTTATTTGCCATGTCTCGGGACTGATTTCCAGCAGCCATTAATGCCCATGACAGTCCGAAATCAGCAATCTACCCTCCTCTTGCATCAGGGAGCAATCCCATCTCGGTTGGACAAGCATCCGTCGATCCTTCTTCTTCCCACATGAATCTGCCTCTAGAAGAGAGAGAGGGAGAGAGAAAGACTGAAATCAGAGTTTTCCATAGAGACCATCATTGCGCGAGCGAAGCAGGGCGATATGACCAGCAGACAGAGGGAATTCAAGGCCAATGATCAATTGCAATGGTTGTATTCAGCCTGGAGATCATGAACATCAAGGGCATGGCGAAAATTGCGCCAATGTGCTGCCGCCATCTTCTTCTCTCTCTCTGCATGATTTTTCCCAAAAGTTGCATGTTACATTTCCTTTCTGGGCTCCCAAGGGTCACTTATCCATTTTGGCCAAATTTTGTCCACCCCTTCGTATCTTGCCTAGTTTCTTGGCTCCTTCCCCGTCCGGACTCCGAATTGAGCTCTGAAAAATCCTAGGTGTTCGGCTCGACATCCTGCATTGGCCGGTAACTCTTGACAGTCTGCACGGCAGTCTGAAAAATTATCAAAAATCAACAAGTGTCACTCGGGCACCTTTAAAGCACTTTGCCGCTTAAAATCGTCCTAGATCGAGCCGCTGCCTTCGTCGTTGAATATTTTTCCCTTGATATTCGTAATTTTTAGCTATTTTTAAGCACTTCTTGGCATCAAAATTCCGCTCTCAGGTCTTCATTGTACTCTCCCTTAAAAACTGGCAATGGGACTAAATTTGCTAGCCTGTCATCAATATTTCCAAGACGGATCTGACTAGGAAGGGGACCTTGAGTCGCCATGGGGACTTCTGTAAAGAGTGCTTTTAGGGCGTCAAAGGAGGCTTCTGCTGCGAGCTTGCTCTTAGCTTTGATTTTTGCCTTCTCTCTTCTCACATACCTTTGGACTCGTTCTAACGCTTGCCTCTTTATTGCGTCATTCATCAGGGGGTTGGTTCCAACCAATTGGTCTGGACTCAACATGATAGTATTAGAGGGGGCTTCGGTCTTTGAGGGATTCTTTGGCCAACATCTCTTCTACTTCCTTCCTTTCAACATCTCTGAATTCAGCTTTCAAACCACTACAGAGGGGAAGATATTCTGTTTTGAAAGTATCAAAACTCATTCTTCTTAGGATTGTTATTGCGTCATTATAATAATGTGAGATTCTGAGGGTTTCAACAGTGTATGTTGTGAAAAACACTCTGTCTACCAACTTCCAGTGGGTTGCTAATTGGATAAACAAAAGATTGTCAGTACACCAGGCATCCCATGTATCTTGTTGTTGAGCATCAACGAACAAATTCCAACTCTTTTCCTTCTTGTCTTTGTGAATATCCACAGACCAAGACTCCTGAAGCTTCTTCACAATTTCCCACTTGATGATGTCGAGAAACATCTCAATCAATGCCAAATCTTCCATAGATGGTCATTCTCTCTGTTTTTTCTCTTCAGTTTGTTTGCCACCAAGATGCAAGTTTCTGCTGCTTCAATAGGAAGAGGAAACAGTCCACCACATGGAGCATGCATCATGATGGTAATATGTTTCCGCCATTGTGGGATGAACTTCTTGTGGAAAGTGGCTTTGATAATGAGAATCTCCAACTCTTTAGTGGAAGAAGGAACTTTGCAAACATTCATTGAATTTTCCTCTTCTTGGCAATGCCATTTCCTTTATTTTCAGCCTCTTCTGATGCTTGTTGATGGCAAGTTTCCCCGGCTGCGCACCAAAAACATGGAGCCCCAAGAGGAACACCAAGGAAAAGGGAATTCTCTTGCAAGAAAATCTATCTTGTAACACCAACAAGCTTTTATTTCATTCTTTTGATCACCAAAACAAAGAAAGCAGCAAATCTTCACGCATCATTATAGTAGATTTCTCCCACGGATTTGATAGAATCAACCATAATCTTCAACATCTTTATAGAATCCATCAATTGAACAAATAAAAAAAAGAAATACACTATCTTTGAATGGAAATGAATCACATAGTATTCATCTTCAATGTCTTCATAGTTCTCTCTCTCAATCTCTCATATACAGTTACACTGTCTTGATAGAATTGACTATCTATGGCTCTCTCTCTCTCTCTCTCTCTCTCTCTCAATAGTACATCATATCCTCACTACAATACTCTCATAATAACTCTCAGTAATCCTTCATAGATCGTGGATGCACCTCCCAAGAGGTATGTCTGATATGAAGAGTCACCAAAGAACCTAAATTGTCTCTTCACAGCTCACTACTATCACTATCACTCAGTCTTCTCTTCAGTCTTCAGCAGCTGCTTCTTCCACTTGTTTTAGCTCTTTTGAACTTAGATTCATCCTTTCCAAAAGTTATAAAACTTTCCCAAAGTCACATATACATTCTACAGAACACTTACAGAAGGTCTACAGAACAGTTACAGTACAGTACTAGAGCAGCTACAGTACAGTTACAGAACTGAGACAGAGGCCCTACAGAAGGTCTACAGAGGGTCACAGAACCTCATAACTCATACTCAAACCATTCCAAACTATCAAAAACTATTCAATAGGCTTCCAAAATATCTCAATATTCATCAATCATCAATCCATGCTTCACACAGAAGATAATCAGAATAAAATAGAAGTTATACAAAAGGTATACAGAACCAATCAGAACCTCAACAGAACCTCATAGAGCTTCATATCTCCACTGAGAATCATCATGAACTTCCAAAACATAATCAATATCATCCAAAACACTCTGAAACACTTCCACTAACAACCATACATCACTCTAAATCCATCAAAAATCAATCATTCAGACCTCAAAAACAACAAAAAGTAGTCAAAAATTCAGTCTTTTTCCACTCTCAACAAAAGAGCAAGCCACCCTATGCAACATTGTAAAATTTGCTGCATTTCATAGAGTAATTATACTATAGAAAATATAATCAAAGTCACTCACTTTTATGAAGTAGGATCCATGACAAGCCTAAAACATCCCAATGGATATAGCATTATTTATTTCCCATAAGGAATATTCATGAAGCGAAAAGTTCAATATGAGGAAAATATTAGATCAAGTGGAAGATTTGAGCACAAAGCCAAAGAAAAGAGTAATCAAACATTCCATTTTGTAGCTTTTTAATTCTTTGGTTTGTCACCAAGATATCAAAGATTCACTATAGAAATCATTATTTCTTTAAGTAATATTATATCCATATTTTTCCCTTGTTGATGAAAAGTAGATTTATTTCATGATGTGTGAATTTTATGGTACCTACATATGATTTTATGTAAATAAAATGTGTTAGGGAATAGGTTAAGAACAATGCAATTTCAATGGCTTATGTTCTCTATTCAATAACATATTGAATTCAATAGTTTTTTTGGAAAACATATGTTTACCTTTTTGTTATTTTTATAAATGAGATAATTTTACTTTCCCAAAAAATTTCTAGATTAATCTCCTTAAGAGAAACATGTAAGCTTACCCAAAAGGTTTGCAATTAATTCTATATAATAAGCTTTACAAGTTATGTTGCGTTGTGGCCTTGCATTGCTTTCAAATGGCATCTATAAAGTGTTCACAAATGTCCACACCATGTAGTGTTTTCTTGTAAAACGAGAAGGTGATCTTTGTTGAGCATATATGTATCACATTCATGATATGTTTCCTTCAATCATAGGTACAAGAAAAAAGGTGACATTCAGTATATTGACTCTCCTCATTGTTGAAGCAAAATTTATAGATTTTAGTAGTGTTTTGTCTACCATATAGTGATTTAAGAAGGAAATTCCAAAGAATTCTTCGAGAGAAAAGAAAGCATCATCCTGATTAGGATGAAAGCTTCATTCATTTTGATCAAGACAAAATGTCTCTTTTCATTGAAGTAAATTTTATAGCTTTCAACACTAATTCCCAAGTGCTTTACCTATTTGTATGGTTTCTCAAGAAGAAAGAATTCCTAAGGATTCTTCAAGAAAGAGAGACATGACTTTTCTTACAATGAAAGCTCTAGTTTCATCGAATGATATGGATTTCATTAAACTATGTAAATGTATAGATAAGCTTTTTTGGGATGATTTTCTACTATGTACATTTCATTAAACAATGTTTTCACTTTGACATATTAATGTACCAAAAATGCAAATAGACACTTCTTTATGTTATTTTATGATGATCTAAATAAAAATGTGCATATACACTTTTTTATGTTATTTGACTATACATGCATATAGTTTGAACATATAATTTGGAGGGTTGAGAGAGAGAGAGAGAGAGAGAGAGAGAGAGAGAGAGAGAGAGAGAGAGAGAGAGAGAGAGAGAGAGAGAGAGAGAGAGAGAGAGAGAGAGAGAGAGAGAGAGAGAGAGAGAGAGAGAGAGAGAGAGAGAGAGAGAGAGAGAGAGAGAGAGAGATTGTAAGTGACTGAGTGTGGGTGCTAGTAGAAAGCATTAAGTATGATAACAAATGCATCTAGAGCACAACATAAAAGTATTATATTTCCAAAAATTGCAATCTTATTGCAACATGTGTACATAATCCGGATTTGAATTACATTGGACATAAGAAACATCTTAGACCAATGAAATCCAAACAAGAGTAATATTAAAGAGAAGGGTCAAGATGAGAGAGAGAGTGTGTGTGTGTGTGCACACGCGCGTGTGTGCGTGCGTGCGTGCGTGCGTGTGTGTGTGATGTCTTATATTATGGAGGGAGAATTGGAATATGACTTTTCTTACAATGAAAGCTCTCATTTCACCGATTGATATGGATTTCATTAAATTATGTAGATGTATAGATAAGCTTTTTTGGGATGATTTTCTACTATGTACATTTCATTAAACAATGTTTTCACTTTGACATATTAATGTACCAAAAATGTGAATAGACACTTCTTTATGTTATTTTACGATGATCTAAATAAAAATATGCATATACACTTTTTTATGTTAGTTGACTATACATGCATATAGTTTGAACATGTAATTTGGAGAGAGAGAGAGAGAGAGATTGTAAGTGGCTAAGTGTGGGCACTAGTAGAGAGCATTAACTATGATAACAAATGCATCTAGAGCACATTACAAAAGTATTATATTTCCAAAAATTGTAATCTTATTGCAACATGTGTACATAATGTGGATTTGAATTACATTGGACATAAGAAACATCTTAGACCAACGAAATCCAAACAAGAGTAATATTAAAGAGAAGGGTCAAGCCTAGTGTGTATGTGTGTGCATGTGTGTGCGTGCTTGTGTGTGCTTGTGTGTGTGTGTGTGTGTGTGTGTGTTTGTGTGTGTGTGTGTGTGTGTGTGCGTGTGTGTGTGTGTGTGTGTGCGCGCGCGCGCGCATGCGCACGTGCGCGTGTGTGTGTGCGTGCATGCAAGCGTGCATGTGTGTGTGTGTGATGTCTTATATAATGGAGAGAGAATTGGAAGAATGTAGTTATTTTGTTGTATTTGTATGTACATTGCACTTCTAAATTCTAGCATCATGTAAAGAGAGAAAGATAAGGGATGGCTACTAGATAGTGAAACCATGCAATTTCACTTTGCTTGCAAGGTATTGTGACATGTCCTTAGTGGTCCTTACTAGCCGACAAATCTATACAATTGGGTGGGAATTTTATGAATAATTGAATACAATCTCCTCCATATTATTCTCATATCATAATCTCCCACCTAACTCTCTTCTATCCCCTTCTTGATCAAAAGACATTTTCTTTTCCCTAAGGTTTTCAATGTGTAGGACATCAATCCCAATGTAACAATTATTAGAAAGGATAGTAATGTCACATGTCATGCATGAAGCTCCTCACATGTACGATTTTGAGAATAGACATTACAACCAAGAGATGTAATGTTTTGATACTACTTTATTTCACTTTTCTATGAATTGAGTTTGTAGTCATGGATCAAAATAGAGAGTCCCTTTTCCTTTTGACAAGAAAAGTTAGATAGATTGTGTGAATTATTATAAAGCGTGAAAGTTTACATGGGCAAATAAACATTGGCTTTTTAAACCCAAACTAGAATAAACTTACATGGTACAAACACGAAAGGAGAGACACTGACAACAAATATTGTGGTTACTATATGGTTATCCTTCACTACTAAAGTCCTATCAGATTTATGGATTTTGGATGAATGTTATCTCATAATATGATTTTCTTAGCTTAAGATTAACCAAAAGTATTGTGTTTGTGGTACTTTTGCAAAAAAAATTCTTATATGTAAAGAAATGAAATTAATCATAGATTTTAATAGACATTTAATATTACTTGATGCTACACAACCCCAAGCATATAAAGATGTAAGAGACCATTTCATTCAAGAATTATACAAAGTCTCTTTAATGTTCTCAAGCTCCCTTGCAGCTTTCATCACTTCCTACCATTTCCCTCTCTTCTTTCTCTCTCCTTTTCATGTCCTCTCCTTATAACCGTTTTTAGAGCTCATGTTTTTCATCCATTTTCTTTCATTTTCTCCACATCCATTTTCATTTTCCACTCAAAAAATCCAATACAAACATACTACATGTGGTGTGATTCTATGGAAGATACATGCTAATAAGATTTCCACAAGCAATAGATACCAAGTTTAGAGCTACTCACAAGAGAAATAGATTTAAAAAATGGTGGGATAAAGGTTCAATTAGCAAAACATGCACCATTTCCACGTCATATTGGTAAATAATGTGGGACAAGAAGGCTCAATTAGAGTTAGAGAGGACATAAGTCTCAATTACTTTTTGAAGCAAGCTTCTCCTTCAACTTTCCTAAGATTTCATTAAAGATCTTTGCCTACAACTCCAGAAGAACCACAAGATAAGATTTTGCACATCATTAGAAGCAACAGACAGCCATTGTATGAAGTATTTAACTAGAGAGAATTCCTAGGAAGTAGCCCAAAATCATAGTCTAGCTTAAGAGTCAATGTACCCCATGACTCCTATATACTAGCCACCATAACATATGCACATAGTTGATGTTTCCTTTAGGTATCTCATGATATCCTTGATGGCATCCCAATGCCATCTACTGGATGTAGCCATATAGCATGCCGCAACTCCCACAAGAAATGCTACATCAAGATGAGTGGCTATCATGGCATACATCAAACTGCCCATGGCGAATGCATAAGGGATCTTTGCCATCTCGGCCTTCTGCTCATCAAACTATGGACAATTGGCCTAACTAACCTTCACATGAGAAGATAGAGGAAAACCAATAGGCTTACCATCTTGCATATGAAATCGCTCAATGACTTTTTTGATATACTCCTTCTATGATAGACAAACAAGCCCCTTAGAGCAATCATACATGATGCTTATCCCAAGAATATGCAAGGACTCTCCCATATCCTTCATCTCAAAGATCTTCTTGAGTTGAGTTTTTGAGGCATCCAACTCATCAAGAGCTCTCCCATCAATAAGCATAATTTCCACATAGAGTATCAAAATAATAAGGCTACTATTATGAGCCTTCTCATATTTAGTAAAATCTACAAGATTATATTTACAAAAGGGATTTTTAAATTACAATTTGGAAAAAATCGTAAGTTTAGTAAAGTAAAAGGGGTCGTTTTAAGGCCTTACATCATTTTAAAAAAGGGTTTTCCTTAATATCCTTTGAATGCACAATATATAGATTATTTCTTATAGGTAGACTCCCCGAGCTTCATGTATAAATATAGATCCATAGTTCTATGTCTATATCCCTATGAATATATAAAAGTATCAAAATTGTGGTACCATTCCCTAGGTGCCTGCTTAAGGCCATAAACGCTCTTTCTCAACTTGTACACTAGGTGTTCCTTGCCTTTTTCTTCAAAGCCCTTTGGTTGCTTGAAACCCTTAGTTACCAATCTGGCCTTATAAGTAGGCTTGAGCATCCAAGGATACTTTTCAACTTGTATACCCACTTGCATGGCAATGGCTTCTTGCCAATAGGCAAAGGAATCAAATCCCACCTATGGTTAGTCTATAAGGAGTCAAACTCTGACTCCATAGCCATGTCCCATGAGTGACTATCATCTCTATGCATAGCCTCATCATAAGAGAGAGACTCACTTGCATCTGTCACTATAACATAATCCATGGAGGTCACAAAGTGCTCAGATGGATGCTTATCTCTAGTAGAGCATCTGAAAGTAGTCTGATCTATACAATAGGCAGGGCCTAGGCCACTAGAGTATCAACTATTGTAGGCTATCTAGTTGGTTGTATGGGAGTAAGAGGCTCCTCCTAAAAGATCACCATACATACCTCAACCACCTTCTTAGGCTACTTGTACATATTTTTCTCATGGAAAACGATATCATAGCTGCAAATAACCTTGCAAGCATGCGGATCCCATTGGCGATAGTCCATCTCACCTACATCCCCACGACCAAGAAAGATGCATTTTAGGGACTTGGGATCTAGAAAATTGGTAAGCATTTTTATTCCTTTCAAAGACATGTACCGAAGTCAATGATACCAAAGAGATATATATGGAACTACAGCCATAGCCAAAATATGGTCAGCTAATCCAGATACAAGTAAAGGATAGAGGGTACTAGATTTAACACCATGTGAAATAACAAGATTCCCATGGGAAATCTTCCATGAGGAATCACCCAAAAGAGACAACATACCTTGCATCATCCAAGGTACCAATAGAGGTAAATCTCTTCATGTGAGTTGATACATGATGTACATTGTGAACAGTGAATATGATGCTTGAACCAAAATGTAGCTAGACATCACCAATACCAACAATCTCCAATACCAGGTCATTACACAAACAAACAGATCCAATCATACTACGATAGGAGTGAAACCACTCTCAAAGGAATCCCTTGAATGTATCAATCAACACTGAGTATATCCTGACAAAGCATCAGTCAGTTGTGAAGCATCCAAACAAGAAGTTGCCAAGATAAGTCTATCACATACATCAAGTTGCACAATATTAATCCCCTTACTCTTGATACTAGACTTGCTAGGCACAATGTTGTGATCATCATTCTTGTCTTGCACTTTATTCTTTCCCTTTTTCTTATGCTTATCTTTGCACATTTTATGGCACTATGGTAGCCGAATATGACTTGCTTTCCCACAATAATGACAAGTAAGACCAGAATTTTGGCCATGGAATTTATTGTGAGACTGTCAAGGTGTACAATTAATGCATGTGATTTACAAGAATCATCCACATTCTTTCTATTCATCTATCTGTCAAGAGGACACTCTCAACATCCTACAATTTTAGCCTATCCTTAGCACAAAGAGCCGTATGGAAAGTGTCAGACAAATCAAGTAGAGTGCCAAGAAGAAATAAAAGGTACAAAGTATCCCTGAGCTCAATCTCTTGCAAAGCTAAATGGCTGATGATGGAGTGAAACTCATTCAAGTGTATAGACATAGAAGTCCCTTCCTTCATGCGAAGGTCCATCGATTGTTTTAGCCAATACATTTGAGATGCAAGACTCTGCTAGTAATAAATATTCTTAATTTGTGTCCAAAGCTCATATGCAGTATGATCTCCAATTATAACATCGTAGTGAACCTCTTTAGAGAGTGATAAAATGATTGTGCACTTACATAGCTCATCCAATTCATCCGAATCCTCGAATGCAATGTTTTTGGGTTTAGCAACCCCATTTTTGAGTGGTCTAACCTGTAGTTTCTGCCATATTTGGGTCTTTAAATAGCTATAATTGGTCCCATCCAATTTCTCAATATTGAAGATAGCACTGTCGTGAGGACCACTAGCCATAATGAGACCAAGAAAGTACATAGAAGGGCAAGATGGTGTCGTGCCGCTACGCGAACATAGTGTGAAAAACCTTGGAGTGCATTATCATCCAATTTTCTTATTGATCTAGAGAGTCCATGCCATATTATTCATTAGTCTTAGTGTCCATAGTATGGATGGTTCAAAAATACAGTATTTTTTGATTATTTTAGCCTATTTTTTATATTTTAGATATTATCTCTTGTAAATATCCTAAAAAGATGTAGATAACTTCTAGAATAGAGTGATATACAAAAAGAAAGTTACTTTTCAATCAATTTGGGGAGATCTTATATAGAAAGTGGGGCTTCCAAATTTACGTGGGATGCGATAGTAGTTTTCAGGCAGCAAACAACACTCTAGATTGGGAGGAAGAAGAAGGAGTGATTTGGGAGAATCTTGAGTAGGTGTCCTACGGTTTTCCCAGCCTTTTGAAGCCAACGGTGTCGTATTGCTACGTGCACATCGTGTGAAAAACTCTAGAGTGCGGCTTTCTTATAGATCTAGAGAGCCAATACCACTTTAGGCATTAGTGTTAGTGTCCATGGATAAAAAATATTAGATTTTTGGACAAATTTTGGCCCATTTTTGATATTTTAGATATTATCTCTTGTAAAAATCCATAAAAATATAGATAACTTCTAGATTAGGATAACATGTAAAAGAAAGCATGTAGCTTTCAGCTATTTTGAGATGATTTTATGTAAAAAGAAAGATTAGCAAAATTGTGACACGCGATCACTGTTTTTCGGCAGTGAACACCACTTTAAAGTGGGAGATGAAGAGGGAGCGATCTGGCAAAATTTTGGCTAGGTGTGGTGGTATTTTACCCCCCTTTCGGAGCCAATGGAAGCATTAGATTGGCGATCTAAACAACATAGAGCAAGTTATTATTTTATACACGTTTTTGTCTACAAGAGTTTTATATTCTCATAATGCAGAAATAAACTGACAAGCTTCATCTCTATTAGTATTCTTCTACATTTTCTATTTCTTTATGTGAGTATTCTTCTACGTTTTCTATTTCTTGAAACCCCTTCTCTTCCATCTACTCCTCTCCCTGAATCTGCCTTCACCCTGTTGTCTCTTACCCCTGTGGTGGAATTTCGACACCAAATGCACCGACACCAGGTTAGAGGAAGCTTATGCTATCATCAGAGGTAAATTTCAAAAGATTTTTGGGCTGATTTGGGGATGATATCTTCAGCCATATTCAGAGAATTAGCTACAGAAGTGTTCTTTTAATTCATTTCTTACTCTATAGAAGACATCTTGTTAAGATATGCAAGTATTATGTGCCCCTATGGTAGGGCAATGCTTGTAGATCATTCATAGATGCTTTGAGTTGAATTAAGAAGAACCTTTTCTCTTATTTCTTGGATGTGGTAGCTTATCCTTATCAGGAACTCAATTTGAATCTCTCTTGAAGCAAGTCTCTTTGCCTTACAAGCCTTATAATTGACTCATAAGCTTTTGTCCCTAACAGTCTACATTGAATGTAATCATGCGAAGTTGATTCATGCTATGGCATCATGTATGAATGATGGGATGCAGAGTTGTACAATTTTAGTATCAAGAGGCATTCTCTAATGCTAAAGGCTTAATGATAAGCTTCAATTCAACAACTCCATTTTCTTTCTTTGAGTAAGGCTATTCAACCTTGGTAAGATTTGAAGATTATGGAGCTATGGAATTTAATTTAGAAGCAATATTTTGGGTCTTTTGATGGCAATGAGCTAGAAAGCCATTATAAGATATAGGCCACATACTGACGTTGAAAGTGATGTAAATATTTGTAAAAACTTTTACCCCTATTATTGTTAAAAGCATTAGTATATATGTCTCTACAGATCCGTCACAATTAGCATCGCTATTTGCATTGCAAAAGCGATACTAATTATAACGATGAAAATAGCGACATGATAGCATATTGTACTTGATTTTATAATTTGTGATTGCTCTTATGGTCAAGAAAACAAGTATGATTTGAGTTAGAACTTATGAGATAATACTCTTGTGATCTTTGCTAAGAACATGCAATTGGAAGCTCTATTAACATCTTCAAGCTCCATAGCCATGAGCAAGATAAGAGAAGAGAAGAGAAGAGAAGAAGAGAGGAGAAGATGGAGAGCTTCTCCTCCCTAGTCCCTCACCCTCACACACTCACTCCCTTACACTCTCACACTCCCTCTCTCAAGCACAAGCTCAAGTAAGCAAGAAGAAGAAGAAGAAGAAGAAGAAGAGGAGAGCCACTTTTGGCCACACACAAGAATAAGCTTCTCATTCACTTTTCAACTTTATACACAAAACCCTAAATCCCTTTTGGGCGGTCATCCCCTTATGCCCTATTTTACATGGCCGACCGTGGCCTAGGCCCTTTTTCCCATTGTCCTTCTATCTTCCTAGCTTCCTTTCCACCACCTGTCTACATTTACAAATTGCACGGGTGAGAGCTCGGTGCTCCTTAAATTAAATCATGATGCGCTTGCGCTCTTTTACAAAAGTACTGACTTGCACTTTTCCTTGTGCGTCTTTCTCCCTTATTTGGGACTTTTTTGCGCTTGTTGTGTTTCTAGATTTTCCTTGTGTGCCTCTGTCTTCCATTTCACTTTTTCTTGGCCTTTTTCTTCTGCTTTAGCTTTTCCAGATTTTCCATCTTGTTCGTCTGACGGTTAACATTACCCCCTCCTAGACGAGTGCCAGTCCTGATCCGAGAAAATCACAAAAAAATATTTGTCTAACACTTTGTTGATTTTTTGTACATTTGGAGCTTTGAAATAAAGAAGAGGGTGGGAACTGTCAAGATTGTGGGAGAGAAGGAAGGAGTCTCGCTTGAAGCTTTCTTGCTTGCACAATAGGGGAAGACACACAAGGGTGGAGGCTGAAAACAATTTTCCTCTTCTTAGTTGTGTAAGCCAAAAGAACTCTATTACAAAGAAATAGAAGAACCCTATATATGGGTCTCAAACCAAACTCAACTAACTAAGGTGGTATACTAACTGAGCCACGAACTAGAGTAGATAAGGATAGCTATCATGTAGCTATTATTCATGGGCGGTGTACCAACCGCGTCTGCAACTGACAAGTCGGTGACATAAATACACAACGGTCACCCTGGCGTATCACGAGTGGAGCTCGATATCTCAACACTCCCCCTCGAGCTCAATCCCAATTCCTGCACACCAAGCAGGTCTCTGAACTTGCGTAGCTTCTCTGCGCCCAATGCCTTCGTGAATATGTCAGCTACCTGATCCTCTGTGCTGACATAAACTAGATCAATAAGACCTAGTAAAACCCTCTCTCGCACATAGTGATAATGCACCTCAATGTGCTTTGTTCTAGCATGATAGACTGGGTTATTTGCCAAGTGTATACTACTCATGTTGTCACAATAAATGACAACTGGCCCATCTGTAGACTGATGCATATCATAAAGTAGCTTATGCAACCAAGCTACCTCACATGCAGCCATTGCTGCACCCCTGTACTCAGCCTCTGTGCTCGACAAGGCAACTGTAGGCTGTTTCTTGCTGCTCCAAGTGACTGTAGCACTCCCAAAAGAGAACACATATCCACTGGTAGATCGTCTATCAGAAATACTACCAGCCCAATCAGCATCAGTGTATCCATGCAACTGTATCTGAACCCCAGTCTCATAAAATAGTCCATACTGCAATGTGGACTTTACATACCTGAGTATGCGTCTAGCCGCATCCAAATGTGGTTTCCTTGGAGCCTGCATAAACTGACTTACCAATCCAACAGCATAGCTCAAATCTGGCCTGGTAATAGTCATATAAATCAAACTTCCTACTATGCGTCTGTACATAGTAGGGTCTTCTAGAAGCTCACCTGCATCTGTGCTCAGCTTCACATTCTGCTCCAAAGGAACTGAAATAGGCTTACAGCCTGTCATCCCATATTTGGACAGCATGTCCAATCCATATTGCCTCTGCAAGAGCTGTATCCCACTTGGTGATCTAATCACCTCAATGCCCAAGAAATAACGCAGCTCTCCCAAATCCTTCATCTCAAACTTCTGCTTCAATAGCATTTTCACATGAAGGATATCTTCATCACTGTCACCTGTCATAATCAAATCATCAACATAAATGACAAGTAGCATAATACCTTTCTCTGTTTTTCTCACATAAAGTGAGAAATCTGCCTTGGAGATCTGAAAGCCAATAGTGACAAGATACTGTCCTATCTTGTCAGACCATGCTCTAGGTGCTTGCTTCAAGCCATACAAGGCTTTCTTCAACCTGCAAACAAACTCAGGATGAACATCATGCACATAACCTGGTGGCTGCTCCATATAGACCTCTTCTTGCAAATCACCATGCAAGAAGGCATTCTTTACATCCATCTGATGTAAAGACCATCCCTTTGATGCAGCCATAGCAATGACTGCTCTTACGGTTGCCATCCTTGCAACCGGACTGAATGTTTCTTCATAGTCAATGCCATATGTTTGTGCATACCCCTTGACTACTAATCTTGCCTTGTATCTATTCACAGAACCATCTGCATTGTGCTTCACCTTATAAACCCACTTACAGCCAATTGCATTCTTATCTTTAGGCAAAGGTACTAACTCCCATGTACCATTTTCTTCCAAGGCATCCATTTCTTCATCCATGGCTTTCTCCCATTTTTCTTTTCCCATGGCTTGCTCAAAAGATGTGGGTTCTGGTTCCTGTATCACTTTGACCATATATGCATAGTGAATGGCTGTAAATCCATCATATTTCAGCCTATCCACAGGATACCTAACTCTGGTAGACCTGCGCAAAGTGGGTTCACTCCCAGGTGCTCTCAAAACATCCCTGGTCTTCCTTACTCCAGGTGTAACAATAGAAGGAATACCCAACTCATCATCAATGCTCTGTTCTGAGCCACTGGATTCACCATCCACATAAGAGTGACCTGCATTCACATCAAACATGGGCTGATCAACCTTCTCTTTTCCTTTTCTAGATACCTGCATACCACTATCTGCATTACTTTGAGAAGATTCTCCTGATCTCAATCTGCCTGTCCATGGCGAAGAGTGTGAACCATTGCTAGAGGACGCTCCAGGTCCACTAATATTTTGTGACTGCTGCTGTGAATTCTGTGCAGCATTACCATTTTGTGCATCTACATCATCAATCACATTTACTGGTTTATACCAGCTACTCATCTCATAAAAAACAACATCTCTGCTCACTGTAAACTTACGAGTAGAAGGGTTATAGCATCTATACCCTTTTTGCTGCAGAGAGTAACCAATAAAGATGCACTTCTCAGCTTTTGGATCCAACTTGGATCTCAGCTCATCTGGCACATGTACATAGGCAATGCAACCAAAAATTTTCAAATGAGAAATATCTGGTTTCCTACCAGTATACCTCTCCTCTGGAGTCATTCCATGTATTGCTGCAGTGGGAGTCCTGTTCATTATGTAGACTGCTGTAGCAACTGCTTCAGCCCAATAAAAATCTGGCAAGTCTTTTTCATTGAGCATGGCACGAGATACCTCTCCAATATGCCTGTTTTTCCTTTCTGCAATTCCATTTTGTTGTGGGGTATAACTGCATGAATATTGCTGCTTTATGCCATGCTCCTGCAAGAACTTTGCAAACTCATTTGAGAGGTACTCTCCCCCTCCATCTGACCTCAGGCATTTTATTTGCAGACCTGTTTCTTTTTCAGCCATAGCTTTAAGGGTTTTGAAATGCCCAAAAACTTCACTTTTCTTTTTCATAAAATACACCCAAACTTTTCTGCTATAGTCATCAATAAAAGTGACAAAATAATGACAGCCTCCAAGAGATGCAGCTTTAGTAGTCCACACATCAGAGTGGATTAATTCCAATGGCTTCTCACTCTCTTGAACATGTCTAGGAAATGGTTTCCTTGCCTGTTTTCCAAACTGACAGGCTTCACATACCTTATGCATTTCTGCAACCTTGAATTTTGGCAATCCTGCAACAATATTTTGGGCCTGCATTGATTTAAGTCGCTGTACATTAACATGACCAATGCGTTTATGCCAGATATCAATATCTGCAACTACACCGGTCCCATGTGCAAACATTGCTGCACTCAATTCAGACATGTCTGCATCCAACGTAAACATTCTGCCCTTCTTCTTTCCTTTTGCTATCAAGCGACCTTTATTTTTCATATCCTCAACAAAGCATCCATGAGGATTAAATCTGACCTGCAAGCCCTGCTCAACCATTTGACCGACAGAAACCAGATTCTTGGTGATATTCGGGACATGAAATACATCGGACAGGTATTTCTTTTTCCCATCCTGCATAGACAAAGGAATTTTTCCAATCTGCACAATAGGATGTGCAATATCATCACCAGTCTCCACAAATCCTGGTTTTTCCATTTTCCTTGCATCCTCCATCCATTCTGCATGACCTGTCATGTGGTTTGATGCACCTGAGCCAACATACCATACATCGTTGCTTTCTTCTGCACTTGTCACAGAATTGTTCATGTGCTGCACCATGAACAAATGCTCATTTCTGTCATCACCCTGTCTACTAGAAGATGCATAATTCCCTTGTTGCAGTTTTCCATTCATGATGTCATTCTGCTTTTTATAGCAGTCTTTAGCCATATGACCCATTTTACCACAATAGTAGCATTCAACATTACTGTTTGCATTTTGGCCTCTTTGCCATCCACCACGACCTCTTTGGCTCCCCCTGCCTCTAGAGTTACCACGTCCTCCTCCATAGGACTAGTTTTCTTGAGTTTGCTGCATATTCTGATTTCTACCACGGCCTCCAAATCGGCCTCCTCTACCTCTGCCTCTACCTCTTCCAGCGTTTGAGTAGAAGACAGCTTCTTTTGAAGTTCCTCCTGAAGAAGATGCACCACCATTTCTCTGCTCCTCAGAAATTAGAAGAGCAATCAACTCCTCAAAGTCAGGAAATCTTTCACGAACGGAAATGGATGTTCGAAACTGTGCATAATCCTTTCCTAGACCATTCAAGGTCACAGAAACTAAATCATCATCTTCCACTGGCGACCCAATGGAAGCAAGTGCATCTGCAATCTTCTTCACCTTCATGTGGTAGTCATTGATGCTCATATTTTCTCTTTGCACATTATGCAACTCTTGCTTGAGCTGCATTTTCCTGGCTTGAGTATTTGTACTATACATTTTTGACAAAGTATCCCATGCCTCCTTTGGCGTACTTGCATCCTGAATATGCACAATCATAGAGTCTGAAATACTGATAGACAGCCAGTACATAACTTTCCTGGCTCTCTCATGCCATGATTTGAATGCCTGCATTTGCTGTTGATTGGGAACATCAGGAAGAACTGGTTCTTCTTCATTTCCTGCAAAAAATTCCCAATATCCTTTTCCCATAAGGAAATTCGTCATTCTAAACTTCCATGCTTGGAAGTTATTCTTGTCAAGCTTTTCAGTGACAATCTGTGAGAGAGAATCAGATGCCATTACAGAATACTGCAAAAAATTTTGTCACTGCAAAAAACACAGCTTCACGCTCACAAGAGCAAATCTGCAAAACTGGCGAAAGTGGTATTTGACCACACAGTCACTTCCTAGTGACGGTTTTGCATCAACAGGCAACAAGGATGATTCTGTAACTCCCAATGTCTCTGCGCACAAGCATACGATGCAATTTCTACAGTAACTTTTCACCGACCTGTAGAACAGTGGTCGCACAGCATAAAACTGAGCCTTTTCCTGAGTGCGTGCAGAAAACTTCCGCCTTCAAAACAGGCCCCGAAATGGCCTCAAATCAAAAAAATTGGGTCAAAGCATATACTGCCCTCTTGCTTCACCGCGAAGGGCGTCTCAACCTGAGACAATGCACTCCTGCAATTTCCGGCTGTGCTACCTGCAGAGATCTGCTCCCAAAACAGAAAATGAAAGCAACACTGCTCCTCTTACCAGAACACCGCGAGCTTGGCTTGCTTTCTTGAGCTCCTTACCACGAACAAGGCTCTGATACCATGTCAAGATTGTGGGAGAGAAGGAAGGAGTCTCGCTTGAAGCTTTCTTGCTTGCACAATAGGGGAAGACACACAAGGGTGGAGGCTGAAAACAGTTTTCCTCTTCTTAGTTGTGTAAGCCAAAAGAACTCTATTACAAAGAAATAGAAGAACCCTATATATGGGTCTCAAACCAAACTCAACTAACTAAGGTGGCATACTAACTGAGCCACGAACTAGAGTAGATAAGGATAGCTATCATGTAGCTATTATTCATGGGCGGTGTACCAACCGCGTCTGCAACTGACAAGTCGGTGACATAAATACACAACGGTCACCCTGGCGTATCACGAGTGGAGCTCGATATCTCAACAGGAACAACCTCTTGGAAAATCCAAGAAATCACTGGATGAAAATATTTCATGGACCGGTTTACCAAGGGGGGATGAAGAGTAAAGATCAATGGAAGAAGGTGAAGGAAAAATATATAATGTGAAAAGAAAAGATATGAAATAGATTTGGAGCCATCCAAAGGGCATGTGAGGCTCATAATGTCATGACTTTGGAGCCTTATGATAATTCAACCAAATGGGACCCTTCTTGGAAGCATTAGTGGAAGAAAAATCAGGCACATGATTTTGTAAGTTTTTTAAAAAATTCTTCCACTCCGATCCAAAAAAACTTTTCAACATGAAAGTTGTAGCGAATGAGCTAAAGTTTTGGCTGGTATTTGTTTATAATTTTTTGGAGCTACAAGTCGGGAGATATGGCCAAAATGGTGGATGCCAACTTTTTCCAACTGCGGTGGAGACCACCTCCCAATTTTATACACACCCACACTTTCTTCCCCACAATTAACACTTCCATAAAACATCATTCATTAGACCCCCAACCCTTTCCCATCTCTTCTCCTCTCTCTCAAGCTAATAAAAAATTAGAATTACCCTCCTAAATCACCCTCAAACCATCGTTAATTGTAGTAGTAATGTATGAATTCTCACTACTCTCTCTCCATTATTGCTAGATATGATCTTATTTTATGAAGATTCTCTATATCTTTTTTATAGGAGAGATTTTGGACTCAAGCTATAGGGGGGAGAATGGAGACAACTCACCTATGATGGAGCTTGATTAAGTACAAATTGGTCAACAAAACATCTAGATGGAGCTTCCACATTGGTGGAACCGCCTTAATGCAACTTTGGTGGTGATAATTCCTATCATATCTTAACCTCCTCCCTAAACACTCTCAAGGCCTATATAAAGAGGCATTCTCCTTTGTAATTTGCAAGAAGAGAGAGAGCCAAGAGGCCTTCTTCAGCCCTATTGAGCCTTCCCCATTCTCCCTCATGAGCTTATGCAATTCCTTCCCTTATATTAGTGAGTTTGGGAATCTCCCAATTCCCATTTTTTGAATACTAAAAAGGTGGCACCCGGATGACATGCCCATAAGTTTCTCAAAACTATATGATATGACCTATCATTGGAAAGCACTTGAAAAATGGAATCTATTGAGCTATAGAGCGCTTGATTTGGAGTTATAGTGTTCAAGTTATGACAAATCCAAAGATTTGACCAAGTGTCCCAAACTTATGGGAAATTTCCATATTTTCCAATATGGTATTAATAGGTAAATATGGGAATTTGAGAAAAAGATTGAGGTTTGAAAAGAAGGGGTAAGATTGCTGTTGAATTGGTTTGATAAAGGGAAAGATATGTATCATAACGGTGAGGCATTTGTTGGTAGTACAAGAGGCTAGGATTAGAGGGACCTAAGATAGATATTCTCTAATAGGCATAAAAAAAGGTTGAATCAAATGGATGGTTTTTGGAAAGGAGAGCTAAGAGATCCACCCTCAGTTGTTTAGTGCTTTGTACATAGGTAGAAGCTGTGTTCTAACGTTGATTCAGGACCACAGAATCAATCATTGAGTGCCAGGATTTATCAGGGCAAGTAGCCACTTTTGAGGAGTAACTCTGGAACATGTCATCTATCCGCAACTCCAAATAGTTGATATACAAAATAGCTTGCAAAACCATGTCTCCCACATACCAGGCCATATCTACTTCATCTGGAATCAACAGATCTCCCTGTAGATACATATAGGACAGCAACATGGTATCCGTCGTCACAGAATCTTCAAACACCATACGGACCACTTCTATCAGTAACTCAGGAGACCAAGCCCCACTCCAACCATCCTCTGGAAGAGGAAGATCCATCGTTGAAAGCTTCATGTAAAAGGCCAACTTCTACAATTGATAATGGACAAAGAAAGAATGGTCCGGAGGAACATATTCCTGGAAATGCTCAAATGTAGACCATAACAAATCCATCATGGACTGCAATCTTTTCACTTTATCTTGGAATAAGGAACACAAGGTAGCCTATCTCTGGAGAACTGCCAGTTCCTGCTTTGAGAGAGAAGGGATCAGTGGAACATTAGGGCTTGGAGGAACAGACCGTGACTGCGTTAGTTGGTCTTGCAACTGCTTGATTTGGGAGGCTTGTGATTCCACTGTGTCCTTAGCAGTCTGTAAGGCTGAGAGTTTTGCATCTATAAGAGTCTGAAACTCTTGCACTTCTTTCGACATCCTCTCTTTCTCCTCGGAGATTTTAGTGACCTCGGATTGAGCTTCTGTTAAGTGAATCTTCAAAGAAGATATCTCTTCTCTTTGGGTCTCAATCATTTGGGTTTGTTGCTCCATCTGCTGAAATAGGTCCGCTAGTGTGTCTTTAGTAGAGGCTAACTCTGATGTTGCCTTATGCAACTGGTCTTTGGACTGCATCAGTTCTTCATAAAAGAAACCATACAACTGTTGAACACAAGCTGCCAACTGAAAGTTCAATTGAACTCTGAATGTCTTTACAGAGGAATGGAATGGCATCTCCCAACACTAAACTATTCAGTGAAGATACTGATATTTCCAAGGAACCCTCTCCATGTGCTCTGAACAGGTTGTTACATGTGAGATAAGCAGGGGGTCATTGCCAGATGTAGCAGGAATTGTAACTGAAGGAAGAACTGAAGGAGCTTTATCTGCCACCCGCTTCAAGCGTTTTCGTTGAATGACCAGGGGAGGAGGAGAATCCAGATCCTCTATATCAATAGGTTTTGACTCTTCTGAAGGTGGTGGAGGAGGTACTGGATCAGATGGAGGAGGTGGAAGCACACCCTTCTTTAAGCCTGAGTATGTCAAGAAAGCATACAGGTAGGATCCATAGGTAACATTTGTGACATTTCCCCTGGTTACTTTAACGAAATGTTGATCCATCTTTGTGAGTAGGTAAGTGCTCCAATCAATAGCTACCCCTTTTAACACCATCTTGGAAGCTGTAAATTAGCTCTTTGGACAAGTAATCGGATGGCATTTTGGCAGGTATAAACTTGTCTTGGAGGAATTGGCAAACCAACTTCCACACAGGATCAGTGATCATGGAAAAGGAAACTCCTAAAGTGTTAATCACTTTCTTGACATCCAGAACTTCCTTGGTCTGCTTCTGTAACAGCTTCAAAATCTCATCGTTCGAGAATAGTTGTCTAGCTGTAACAAATGGCTCTCCTTTGTAGGGAAGAGACAAAGCCTTCCCTAACCCTCGGGGTGTCAATGTCATGGAAGTACCATGGACCAGTCCCGAATTCTTGCTGTATGAAGTAAGGAACTTATCACACATGGATGGATATTCTAGAATCAAGGGGAAGGAAGCAGCCACGAAAATCGTGAGTCCTGCTTTCGCTATAGGCTCAAAAGCTAGTAGGGAAGAGTAATCCCTACTAACCAGCGGGACATACTAGATAGGGGGAGGAGCGTGAGGCGCCATTCAGATAGAAAACACACACACCACAACATAGACAATCACAAAGAATGCATGCAAAACAACCAAAGGGCTATAAAAAAGAAATCAATCAAAAAGAAGGACACACATACAGACATAGACGTAACTAACCCATTTACCACCCTAGACAATACATAGCCTAGAAAAAATTTGGCATGACCTCTATACATATGCGACCGAAAACTTCATGCGATGCAACAAACAGGCACCCAAATCCCCGTATTAGGCAAGAAAGAAAGAACTACACACCGCACCCGTAATCGTAACACATAGACAAATCAGACTACCAAAAAAATGTACATCAAGACCTGACCATAACCTGGACCATTAGTGTCAACTAAAAGACTGTTACGCACCCATCCCATGAAGCGTGTTTATTAAAAAGGGAAAAAAGTGCAGTGAGAGGAAATTATTTTAATGAAGGGTTCATTTTAAGAAATTATTAACAATGGGTGACATTTTATTAGGTTATAAACCTTAATAAGAAAACGACGGTTCCTTCTTAAAATTTTAATTACAAATTATTAGGGTGAAACGGTGCTTTATCGCAACCCGGACTACGATTCCCAGACTGGGTCTCTAAATGTAAATTCCTTAATTAAAAATTAGTAGTGATGTGAAGCGCTTTTTTGCCAGCGCGTGCTTCCTTTCGTGACGGCTGGTTCATTTTTATTAACAATTAAGGTGCCTCTTAAGTGCACGTAGCGCATGCAAAGTGAACGACTGGTTGATTTTAAAATTATTAAATTGTGTGTGTAGCGCGAATGCACGTGAAAAAGGTGGGTGAATAAATAGTTGATTTTAGCAATTAATTGTGATTAAGGGGTAATAAAAATAAATAAAGCTCAAAAAATAAATACATGGTAGGGGTGTATATGCAATGTCCTGAAGGCGCACGGAGGAGTCCCCCAAAAGCAATGAATCCAGTCAAACAAAATCAAAGACCATTAACTGAACAAAAAATAAAACACCTTAGTGTGTTTATTGATTTTTATTTTATTTTTAATTTTTTTAATTATTGGATGTTTTGGTTGTGTTGTATGTTAGGTGTGTTTATTGTGTGTATATATTAATTGGTTTGGTCAATTTGTGTTATTATTTTTTGTCCATTTTTTTATTTTTTCGATTGTGTTTTTTTAAATAATAATAATTAAATCAAGATATAGAACATATGAATATATGATGAAGTGTAAGAAGGAATTTCCAATCATTTAGCAAGGGTCCACAATGGAGGTTAACTCAACCATGATTTTCAGCTGATTTGTTAGGATTTAAAAGGAATATTGATGAAGGGTAGTATTAAAATTAGTGTTTTTTAGACTGCAAAGAATATTGTTGCCTTTTATGGAAATACTTTTTAATTGAGAAATTAGTAAAAAAGGGACAGGGGGTTTATGAAAATTTTTGAGATTTTTTTGAATTTATTTCTGTATTTTACTACTTTTAAACGAGTTTTATCCATTTTTCATGTAATTTTGAATGAATTTTCAAATTTTGAATGTTCTATATTTTTTTATTTTAATTTCCACCTTAAAAATATTCCAAATAATTGCAAAAATAGGGGAAATTTTTTAGAAATTTTTATGTAATTTTTTTGAGTTTAAATTAATTTTTAAAATTAACTAAATCAAGTAAATGATGTAAATTAGGTTAGTTGGGTAAATGAGGTCAAGTCAGGTCAACTAAGTCAAGTTAGTCTAGATAAGTCAGTGAAGTCAGGGTAAGTCAAGTTTGGTCTAATTAGGTTAGTCTAGATTGATTAGATTAGTTTGAGTTAGTCTTAAGTTAATTAGGTTAGTCTAATGGGGTTAGTCAAGTTAAGGTAGTTAGTTAAGTCCTAACTAACCAAGGTTAGACTAACTAACCTAGGGTTAGTTAGTGGGGTTGATAACTAACCATGGTGCAATTAGTAAGGGTGGAAACTAACTAGGGGTGAAGTTAGTGTGGGTAACTAACTTGGGTGAGGTTAGGGGTCAACTAACCCTAGGTTAGGTTAGTGGGGGGTTGAACTAACCTGAGTTAGGTTAGTGATACTAACTACAGTTAGGTTAGAGGGTACTAACTAAGGTTAGGGAGGACCTAACTACAGTTAAGTGAGTAACTAAGAAACTAACCTGAGTGAGGTTAATGGGGGTTAACCAACTAACTCGAGTTAGGTTAGTGGCTAATGTAGTTAGGTTAGTTGCTAACTTGAATTAG
Organism: Lygodium microphyllum; assembly: GCF_053477565.2. Classification (NCBI taxonomy): domain Eukaryota; kingdom Viridiplantae; phylum Streptophyta; class Polypodiopsida; order Schizaeales; family Lygodiaceae; genus Lygodium; species Lygodium microphyllum. The sequence continues at coordinate 11,572,190 of NC_141149.1, read as the reverse complement.
GTTAGTGAGACTAACTAAGGTTAGTTAGAATATTAATTAGGGTTAAGTTAAGACTAACTAATGGTTAGGGAGTAACTAACCATGGTTAACTGCAACAGGTGATGGGGGGAGGAGAAGAGGGAGGAGGAGGGTCGACGGTGGCAACGGGCGTCGGGCGGCGGCGGGCGGAGAGACGACGGCAGGGGTGGTGTGTCAAAGGCAGCGGAGGTGGCTGGGCCGCAGGCGGTGGGAGGGAAGCCGAGCCGCATGCGGGGTGGCTGGAGGAGAGGCGGCCGAGGGCAGGGGCAGCAACGGCAACGACATCCGACAGGGGGGAGAGAAGAAGGAGGTGGAGGAGGAGAAAGAAGAAAGAAGAGGAGGAGGAGGAGGTGGAGGGTGGGGAGGAAGAAGAAGGTAGGGAGGAGGAAGGAAGAAGGAAGGAGGGGACGCGCGCAACGGCCATCAGGTAAGGTTTTTTTTTTTTTCATTTTTGTGTTTTTGTGTTTCTGTGTTTATTTTTTGTGTTTTTGTCTTCTTCTTTTTTTTTCTCTTTTTTTTTTCTGAGTTCTGCTGTTTGTTGTGTTGTTTTGTTTTGTTTTTTAAAAGAATTAGGTTTGTGTGTGTGTTTTTTAAAAAATGAAAAATAAGTACATAATAATAAAAAAGAAAACTAGAGGGGCTAGAACACACCCCCGGCCCGTGCGCATGCGCGGGTAGGGGTAAAAAAATTTGCATTGACGGGATAAAACAAGCAGGGACGGGGATGCGCTAGCCACGGACGCCATAGGGGCATCCTGAGGTGCGTAAAACCAAAAACAAGCGTGTTCACGCGCGATGCGAGAAACGTGGTTAATAGGAAAAATGAAGAAAATTTAATAAAATCCAAACCGTTTGTCGGATCAAAAATTCGCAAAAAGGAAAAATGGACCAGGAGATGAGGAGACAATGTTGGAAACATGCGACACGGGTTTCGGGACAAAATCAGGGTGTTCACATGGAAAAAATGCAAAAAACAAAGCCGAAAACACATACGGACATTAATATCGGAAAATCTGTGCATCGGAATGAAGTGCGGAACGAAGTGCGAAAAGAAGGAAAAGTGTACAGAACAATGAGTTCCGATCGAGATAGGACGCGTTCACATGGAAAAAACCCCAAAGATGGGCCCGAAAATGGACTAAAAAATTAATACGAAAAGAACCGTGCGTCGGAATAGCAGGCGATAAAAAGGAAAAATGTCCAGAAAAAGGAATTCACATGACTGGCGCATCAAAACTCAGTGTGGGGAAAATTAGGAAGGATTCACATAGAAAAAACACAAAAAATGTATTAAAAAACGCTCGAAAAAATTAATAACTAAAAATCCAGTAGGCGGAAAAGGGGGCGAAAAGGAAAAAGTGGGGGAAAGGCTAGCAAGACACAACTGTCAAATCAAATTGGAATTCCGGTGAAAAAAGGATAGGTTCACATGGAAAAATATGAAAAATAAGCATGAAAAAGGCCCGAAAACCCGCAAAATTTAATAACTGATGAATCATGCATCGAAATGACACGGAATAAAAAGGAAAAATGTCAAGGAGAAGGGGTAGGAGAATCCTGACACATCAAATCAGGTTTCCGAAACAATAATGATGCGTTCACATGGAAAATCGTCTCATTTATGTAAATTACTTCAAAAATTAATAACTTGAGACCCGTCTATTGGAATATGGGTTGGTAAAAAGGAAAAATAGGCAGTTCAAAGGGATGAACAAGGTTGTAAGTTGGATTGAGTTTTTGGTGAATGTAGGGTACGTTCGTATGAAAGAAGCGCAAAACCCAGAATAAGGGCAAACGGTCAAGGAACAACCCCTAGGACAAGGTGAAATAGAACATAAGGGTGGGGAAGGGACCCCATCAGGGTAAAATGAAATCACGGCATAGATGCATGATTAGAACAGGGTGTATACATGGGGGTATGCAACATAGACGCGCAGGGACGCGTCCCCACACTTAAGACCTTAGCATGAAGGGTAAACCAAACTTCATGAGCCTAGTACCCCACATCAGACCAACCACAAACATCCCCACACTTAAAACATGACCAGTACTGAGAAACATAAGGTGTAGGGTTAGAAAAACTTGGCCCATATTGCTGAGAAGGAATGTCGACTATCGAGGTTGCATTTGGTATCGTCGTCGGCTGTAGGAGGTAACAAGGTGTCTTCACAGCACACGTTCTTCGTCCTTTGTGGCAGGGACCAAGCGGTAGCACCCAGGGAGGTAGCTGGTTAAAAGAATCACAGGAAATTCATCGATGGCGAGGGATATTACACTCAATTCACGATCACTCAAATGGATTGAAAGAGCAGACACTCGCCCCATGACTAATATCACTCGAGGAAATAAGAATGAAATCCCAGAGCTCACACCCGGGTTAGGAATCGACAAGGGAATGATGCAGAGGGAGTATGCCAGGGTGCACAATTGATGGTGCATCAGCGCGTCCAACCCTGTCTGGCATAGGTGCAAGGACAAAGGCAAGGGAGCCTTGTAGTGTAGCGAACAGAGTGATGTGTTCTGTACTGATGGTGGAAACCCATCCCGTGGGTGCATAGGGAAACGGTGACTCCAAAGGTCGTAACGTCCCTCAATCCTCACCTCTCGGTAATTGATTGAAGAAACTCCAGTCACACTCAGCCCACCCTCTGTCTCATGCTCTGTTGAACGATATAGAGAGCAGCCCATTCCTAAAACCCATTGATGTAATCCTCATGGTTGCTTGTGCAGAGGTTGTATGCCTTGTGTGCATTTGATGGTGCAACTGTGCATCCCACCCTGTGTCAGCATACAGTGCAAGAAGGAAGGCCAGGGAGCCTTGTAGTGCAATGCATAGAAACAGATCGTACTTTGTGCACGGAGAGGCTTATCCCGTGCGTGCAACACTCTGTTCACACAACTCACCTCTCATTTGATTTAAAGGGAAAGACTGGTCACTCACCCCACCCTCTGTCTCACACTCTGATAGATATAGAGGGTAGCCCATACTCACATCCCCATCCTGTTAGGATGAAAGCTCACATCACTCAAGGGGTTGGTAATGAAGATCATGTCGACTGTTATTGTCATGAGGATCTTGAGGACGAGGCATACCCATGGAGGTAGCCAACAAATCTCGTACTTCAGTGACTTGTAAGAAGAGTCGTCTGTTAAGAAGGGCAGACGGACTGATATTACAGAGACAACACACCAAGGGAGGTGGCTTCAAATTACTTGCTGAAGAGGTTCTGCTGGTGAGTCAGCTCTCCTGAACTGCAGGGTGTCACCCAAGGGTGTTTCCACCTTTTCTTGGAACGAGGCCTGCTATGACATGGAATTTCTTCCTTTTCTCCCATAACAGTTTTGTTTGTTTTTGTTGTTTTTTTTCTTCTTTTCTTGTCCTTTCTTTTCTTTTATTATTATTATTATTATTTTTCTTTTGTTTTTTTCATTAAGAAAGAGAATGGTAGAAATACCATGTGTCAGGATCAACCTCGCCACCGTTGTTGGATCAAATGAGAAGAGAACAATGTCGGGTTGAGATGTTTCTGCGAGGAGGTAGCAGAACGAAACCTCCTCATGAGGAGAATCATAATGGCTATCAGAAGCATGACAAGAAGGACAGTGCGATGCCCAAAAGGAAAGGGGTAGGTCGACTGTGATTGTCAAGATCCCCAGGGAGGGAAGTACTTCTTCAGACGATAGCCATTGATGAGGAAAGGATCATCAAAGGCATCAACGGTCTGTACCTGAACAGAGCCGTTAGGATTGACAGCAAGTACCTTGTACGGACCCATCCACCATTGTTGAAGCTTGCCAGGAAACTTACCAAATCTCGAATCATAGACTAGGACAAGATCACCTTCTTTGAACTCCTTGTGCTTGATGAAACTGTCATGATAGGCCTTGCGTCGTGCTTGAGTGGTTTCCATGCACTGTAAGGCCATTTGCCGTATCTCATCCAAGCATTCCAAGTGCAGGAGACAGTGTTGCAGTGACTCATTATCTCCCAAGCATTCTTTAACTGCCACTCGCAAAGAGGGCAATTCCAGCTCAACAAGGAAGACAGCTTCTGTACCATACACTAGCTGGAAAGGGGTCTATCCTATAGCTGCCTTATGGGAGGTTCTGTACGCCTAGAGAGCCTCTGTAAGTCGATCGTCCGAGTCGCGACGATGTGCGGCAATCGTTCTTGTCAAAATTAAGCAGAGGGTGCGATTGGTGACTTCAACTTGGCCGTTGGCTCTGGGGTAATATGGAGTGGACTTGCGATGGCGGATCTTATACAGCTCAGTCATCAGCTCCTCCATAATTTTGTTAAGGAAATGAGTACCTCTATCACTTACCAGCTTAAGGGGACTGCCAAAACCGGTGATGATTGTCAAGATTCTGGGAGAGAAGGAAGGAGTCTCACTTGTAGCTTTCTCACTTATACAATGGGGGAATACACACAAGGTGGAGGCTGAAAACAGTTTTCCTCTTCTTAGTTGTGTAAGCCAAAAAGAACTCTAGTACAAAGAAATAGAAGAATCCTATATACGGGTCTCAAACCAAACTCAACTAACTAAGGTGGCATACTAACTGAGCCACGAACTAGAGTAGATAAGGATAGCTGTCATCTAGCTATTATCCATGGGCGGTGTACCAACCGCATCTGCAGCTAACAAGTCGGTGACATAAATGCACAATGGTCACTCTGGCATATCACGAGTGGAGCTCGATATCTCAACACTCCCCCTCGAGCTCAATCCCAATTCCTGCACACCAAGCAGGTCTCTAAACTTGCGCAGCTTCTCTGCGCCCAATGCCTTCGTGAATATACCAGCTACCTGATCCTCTGTGCTGACATAAACTAGATCAATAAGACCTAGTGAAACCCTCTCCCACACATAGTGATAATGCACCTCAATGTGCTTTGTTCTAGCATGATAGACTGGGTTATTTGCCAAGTGTATACTACTCATGTTGTCACAATAAATGACAACTGGCCCATCTGTAGGAGACTGATGCATATCATAAAGTAGCTTATGCAACCAAGCTACCTCACATACAGCCATTGCTGCACCCCTATACTCAGCCTCTGTGCTCGACAAGGCAATTGTAGGCTGTTTCTTGCTGCTCCAAGTGACTGTAGCACTCCCAAAAGAGAACACATATCCACTAGTAGATCGTCTATCAGAAATACTACAAGCCCAATCAGCATCATTGTATCCATGCAACTGTATCTGAACCCGAGTCTCATAAAATAGTCCATACTGCAATGTGGACTTCATATACTTGAGTATGCATCTAGCCGCATCCAAATGCGGTTTCCTTGGAGCCTACATAAACTGACTTACCAATCCAACAGCATAGCTCAAATCTGGCCTGGTATTAGTCATATAAATCAAACTTCCTACTATGCGTCTGTACATAGTAGGGTCTTCCAGAAGCTCACTTGCATCTGCGCTCAGCTTCACATTCTGCTCTAAAGGAACTGAAATAGGCTTACAGCCTATCATCCCATATTTGGACAGCATGTCCAATCCATACTACCTCTGCAAGAGCCGTATCCCACTTGGTGATCTAATCACCTCAATGCCCAAGAAATAACGCAGCTCTCCCAAATCCTTCATCTCAAACTTCTGCTTCAATAGCATTTTCACATGAAGGATATCTTCATCACTATCACCTGTCATAATCAAATCATCAACATAAATGACAAGTAGCATAATACCTTTCTCTGTTTTTCTCACATAAAGTGAGAAATATGTCTTGGAAATCTGGAAGCCAATAGTGACAAGATGCTGTCTTATCTTGTCAGACCATGCTCTAGGTGCTTGCTTCAAGCCATACAAGTCTTTCTTCAACCTGCAAACAAACTCAGGATGAATGGCATGCACACAACCTGGAGGCTGCTCCATATAGACCTCTTCTTGCAAATCACCATGCAAGAAGGCATTCTTTACATCCATCTGATGTAAATACCATCCCTTTGATGCAGCCATAGCAGTGACTGCTCTTATGGTTGCCATCCTTGCGACCGGACTGAATGTTTCTTCATAATCAATGCCATATGTTTGTGCATACCCCTTGACTACTAATCTTGCCTTGTATCTCTTCACAGAACCATTTGCATTGTGTTTCACCTTATAAACCCACTTACAAACAATTGCATTATTATCTTTAGGCAAAGGTACCAATTCCCATGTAGCATTTGCTTCCAAGGCATTCATTTCTTCATCCATGGCTTTCTCCCATTTTTCTTTTCCCATGGCTTGCTCAAAAGAAGTGGGTTCTGGTTCCTGTATCACTTTGACCATATAGGCATAGTGAATGGCTGTAAATCCATCATATTTCAGCCTATCCACAGGATACCTAGCTCTGGTAGACCTTCGCAAAGTAGGTTCACTCCCAGGTGCTCTAAAAACATCCCTGGTCTTCCTTACTCCAGGTGTAACAATAGAAGGAATACCCAACTCATCATCAATGCTCTGTTCTGAGCCACTGGATTCACCATCCACCTGCATTCACATCAAACATGGGCTGATCTACCTTCTCTTTTCCTTTTCATGAAACCTGTATACCACTATCTGCATTGTTTTGAGGAGATTCTCTTGATCTCAATCTGCCTGTCCATGGCGAAGAATGTGAACCATTGATAGAGGACACTCCAGGTCCACTAATATTTTGTGACTGCTGCTGTGAATTCTGTGCAGCATTACCATTTGTTACATCTACACCATCAATCACATTTACTGGTTTATACTAGCTACTCATCTCATAAAAAAACAACATCTCTGCTCACTGTAAACTTACGAGTAGAAGGGTTATAGCATCTATACCCTTTCTGCTGTGCAGAGAGTAACCAATAAAGATGCACTTCTCAACTTTTGGATCCAACTTGGATCTCAACTCATCTGGAACATGAACATAGGCAATGCAACAAAAAATCTTCAAATGAGAAATATTTGGTTTCCTACCAATATACCTCTCCTCTGGAGTCATGCCATGTATTGCTGCAGTGGGAGTCGTGTTCATTATGTAGACTGCTGTAGCAACTGCTTCAGCCCAGTAAAAATCTGGCAAGTCTTTTTCATTGAGCATGGCACGAGATACCTCTCCAATATGCCTGTTTTTCCTTTCTGCAATTCCATTTTGTTGTGGGATATGACTGCATGAATATTGCTGCTTTATGCCATGCTCCTACAGGAACCTTGCAAACTCATTTGAGAGGTACTCTCCCCCTCCATCTGACCTTAGGCATTTTATTTGTAGGCATGTTTCTTTTTTAACCATAGCTTTAAGAGTTTTGAAATGCTCAAACACTTCACTTTTCTTTTTCATAAAATACACCCAAACTTTTTTGCTATAGTCATTAATAAAAGTGACAAAATAATGACATCCTCCAATAGATGCACCTTTAGTAGTCCACACATCAGAGTGGATTAATTCCAATGGCTCCTTACTCTCTTGAACATGTCTAGGAAATGGTTTCCTTGCCTGTTTTCCAAATTGACAGGCTTCACATACCTTATGCATTTCTGCAACCTTGAATTTAGGCAATCCTGCAACAATATTTTGGGCTTGCATTGATTTAAGTCGCTGTACATTAATATGACCAATGCGTTTATGCTAGATATCAATATCTGCAAACTACACCAGTCCCATGTGCAAACATTGTTGCACTCAATTCAGGCACGTCTGCATCCAACGTAAACATTCTGCCCTTCTTCTTTCCTTTTGCTCTCAAGCGACCTTTATTTTTCATATCCTCAACAAAGCATCTATGAGAATTAAATCTGACATGCAAGCCCTGCTCAACCATTTGACCAACAGAAACCAGGTTCTTGGTGATATTTGGGACATGAAATACATCCGAGATGTATTTCTTTTTCCCATCCTGCATAGATAAAGAAATTTTTCCAATTTGCACAATAGGATGTGCAGTATCATCACCAGTCTCCAAAAATCCTGGTTTTTCCATTTTCCTTGCATCCTGCATCCATTCTGCATGACCTGTCATGTGGTTTGATGCACTTGAGTCAACATACCACACATCGTTGCTTTCTTCTGCACTTGTAACAGAATTGGTCATGTGCTGCACCATAAACAAATGCTCATTTCTGTCATCACCCTATCTACTAGAAGATACATAATTCCCTTGTTGCAATTTTCCATTCATGATGTCATTCTGCTTTTTATAGCAGTCTTTAGCCATATGACCCATTTTACTACAGTAGTAGCATTCAACATTGCTATTTGGCCTCTTTGCCATCCACCACGACCTCTTTGGCTCCCCCTGCCTCTAGAGTTACCACGTCCTCCTCCATAGGACTGGTTTTCTTGAGTTTGCTGCATATTCTGATTTCTACCATGGCCTCCAGATCGGCCTCCTCTACCTCTGTCTCTACTTCTTTCAGCATTTGAGTAGAAGACAGCTTCTTTTGAAGTTCCTCCTGAAGAAGATGCACCACCATTTCTCTGCTCCTCAGAAATTAGAAGAGCAATCAACTCCTCAAAATCAGGAAATCTTTCATGGACGGAAATCGATGTTCGGAACTGTGCATAATCCTTTCCTAGACCATTCAAGGTTACAGAAACTAAATCATCATCTTCCACTGGCGAGCCAATGGAAGCAAGTGCATCTGCAATCTTCTTCACCTTCATGTGGTAGTCATTGATGCTCATACTTTCTCTTTGCACATTGTGCAACTCTTACTTGAGCTGCATTTTCTTGGCTTGCGTATTTGTGCTATACATTTTTGACAAAGTATCCCATGCCTCCTTTGGCATACTTGCATCTTGAATATGCACAATCATAGAGCCTGAAATACTGATAGACAGCCAGTACATAACTTTTCTGGCTCTCTCATGCCATCCTTTAAATGCCTGCATTTGCTGTTGATTGGGAACATTAGGAAGAACTGGTTCTTCTTCGTTTCCTGCAACGAATTCCCAATATCCTTTTCCCATAAGGAAATTTGTCATTCTAAACCCTATGCTTGGAAGTTGTTCTTGTCATGCTTTTCAGTGACAATCTATGAAAGAGAATCAGACGCCATTATAGAACACTGCAAAAAATTCTGTCACTGCAAAAAACACAGCTTCAGCCTCACAAGGGCAAATCTGCAAAACTGACGAAAGTGGTATTTGACCACACAGTCACTTCCTAGTGACGATTTTGCATCAACTGGCAACAAGGATGATTCTGTAACTCCCAATGTCTGTGCGCACAGGCATACGATGCAATTTCTATGGTAACTTTTCATCAATCTGTAGAACAATGGTCGCACAGCAAAAAACAGGGCCTTTTCCTGAGTGCATGCGGAAAACTTCCGCCTCCAAAACAGGCCCCGAAATGGCCTCGAATCAAAAAAACAGGGCAACCTGTGGCTAAAGCCCTTTCCCGCAGCATATACTGCCCTCTTGCTACACCGCAAAGGGCGTCTCAATCTAAGACAATGCACTCTTGCACTTTTCGGTTGTGCTACCTCTGCAGAGACTTGCTCCCAAACTCGAAAAATGAAAGCAACACTGGTCCTCTTACCAGAACGCCGCGAACTTGGTTTTCTTTCTTAAGCTCTTTACCACGAACCAGGCTTTGATACCATGTCAAGATTCTGGGAGAGAAGGAAGGAGTCTCACTTGTAGCTTTCTCACTTACACAATGGGGGAATACACACAAGGTGGAGGCTGAAAACAGTTTTCCTATTCTTACTTGTGTAAGACAAAAAGAACTCTAGTACAAAGAAATAGAAGAACCCTATATATGGGTCTCAAACCAAACTCAACTAACTAAGGTGGGATACTAACTGAGCCACAAACTAGAGTAGATAAGGATAGCTGTCATCTAGCTATTATTCATGGGCGGTGTACCAACCGCATCTGCAGCTAACAAGTCGGTGACATAAATGCACAACGGTCATCCTGGCATATCACGAGTGGAGCTTGATATCTCAACAATGATATTCTCGTACATGAACAAAGCTACACTATTACCATCGTCCTGCTTCAGAGCTTTAGCTTCACACCACTTTGTGATATAATCCATATACACTAAGTTGTATCTGTTCTACTTCCGTCTGGTAGGTGGATCAATGGGACCCACAAAATTAATCCCCCACTTCTCGAATGGCTTTAGGGGAATAATGGGTTGTAGTGGCATGGCACTTGTTTGGGTAGGTTTCCCCATTCACTGACAAGCATCACATCTCTTGCAGTAATCATATGCATCCTTATGGAGGGTCGACCACCAGTATCTTGCCAATAGAGCCTTCTTGGTTGTCGCTTCTCCTGCAAAGTGTCCACCACATGGTTTGTCATGGCATGCTTTCAATACTATACCGATTTCATTCCCTGCAACACATCTTCGCAGCACTTCATCTTTGCCTTTATTGTACAGTGCACCGCCTAACAAAGTGTAGGGGGATGATTCTAATAGAAGCTTCTTCTTCTCACGGCTTGAGATGCCAGGAGGATACTATTGAGTTGCCAAGAGGTTGGCTATGTCTGCATACCAGGGAGTAATTGTTTCAACTAGAAACAAGGAAGCATTAGGAAGGTCTGGATCATCCTGTTCCTCTTCTTCTATTTGAGGGATCCGTGACAGATGATCGGCTAGGACATGGGAATGGCCAAGCTTAGTGACTACTTCGAAGTCAAACTCCTGGAATAAGAGAAACCATCTCATCAATCGTCCTTTAACATCTGCTTTGTTCATCAGGAAGGACAGGGCTTCATGATCCACATAAAACTTGAAATGCATTAACAATAGATAGTGTCGAAACTTCTCTAGTGCAAACACCATTGCCAAGCACTCAAGCTCAGTCACTGTATAGTTTCATTCCCTATTAGTGACCTTTCGGCTTGCATAATATATCGGTTGATCTAATTTAGAGGGGCCCTTTTGACATAGGACAGCACCTAGCCCTTCAACTGATGCATCTGTGTGCACGTGGAACTCCTTCGTTTAATCAGGAGGCTGCAAAATAGGTGCTTGGATCAGGCACTGCTTTAGGGTATTAAAGGCCTCTTCATAGTCATCAGTCCAAAGGAAATTATCTTCTTTCCTTAGGAGCTTGTGCAGAGGGGTTGCCTTAGTTGCAAAATGTGCAATAAATAATAGCCCACATGGCCAAGAAATCCTCTCAATTGCTTGAGGTTTGTTGGTGCTATTAAGGCGGAAATCTTTTCAATCTTTGTCGGGTCTGTTGCAATCCCTTGTGCCGAGACAATATGGCCCAAAAGAACTCTCGATGAGACGCCAAAGACATATTTGTCGGGGTTGAGAGAAATCCCATACTCTCGGCATCTGTCAAAACATTGCTCTAGGTGTCCCCAGTGCTCACATATCAAACTATAGACACAGAAGTCATCAAGATATACCTCATTGAAATCATGCAAATGATTTTGGAAGGCAGCCATCATTACTCATAGGAAGGTGGTAGGAGCATTAGAGAACCTGAATGGCATTACTCTATAGGCATAGGTCCCCCATTATGTGGTGAAGGTTGTTTTGGATTGGTCCTCTTCTGCGATTTGGACTTGGTTATATCCACTAAATCCATCCAAGAGGGAATAAACCTCATGGCCTGCCACTGTGTCCAACAGTTGGTTTGTAAAAGGGATAGGGAAATGATCCTTCTTCGTCTTGGAATTGAGCTTCTGAAAGTCAACAAATATTCGAAGTTTCCCATTCTTCTTGGGTACTACCACAATGGGCAAAACCCATTCACTGTCAGCCACGGGATAGATGAACTCTGCTTCAAGAAGTTTCAATAATTTGGCCTTCACCAGAGTAGAATAATTAGGATTCATCCACCTTTGTCTTTGCCTTACAGGTTTGGCATCGGACTCTAGGTCAATGTGAGGTTGGCATACTGTGGGATCAATCCCCTTTAGGTTTTTGTACGACCAAGCAAACACGTCTAAGTTCTCCTTTAGTAGTTCTCGCAGGACCACTAGTTCTTCTTCTGGAAGATTGAGACCCACTTTCAGGTGACGTTCAGTACCGTTAGCATCCAAGAACATTACTTGTCTTTCACCTTCCACTTCGTGGATAAATATTCCACGGATTGCTTCTGGATAGAGGTCTGACTCTTTCAAGAGAGTAGTATCCTCATCTGATGTTCCACTAGAACCAGTGTCCTCCTTCTGAACAGATGACTCATTTGTCTGTTGAGGTTGCTGGAAGGGTATCAGAGCTTTATTTGCTTTTGTGTAAGTGGCGATTGCTTCTAAACTTAGGGATTCATCTTCAGAGGATGCATCCAGGAATGTCACATAGCACGGACTTTCTAGAGGCCGTGGTTTTGAGGGCTTTGGCTTCTGTTGTGACAAGGGGGATCATCATCATCTTTTCTCTGGACTGAACAGTCAGGGTGACAGGAGCCACTAGTGAACTTAATTTTTATGCTTTTAATCCATTGCTTATACAAATTCTGCATACTTTGTGGTCCATTGATCAACCTAAATGGAACCATAGTCATTCTATCCAGTACCCTGAGATATTCGGCCTCCTCTGAGGTCTCTATAGGGATATCAACAAGATCATCCTCTATTAGAGGGAATTCTTCATCTGCACTTTCATAACCTGCTTCATTTTCTTCCTCATCATTTTCATCCTCTTCCTTTAGAGGCTTTGTCTTTGCTTCTATAGAGGCTCTATAGGAGAAGAACAGATCTTCTGCCTCTGCATCTGCTTCTACTACTGTTACAACTTCTGACTCTGCTTCTGGCTCTGGCTCTGGCTCTGGCTCTGGCTCTGGCTCTGTATCTGTTACTGTCTCTGTATCCGCTTAGTATTTGTTCTGTAGCCGCTCTGTATCTGCTCTACCTCTGTAGTACTGTCTTTGCTCTATAACTGTATTGTCTCTATATTGTCTCTGCTCTGTCTCTGCGACTGTCATATAACAGGGAGAACAATACATCCATGCTTCTATTTCACTGTCAGAGGTGATTTTTGAAGTTAATTCTAGTTGAGGTAGGAGGTATTCACCCATGGACAAGGATTTTACATCCCGTGGCAATTGGCTTACAGTGCCAACTGTTAGGGACTATGCCTCTATTTTCTTAGGAAATATTTGCTTAACAACTTCTTCATCTCATGATGTACCATTTGTTACCTCGTTGGAGGAGTCAGTTATGACGTCAATGGATGTGGATCCATTGCCTTTTTGCGATCCATATAGCTTTAACACCGCTTTATTGGGTCCTCTGCCTAGGGTTAGGGTTCCTTTGAACCAGTCCATCCTGGCTCTTGCTTCAAAAAGCCAAGGTTTTCCCAACAGCAGAGGGTATGAGGTCCCATAAGAATTTGGTTTGACCACTAGATATGTCAGCCAATAGTCTCTTCCTGCAAGGGTTGTTTTTACGTATGGAAGGATGCCCAACGGTTTGACTCTGCTTTGGTCCACCAATCTGATAAGCCACTGTGTAGGTTGAATTCCTTGCAATCCTAAGGCCTTCATTGTGACATCTATCATTATGTTTACTGATGATCCTCCATCAATCAATGCATCTGAAATAAAGTATCCTTCTATCCATACACTAATCTTTGGGGTTCCATGATCTAGGAAGGCATTAGCCACATCTACTTCCTTTACAGGCTTCGGGGCCTTATTGGTCTTGGTCGCTGTTGAAGGAGCGATCCTTAGTTCATGCCTTCTTGTCAAGATGCTTTTGAATTTCTTTCGACAGCTGGGAGACAGCATCAGCAAACTGTCGGAATGTTAAGTTTGGTTTAAAAGTGTCTAGGTCTTTGACCAAGTCATAATCTTTGATAGGATCCACAGGCTTCTCCAGTCGGCTGGGGAAGGTGGCTACACCCATTTTCATCTTTCCTTTTTCTTCTAATAATTGCAGCAGTGACTTGTAAGAAGAGTCGTCTGTTAAGAAGGGCAGACGGACTGATATTACAGAGACAACACACCAAGGGAGGTGGCTTCAAATTACTTGCTGAAGAGGTTCTGCTGGTGAGTCAGCTCTCCTGAACTGCAGGGTGTTGCTACCTTTTCCACAGTCAGCTTCCCACCCAAGGGTGTTTCCACCTTTTCTTGGAACGAGGCCTGCTATGACATGGAATTTCTTCCTTTTCTCCCATAACAGTTTTGTTTGTTTTTGTTGTTTTTTTTCTTCTTTTCTTGTCCTTTCTTTTCTTTTATTATTATTATTATTTTTTTCTTTTGTTTTTTTCATTAAGAAAGAGAATGGTAGAAATACCATGTGTCAGGACCAACCTCGCCACCGTTGTTGGATCAAATGAGAAGAGAACAATGTCGGGTTGAGATGTTTCTGCGAGGAGGTAGCAGAACGAAACCTCCTCATGAGGAGAATCATAATGGCTATCAGAAGCATGACAAGAAGGACAGTGCGATGCCCAAAAGGAAAGGGGTAGGTCGACTGTGATTGTCAAGATCCCCAGGGAGGGAAGTACTTCTTCAGACGATAGCCATTGATGAGGAAAGGATCATCAAAGGCATCAGCGGTCTGTACCTGAACAGAGCCGTTAGGATTGACAGCAAGTACCTTGTACGGACCCATCCACCATTGTTGAAGCTTGCCAGGAAACTTGCCAAATCTCGAATCATAGACTAGGACAAGATCACCTTCTTTGAACTCCTTGTGCTTGATGAAACTGTCATGATAGGCCTTGCATCGTGCTTGAGTGGTTTCCATGCACTGTAAGGCCACTTGCCGTATCTCATCCAAGCATTCCAAGTGCAGGAGACAGTGTTGCAGTGACTCACTATCTCCCAAGCGTTCTTTAACTTCCACTCGCAAAGAGGGCAATTCCAGCTCAACAGGGAAGACAGCTTCTGTACCATACACTAGCTGGAAAGGGGTCTATCCTATAGCTGCCTTATGGGAGGTTCTGTACGCCTAGAGAGCCTCTGTAAGTCGATCGTCCGAGTCGCGACGATGTGCGGCAATCGTTCTTGTCAAAATTAAGCAGAGGGTGCGATTGGTGACTTCAACTTGGCCGTTGGCTCTGGGGTAATATGGAGTGGACTTGCGATGGCAGATCTTATACAGCTCAGTCATCAGCTCCTCCATAATTTTGTTAAGGAAATGAGTACCTCTATCACTTACCCGCTTAAGGGGACTGCCAAAACGGGTGATGATTGTCAAGATTCTGGGAGAGAAGGAAGGAGTCTCACTTGTAGCTTTCTCACTTATACAATGGGGGAATACACACAAGGTGGAGGCTGAAAACAGTTTTCCTCTTCTTAGTTGTGTAAGCCAAAAAGAACTCTAGTACAAAGAAATAGAAGAATCCTATATACGGGTCTCAAACCAAACTCAACTAACTAAGGTGGCATACTAACTGAGCCACGAACTAGAGTAGATAAGGATAGCTGTCATCTAGCTATTATCCATGGGCGGTGTACCAACGGCATCTGCAGCTAACAAGTCGGCGATATAAATGCACAATGGTCACTCTGGCATATCACGAGTGGAGCTCGATATCTCAACACTCCCCCTCGAGCTCAATCCCAATTCCTGCACACCAAGCAGGTCTCTAAACTTGCGCAGCTTCTCTGCGCCCAATGCCTTCGTGAATATGCCAGCTACCTGATCCTCTGTGCTGACATAAACTAGATCAATAAGACCTAGCGAAACCCTCTCCCACACATAGTGATAATGCACCTCAATGTGCTTTGTTCTAGCATGATAGACTGGGTTATTTGCCAAGTGTATACTACTCATGTTGTCACAATAAATGACAACTGGCCCATCTGTAGGAGACTGATTCATATCATAAAGTAGCTTATGCAACCAAGCTACCTCACATACAGCCATTGCTGCACCTCTATACTCAGCCTCTGTGCTCGACAAGGCAACTGTAGGCTGTTTCTTGCTGCTCCAAGTGACTGTAGCACTCCCAAAAGAGAACACATATCCACTAGTAGATCGTCTATCAGAAATACTACAAGCCCAATCAGCATCAGTGTATCCATGCAACTGTATCTGAACCTGAGTCTCATAAAATAGTCCATACTGCAATGTGGACTTCATATACTTGAGTATGCATCTAGCCGCATCCAAATGCGGTTTCCTTGGAGCCTACATAAACTGACTTACCAATCCAACAGCATAGCTCAAATCTGGCCTGGTAATAGTCATATAAATCAAACTTCCTACTATGCGTCTGTACATAGTAGGGTCTTCCAGAAGCTCACTTGCATCTGCGCTCAGCTTCACATTCTGCTCTAAAGGAACTGAAATAGGCTTACAGCCTATCATCCCATATTTGGACAGCATGTCCAATCCATACTACCTCTGCAAGAGCCGTATCCCACTTGGTGATCTAATCACCTCAATGCCCAAGAAATAATGCAGCTCTCCCAAATCCTTCATCTCAAACTTCTGCTTCAATAGCATTTTCACATGAAGGATATCTTCATCACTATGACCTGTCATAATCAAATCATCAACATAAATGACAAGTAGCATAATACCTTTCTCTGTTTTTCTCACATAAAGTGAGAAATATGTCTTGGAAATCTGGAAGCCAATAGTGACAAGATGCTGTCTTATCTTGTCAGACCATGCTCTAGGTGCTTGCTTCAAGCCATACAAGGCTTTCTTCAACCTGCAAACAAACTCAGGATGAATGGCATGCACACAACCTGGAGGCTGCTCCATATAGACCTCTTCTTGCAAATCACCATGCAAGAAGGCATTCTTTACATCCATCTGATGTAAAGACCATCCCTTTGATGCAGCCATAGCAATGACTGCTCTTACGGTTGCCATCCTTGCGACCGGACTGAATGTTTCTTCATAATCAATGCCATATGTTTGTGCATACCCCTTGACTACTAATCTTGCCTTGTATCTCTTCACAGAACCATTTGCATTGTGTTTCACCTTATAAACCCACTTACAAACAATTGCATTATTATCTTTAGGCAAAGGTACCAATTCCCATGTAGCATTTGCTTCCAAGGCATTCATTTCTTCATCCATGGCTTTCTCCCATTTTTCTTTTCCCATGGCTTGCTCAAAAGAAGTGGGTTCTGGTTCCTGTATCACTTTGACCATATAGGCATAGTGAATGGCTGTAAATCCATCATATTTCAGCCTATCCACAGGATACCTAGCTCTGGTAGACCTTCGCAAAGTAGGTTCACTCCCAGGTGCTCTAAAAACATCCCTGGTCTTCCTTACTCCAGGTGTAACAATAGAAGGAATACCCAACTCATCATCAATGCTCTGTTCTGAGCCACTGGATTCACCATCCACCTGCATTCACATCAAACATGGGCTGATCTACCTTCTCTTTTCCTTTTCATGAAACCTGTATACCACTATCTGCATTGTTTTGAGGAGATTCTCTTGATCTCAATCTGCCTGTCCATGGCGAAGAATGTGAACCATTGATAGAGGACACTCCAGGTCCACTAATATTTTGTGACTGCTGCTGTGAATTCTGTGCAGCATTACCATTTGTTACATCTACACCATCAATCACATTTACTGGTTTATACTAGCTACTCATCTCATAAAAAAACAACATCTCTGCTCACTGTAAACTTACGAGTAGAAGGGTTATAGCATCTATACCCTTTCTGCTGTGCAGAGAGTAACCAATAAAGATGCACTTCTCAACTTTTGGATCCAACTTGGATCTCAACTCATCTGGAACATGAACATAGGCAATGCAACAAAAAATCTTCAAATGAGAAATATTTGGTTTCCTACCAATATACCTCTCCTCTGGAGTCATGCCATGTATTGCTGCAGTGGGAGTCGTGTTCATTATGTAGACTGCTGTAGCAACTGCTTCAGCCCAGTAAAAATCTGGCAAGTCTTTTTCATTGAGCATGGCACGAGATACCTCTCCAATATGCCTGTTTTTCCTTTCTGCAATTCCATTTTGTTGTGGGATATGACTGCATGAATATTGCTGCTTTATGCCATGCTCCTACAGGAACCTTGCAAACTCATTTGAGAGGTACTCTCCCCCTCCATCTGACCTTAGGCATTTTATTTGTAGGCATGTTTCTTTTTTAACCATAGCTTTAAGAGTTTTGAAATGCTCAAACACTTCACTTTTCTTTTTCATAAAATACACCCAAACTTTTTTGCTATAGTCATTAATAAAAGTGACAAAATAATGACATCCTCCAATAGATGCACCTTTAGTAGTCCACACATCAGAGTGGATTAATTCCAATGGCTTCTTACTCTCTTGAACATGTCTAGGAAATGGTTTCCTTGCCTGTTTTCCAAATTGACAGGCTTCACATACCTTATGCATTTCTGCAACCTTGAATTTAGGCAATCCTGCAACAATATTTTGGGCTTGCATTGATTTAAGTCGCTGTACATTAATATGACCAATGCGTTTATGCCAGATATCAATATCTGCAAACTACACCAGTCCCATGTGCAAACATTGTTGCACTCAATTCAGGCACGTCTGCATCCAACGTAAACATTCTGCCCTTCTTCTTTCCTTTTGCTCTCAAGCGACCTTTATTTTTCATATCCTCAACAAAGCATCTATGAGAATTAAATCTGACATGCAAGCCCTGCTCAACCATTTGACCAACAGAAACCAGGTTCTTGGTGATATTTGGGACATGAAATACATCCGACATGTATTTCTTTTTCCCATCCTGCATAGATAAAGAAATTTTTCCAATTTGCACAATAGGATGTGCAGTATCATCACCAGTCTCCAAAAATCCTGGTTTTTCCATTTTCCTTGCATCCTGCATCCATTCTGCATGACCTGTCATGTGGTTTGATGCACTTGAGTCAACATACCACACATCGTTGCTTTCTTCTGCACTTGTAACAGAATTGGTCATGTGCTGCACCATAAACAAATGCTCATTTCTGTCATCACCCTATCTACTAGAAGATACATAATTCCCTTGTTGCAATTTTCCATTCATGATGTCATTCTGCTTTTTATAGCAGTCTTTAGCCATATGACCCATTTTACTACAGTAGTAGCATTCAACATTGCTATTTGGCCTCTTTGCCATCCACCACGACCTCTTTGGCTCCCCCTGCCTCTAGAGTTACCACGTCCTCCTCCATAGGACTGGTTTTCTTGAGTTTGCTGCATATTCTGATTTCTACCATGGCCTCCAGATCGGCCTCCTCTACCTCTGTCTCTACTTCTTTCAGCATTTGAGTAGAAGACAACTTCTTTTGAAGTTCCTCCTGAAGAAGATGCACCACCATTTCTCTGCTCCTCAGAAATTAGAAGAGCAATCAACTCCTCAAAATCAGGAAATCTTTCATGGACGGAAATCGATGTTCGGAACTGTGCATAATCCTTTCCTAGACCATTCAAGGTCACAGAAACTAAATCATCATCTTCCACTGGCGAGCCAATGGAAGCAAGTGCATCTGCAATCTTCTTCACCTTCATGTGGTAGTCATTGATGCTCATACTTTCTCTTTGCACATTGTGCAACTCTTACTTGAGCTGCATTTTCTTGGCTTGCGTATTTGTGCTATACATTTTTGACAAAGTATCCCATGCCTCCTTTGGCATACTTTCATCTTGAATATGCACAATCATAGAGCCTGAAATACTGATAGACAGCCAGTACATAACTTTTCTGGCTCTCTCATGCCATCCTTTAAATGCCTGCATTTGCTGTTGATTGGGAACATTAGGAAGAACTGGTTCTTCTTCGTTTCCTGCAACGAATTCCCAATATCCTTTTCCCATAAGGAAATTTGTCATTCTAAACCCTATGCTTGGAAGTTGTTCTTGTCATGCTTTTCAGTGACAATCTATGAAAGAGAATCAGACGCCATTATAGAACACTGCAAAAAATTCTGTCACTGCAAAAAACACAGCTTCAGCCTCACAAGGGCAAATCTGCAAAACTGACGAAAGTGGTATTTGACCACACAGTCACTTCCTAGTGACGATTTTGCATCAACTGGCAACAAGGATGATTCTGTAACTCCCAATGTCTGTGCGCACAGGCATACGATGCAATTTCTATGGTAACTTTTCATCAATCTGTAGAACAATGGTCGCACAGCAAAAAACAGGGCCTTTTCCTGAGTGCATGCGGAAAACTTCCGCCTCCAAAACAGGCCCCGAAATGGCCTCGAATAAAAGAAACAGGGCAACCTGTGGCTAAAGCCCTTTCCCGCAGCATATACTGCCC
The DNA here is from genome assembly GCF_053477565.2 of Lygodium microphyllum. Classification (NCBI taxonomy): domain Eukaryota; kingdom Viridiplantae; phylum Streptophyta; class Polypodiopsida; order Schizaeales; family Lygodiaceae; genus Lygodium; species Lygodium microphyllum. The sequence continues at coordinate 11,552,061 of NC_141149.1, read as the reverse complement.
TCTTGCTACACCGCAAAGGGCGTCTCAATCTAAGACAATGCACTCTTGCACTTTTCGGCTGTGCTACCTCTGCAGAGACTTGCTCCCAAACTCGAAAAATGAAAGCAACATTGGTCCTCTTACCAGAACGCCGCGAACTTGGTTTTCTTTCTTCAGCTCTTTACCACGAACCAGGCTTTGATACCATGTCAAGATTCTGGGAGAGAAGGAAGGAGTCTCACTTGTAGCTTTCTCACTTACACAATGGGGGAATACACACAAGGTGGAGGCTGAAAACAGTTTTCCTATTCTTACTTGTGTAAGACAAAAAGAACTCTAGTACAAAGAAATAGAAGAACCCTATATATGGGTCTCAAACCAAACTCAACTAACTAAGGTGGGATACTAACTGAGCCACAAACTAGAGTAGATAAGGATAGCTGTCATCTAGCTATTATTCATGGGCGGTGTACCAACCGCATCTGCAGCTAACAAGTCGGTGACATAAATGCACAACGGTCATCCTGGCATATCACGAGTGGAGCTTGATATCTCAACAATGATATTCTCGTACATGAACAAAGCTACACTATTACCATCGTCCTGCTTCAGAGCTTTAGCTTCACACCACTTTGTGATATAATCCATATACACTAAGTTGTATCTGTTCTACTTCCGTCTGGTAGGTGGATCAATGGGACCCACAAAATTAATCCCCCACTTCTCGAATGGCTTTAGGGGAATAATGGGTTGTAGTGGCATGGCACTTGTTTGGGTAGGTTTCCCCATTCACTGACAAGCATCACATCTCTTGCAGTAATCATATGCATCCTTATGGAGGGTCGACCACCAGTATCTTGCCAATAGAGCCTTCTTGGTTGTCGCTTCTCCTGCAAAGTGTCCACCACATGGTTTGTCATGGCATGCTTTCAATACTATACTGATTTCATTCCCTGCAACACATCTTCGCAGCACTTCATCTTTGCCTTTATTGTACAGTGCACCGCCTAACAAAGTGTAGGGGGATGATTCTAATAGAAGCTTCTTCTTCTCACGGCTTGAGATGCCAGGAGGATACTATTGAGTTGCCAAGAGGTTGGCTATGTCTGCATACCAGGGAGTAATTGTTTCAACTAGAAACAAGGAAGCATTAGGAAGGTCTGGATCATCCTGTTCCTCTTCTTCTATTTGAGGGATCCGTGACAGATGATCGGCTAGGACATGGGAATGGCCAAGCTTAGTGACTACTTCGAAGTCAAACTCCTGGAATAAGAGAAACCATCTCATCAATCGTCCTTTAACATCTGCTTTGTTCATCAGGAAGGACAGGGCTTCATGATCCACATAAAACTTGAAATGCATTAACAATAGATAGTGTCGAAACTTCTCTAGTGCAAACACCATTGCCAAGCACTCAAGCTCAGTCACTGTATAGTTTCATTCCCTATTAGTGACCTTTCGGCTTGCATAATATATCGGTTGATCTAATTTAGAGGGGCCCTTTTGACATAGGACAGTACCTAGCCCTTCAACTGATGCATCTGTGTGCACGTGGAACTCCTTCGTTTAATCAGGAGGCTGCAAAATAGGTGCTTGGATCAGGCACTGCTTTAGGGTATTAAAGGCCTCTTCATAGTCATCAGTCCAAAGGAAATTATCTTCTTTCCTTAGGAGCTTGTGCAGAGGGGTTGCCTTAGTTGCAAAATGTGCAATAAATAATAGCCCACATGGCCAAGAAATCCTCTCAATTGCTTGAGGTTTGTTGGTGCTATTAAGGCGGAAATCTTTTCAATCTTTGTCGGGTCTGTTGCAATCCCTTGTGCCGAGACAATATGGCCCAAAAGAACTCTCGATGAGACGCCAAAGACATATTTGTCGGGGTTGAGAGAAATCCCATACTCTCGGCATCTATCAAAACATTGCTCTAGGTGTCCCCAGTGCTCACATATCAAACTATAGACACAGAAGTCATCAAGATATACCTCATTGAAATCATGCAAATGATTTTGGAAGGCAGCCATCATTACTCATAGGAAGGTGGTAGGAGCATTACAGAACCTGAATGGCATTACTCTATAGGCATAGGTCCCCCATTATGTGGTGAAGGTTGTTTTGGATTGGTCCTCTTCTGCGATTTGGACTTGGTTATATCCACTAAATCCATCCAAGAGGGAATAAACCTCATGGCCTGCCACTGTGTCCAACAGTTGGTTTGTAAAAGGGATAGGGAAATGATCCTTCTTCGTCCTGGAATTGAGCTTCTGAAAGTCAACACATATTCGAAGTTTCCCATTCTTCTTGGGTACTACCACAATGGTCAAAACCCATTCACTGTTAGCCACGGGATAGATGAACTCTGCTTCAAGAAGTTTCAATAATTTGGCCTTCACCAGAGTAGAATAATTAGGATTCATCCGCCTTTGTCTTTGCCTTACAGGTTTGGCATCGGACTCTAGGTCAATGTGAGGTTGGCATACTGTGGGATCAATCCCCTTTAGGTTTTTGTACGACCAAGCAAACACGTGTAAGTTCTCCTTTAGTAGTTCTCGCAGGACCACTAGTTCTTCTTCTGGAAGATTGAGACCCACTTTCAGGTGACGTTCAGTACCGTTAGCATCCAAGAACATTACTTGTCTTTCACCTTCCACTTCGTGGATAAATATTCCACGGATTGCTTCTGGATAGAGGTCTGACTCTTTCAAGAGAGTAGTATCCTCATCTGATGTTCCACTAGAACCAGTGTCCTCCTTCTGAACAGATGACTCATTTGTCTGTTGAGGTTGCTGGAAGGGTATCAGAGCTTTATTTGCTTTTGTGTAAGTGGCGATTGCTTCTAAACTTAGGGATTCATCTTCAGAGGATGCATCCAGGAATGTCACATAGCACGGACTTTCTAGAGGCCGTGGTTTTGAGGGCTTTGGCTTCTGTTGTGACAAGGGGCATCATCATCATCTTTTCTCTGGACTGAACAGTCAGGGTGACAGGAGCCACTAGTGAACTTAATTTTTATGCTTTTAATCCATTGCTTATACAAATTCTGCATACTTTGTGGTCCATTGATCAACCTAAATGGAACCATAGTCATTCTATCCAGTACCCTGAGATATTCGGCCTCCTCTAAGGTCTCTATAGGGATATCAACAAGATCATCCTCTATTAGAGGGAATTCTTCATCTGCACTTTCATAACCTGCTTCATTTTCTTCCTCATCATTTTCATCCTCTTCCTTTAGAGGCTTTGTCTTTGCTTCTATAGAGGCTCTATAGGAGAAGAACAGATCTTCTGCCTCTGCATCTGCTTCTACTACTGTTACAACTTCTGACTCTGCTTCTGGCTCTGGCTCTGGCTCTGGCTCTGGCTCTGGCTCTGTATCTGTTACTGTCTCTGTAACTGTCTCTGTATCTGCTTAGTATTTGTTCTGTAGCCGCTCTGTATCTGCTCTACCTCTGTAGTACTATCTTTGCTCTATAACTGTATTGTCTCTATATTGTCTCTGCTCTGTCTCTGCGACTGTCATATAACAGGGAGAACAATACATCCATGCTTCTATTTCACTGTCAGAGGTGATTTTCGAAGTTAATTCTAGTTGAGGTAGGAGGTATTCACCCATGGACAAGGATTTTACATCCCGTGGCAATTGGCTTACAGTGCCAACTGTTAGGGACTATGCCTCTATTTTCTTAGGAAATATTTGCTTAACAACTTCTTCATCTCATGATGTACCATTTGTTACCTCGTTGGAGGAGTCAGTTATGACGTCAATGGATGTGGATCCATTGCCTTTTTGCGATCCTTATAGCTTTAACACCGCTTTATTGGGTCCTCTGCCTAGGGTTAGGGTTCCTTTGAACCAGTCCATCCTGGCTCTTGCTTCAAAAAGCCAAGGTTTTCCCAACAGCAGAGGGTATGAGGTCCCATAAGAATTTGGTTTGACCACTAGATATGTCAGCCAATAGTCTCTTCCTGCAAGGGTTGTTTTTACGTATGGAAGGATGCCCAACGGTTTGACTCTGCTTTGGTCCACCAATCTGATAATGTAATATTTCCGCACACTGCGTGCCGCAAATATTGACTTCCCGCACGTCGTGTAAATCTCGTGCAAAGATTATCACCAGTGCCAGCAGCCATACGCGGGAAATGGAGACACTCCACCTTGCGAAAATAGGGTTGGGGATTCAAACCGGCATAGCCACGGGAAAACAGCCTCTTGGGAGGAGGATAAGGGGATAAAGGTGAAATTATAGCAAATTTTTTTTATTATTCTCCCCAGCCGATGTGTGGCTGGGGGAAAGGGATGGGCTAGGGAAGCATGAGGACGTGGGGGAGAGGCCATGCAACTGACACATGGGGAGGACCCCTCACCCCCCCTTGGGCTATAAGAATCCCCCCTCTTGGGGAGGGAGGAAAAAAAAAAGAAGGACTGTGGGAAGGCTGCCATGAAGTGAGGGCCACGGTGATGAAGGGCCGTGAGGGTGCCGGACGCGAAGGTGCTGGACGGAGGGGGCCGAAGGGGCCAGACGACCGTGTGGAAGGGAGGAGGACGACTGGACGAGCTGAGGGGGAAGTCGCCGTGTGAGGAAGGGCGCCGAGGAAGAGGACGCCGTGCAGAGGGGGAGCCGCCAGTCCGCCATGGCACCGCCATAGGCTTCCACGCCGCCACCATCCCAAGCTAACGTCCACCCTCTCCCATCTGGCTGTTGACGTCGTTTCAGCCCACGTGGTAATACCACGCTGCTGTCCATGATCAGAAGCTGGAAGCTTCTTATTTGGAAGCTTCCAAGGGGCTTCCATAACACCCCTTCCTACCAAATCACCATAAGCCCATCCCGGAATTTGAAGAAAAGGGGGTGACAAAAGTCTTTTCCTCTACATTGCCCATAAGTCTATCCACACCCCTCGGGACTTGAAGAGAAGGAGGCGACGAGTCTTCTCACCAATCACCAATAAGTCCATCTCGAGACTTAAAGAAGAGGGGCTACAAAACCCCTTTTCACCAGTCATTCCTGGGCCGGGATTTTGAAGAAATTAAGCATAAAAGGCCTTGCCATTAATCACCCATAAGGCCCTAAGCTTGGGATTCAGAGTTCCCTTTTCCGCAAGGCCCACAAAATCCTTTCTAAACCTGGAGTTTCAAGGTGGATTAAAAGCTCTCAAATCTCCATTGTCCAAAGGACCTCATAAGAACCCTAAGGCCTTCCCAAGGCAAATTCCGCAAGTCGGAACTTCGGTCAAGGAAGCCATATATCAAAGAGAATTGCGCATACAAGGGAGACGGACCAAGGTCATAAGACTGCAAGCCAAGGCCAAAAGTCGAAATCCACAAAGGCTAACTGGAGATCGAATTCGCGATGGCCTCTAAAAAGATCACAAGGTGCGATGCGGAAGGTTCACCCCGAGCATACGTGGACATTTCCCGGAATTCACAAGTCCAGGTTTGATCTATTTGGATTCCACACAAAAGTATTGAATTAATCACGATAACTTCACGGATTAGGAAGCACTCATGCATGCTCGAATTCAACTAGTCAAGTTAAGTACAATTGGAAAATGAATTGGCTATTTGAACATTTATTAGAGATAGCCTAAGATATGGAAATTGATCATTGGTACGTTCAATGGAGTTAATGAAAAGAGCATAAGGTGTCTATGCATTCGCAGGACCTTATTAGTAAGTTCCTTTTGTGCATTCAAAAGTGACGAACCTAGGACATCTGTTGCCTCATTACAAGGTTGAAATTATTGAGGTACACCTTTTTAATAGGCATGGAAAGATTAATGGCATGTCCCGTTTTTGGATAAATCTTCCTTGTAATAAGTTAACACCCATAAGATGTTATTCGAAAAGGAATAGAAGGCACGAAAATGATCTATGGACTTGCAAGTGGCATGATTATTTGACATAAATCCTAGTAGGACCTAGGAAAGTTAGTGTCCAGATTATCAGGCATTTTTACTTTGCCAAGAAAGGATAGGGTTATTGTGAACCATGTGATGCGTAGAAGCAGTGAATCGCATGTTTACACGTATTGGTGTAGTTGTAACTATTGATCTAGTTTATCACCTTTGGGAAAGGTTCATCCTTGTCGCAAGACAAGTATATTGTGTTGTCTAAATCACATAAACCACAAGGGATTCATTTGGGCATGGTTCAGTCGATATGATAAGTATCCCAAGTGCTAACTAGGGTTTGGTGCGGCAAGAATTGACCTAGTTTTACATTTGTTGCCAAGTTAGAACCGCAAACCCTAAGATCTTACACACATTCGGAATGTCGAGTCAATTGGGTGCTTATGCATAAAATGATCTAAGGTTTTATCCTAAGGATCATTCGTTCAAAATGATGGAACCCCGACGGAGTTGCCTATCTTTAGTACCATGGGCCACATAACTAGGAATGGTTTGGAGAATACCCTAAAACCCTGAAGGTAAATTCCGTGACCGGAAAACGCTAAGCAATGGGTGGAATGATCCCGTGAAATTAGATGCAATACATGTGCAAAAAGCTGCAACATTGTATAGACTTGAGATTTGTCCACAAGAGAGTTTTGTCATCTCTCGAAATGAGGTTGGCAAGTTATTGAAGGAATTTAACTCACAAGAGGATGAGTAATCATCCTGTTACTCACTTTCCTTGGGAAATAATTGCCAAGGGAAAGGAAAGTTAGGTATTTGCAAATGACCAGACAATAACTAAAGCGACATGGTCGCTGGAACCTACCACAACAAACCTAAAGTATGGGTAGGGTATGACCCTAACCCAAGAATGATAGGAATCTTGCCAAGTTGCAATTGATTCTGGATCGAATGCGGGTTGCATTCGGAGGAAAGGAAGTCACTCCTTAACAGTTTGCCAGCTAAACGACCATTGAAATTGATTGTGCTTGTAACAGTTTAGAAAGGACTGTTTGCATTGTTTGCTCAATGAACTAAAGGATGAAAAGATATCTAAATACTTCAGGTTGAAGCCTGAAGGGAGAGGCAGCTTCAGTTACCCCCGACTGCCTGCCTGACCCTAACCAAGGGGGTTGTTAACCGCGCCGGGAACGTGGACCGAACCCGCCGTGAGAGGTCTCTCCGTTGAGTTCTACTTGGAGCAGGAGGACGCTTGGGTGCCAGAGGGGGCTCTGGCCGTAAATCCCTCGCCTTCCGGGTCCTGCACAAGAGACTAACGTGACTCGGGATTGGATCTCGAGGCCCGCATACTAGTCTACGGGCGGAAACTTGGGTTAGTGATCCCTGGTGGATTACTGGATAGCCTTCGGGCGGATTATGAATACGCCTACGGGCGGGAACTCCTTGTATTTCAAAGATAAAAGGATAAAATGATAATAAAGGAGTTGTTTGGCACTGTTTTCTTTATGTCCTGTGATAAGATTATGTGAAGGAACCAGTGCATAACAGGGTTAATCAAAGGAGCTGTTTGTATATGTCAAACTAATGTGGTAGGTAATTACATAACTAAAACAAACCGAGGAAAGTGCGGAGGATGGACCATGGGTCTGTCCTATGGATGGGTGGTCCCGGTTAGCCGAGAACTTTTCTCAAAGTCTTCGACGAACAGAGGATAATCGTCATCCCCGAAACAAGTAACGAGAACGATGACTTAGAATTAACTATTACCCGATTCACGCTGTTTTAGGGGAACGGAATGGGACTATGCCTTATGGCAGAGAGGTCGAGCCTTGCTTCCCTCTCGTTTCCCATTCTCCTTGAACCAAGTGCAGCGTGAATCCGCTTCGGACCTGGCGTTTCTACATAAAGTAGTTCGCTCGGGTCTGACGCTAGTTGTTGCTAGCTAATGACCAAACAGGAAAACCCAAATTCAGGTCGATCCTAAGTGGGAACGGCCAGGATACTTCCGCTACGTGGCAGACGCGGGAAGACCTAGATCGCAAGTCCCGTAACATTCCATGGGAGCGCCGGGTGGAGCTTTCTAGACATCCTTCCCGATGGACTGCTAAGACGTGTCCGGAATGATTCTAACAGACACGTTACAGATAAGCCACTGTGTAGGTTGAATTCCTTGCAATCCTAAGGCCTTCATTGTGACATCTATCATTATGTTTACTGATGATCCTCCATCAATCAATGCATCTGAAATAAAGTATCCTTCTATCCATACACTAATCTTTGGGGTTCCACGATCTAGGAAGGCATTAGCCACATCTACTTCTTTACAGGCTTCGGGGCCTTATTGGTCTTGGTCGCTATTGAAGGAGCGATCCTTAGTTCATGCCTTCTTGTCAAGATGCTTTTGAATTTCTTTCGACAGCTGGGAGACAGCATCAGCAAACTGTCGGAATGTTAAGTTTGGTTTAAAAGTGTCTAGGTCTTTGACCAAGTCATAATCTTTGATAGGATCCACAGGCTTCTCCAGTCGGCTGGGGAAGGTGGCTACACCCATTTTCATCTTTCCTTTTTCTTCTAATAATTGCAGCATCGGCACTTCTTCTGTTTCTGGAAGTGCTTCTATATCTTCTAACTCCCGGGCCTCTGGTCCTGTCTCTGTAACTCTCTGTGGTATTGTAGTGCTCTGTACTGTACTGTTCTGTTCTGTACTGTTCTGTTCTGTACTGCTCTGTTCCTCTGTTGGTAGGTTGAACTTCATAGTCTTAGCAGGAAAATCATTTTCATTTTGAACAATTGGTTCCTTCTTCTTGGTGCGAGTAACAGCAGCAACTTCCAACTCGACCAAATTGAAAGCAGGCTCTTGTACCTTCTGTTGGCTATCAATGGCATTGGCCTTTACAGGGGCTCGATGAGGACAGTCCTTTGCAATGTGGCCTTCTCCTTTGCATCGACTGCATAAGGGCTTGTAATCCACAGATCGTCTAGCGTTTGGACAATTTGGGGAGGTATGTCCCTTTTCTCCACACCTATAACATTCCACCTCTGATCTCTGACCACCGCTAGACTATCGTCCTCTATAACTTTGAGAGGGAAACCTCCTTGGACCAAAATTAGGATCAAATTCCCTAGGCTTTGGTCCAATATCCAGTGTTGTCATTTTGGATTCTAGCAAGTTGAATCTTGCATTTTCATCCTTCTGTTTTCGTTCATGCATCTCTTTCAGAGAGAAAATATCCGCTGTATGGTTCTTCCGCAAATAGTAGGAACAGAAGGATCGAGGAATGGTTGGTTTTCGGGTACATTCAGTGGCTAAATATCCTTCTTGATGATACATTCCGCACCATGTATTAGAGCACATCACATCTGATGCCATGAGGCATATTACACGGTGGATTCCATACCACGGTGGATTCCGTGAGGTTTTACGGTGGATTCCATAAACTTTTATTACCGGGGCTCATACACAAAGTGGATTCTTTGTGTGAGAAGTCGATGGGGACATCTATCCTTTTCGGGTGTTTTGTTAATTTAGTGTGTACATGGGTGATTCCATAGCGGGTGATTCCGCAAAATACATATTTAAATTAGTAAACGTTTGTGAGTTTAGGGTGCGCACTCATGATAAATTAAGGTTAGGATTGATTTCTAACCAATTAATTTATTTATATAGCTGAAGACTGCTAGGTATTCACTTTTGTCGATTTAATTGTATTATTTTACTAACGATTGTGAATGCTTCAGTTGATATGTAGAGATAGCAGCGGTGGTAGTGGAAAGCATTGGAGGATAGTGTGTATTCAAATTATCGTCAATATTTTGATGGGCGCATACCTTAGGCATGACGCCTATATTTTGTCGTGCCTATTTATCAAGGCCTTTGATATTTATTTATTATTTTTGTATGTGCATGGGCGCACGATTTAGATATTTGTAATTGGACATTGTATTTGGGTACGCCTGACTTCTTGGGCGTCCATTAGCTTTATTTCTATTTGGCAGAAAAGCAAACTCAAAAGCTAAAGCGTGCTATTTTGTAATTTGGGCTATTATTTGAGCTTGAAGATGATTAATACATAAAATACATGCTTTGTGGAGTGCTCACACAAGGCCTGGGGGGAGATTGCACCCAATTGGTCTCTTGTTCATGTTGTGCAAGCTTTTTACATTGATTTGTGTGCAAAAAGTAGAGTTCTTTTGTTCTTGGGGACCTTCTGATGCTCACTACGCGTGCTTACGGCATCCGATCTGTGCACCAACATCTCTTCCAACTCCCCCACAAGAGTGGATATATTGGCAGTATTCACCTTCAGCGTCAGTAGCTGCTCTGTAATCACATCCAGAAGCTCTTTCTTGATACTTGCAACTGAGTTGGATAAGTAGTCCTTCAAATTTTCACCTCCTGAGGTACTTGCAGTGGGATTGTGGGAAGCGTCTGTAATTACTGTATACACTGGTTGGGTTGATCTAGAAGGTCCTCTGTTCTGGCTCTGATTCAGAGCTCCTATTGAGACTTGGGGTTGTTGATTCCAGTTGGTAGGATTCCATTGTTGTTGAGTCGCCATTGGAGGAACTGTTTGAGGCCACTGTTGTTGTGGTTGAACCATCATTTGAGGCACTATTGTCTGCGGTGACCACATTGGATTAGGTGCATTATACTGCAGCACTGTTTGCATCTGGGGATAGGGGTAGGGAACTATCCCTAGGACTGCATTTGGTGGGTATACCATTCTAGGCATGGGAGGAGGTAAGACTCCTCTTCCTGGAGTCATTGACAGCCTTGCTTCAACTTTGTCATACAATCTTGCACCTTCCACTGCAGCTTGCAGATTGACTGGTCTTCTTAATTCTACGAACTTGCAAACTTCTGGTTGTAGGCCTCTAAGAAACACTCCTTTTTGGATTTCTTCGTCCAAATGATGGTTAGTCCATCTCTTCAGGATGGATTCCATTCGTGAGACATAAGATTCTACTCTTTCTCCAGAGGACTGACTTAGGTTCATGAACTCCTCTCGCATCCGCTCTTCAAAAGCTTCACGCCTGAATTTAGTGAGGAAGGACAACTTCAGGTCGTCCCATGTGCCAAAAGTTCCTGCTGCTTGTCTCTCATACCACTGAAATGCCGCGCCCTTGAAAGTGGCGGGGAAGATTGCTAACCGATGCTCAGGGGTTCTGGCATTGTTAGTCACACATGCTACCATAAACTCTGCTACATGAAGATTAGGGTCTTCATTGTGCTCTCCCTTAAAAACTAGCAATGGGACTATATTTGCTAGCCAGTCATCAATATTTCCAGGACGAATCTGACTAGGAAGGGGACCTTGAGTCGCCATGGATACTTCTGTAAAGAGTACTTTTAGGGTGTCAAAGGAGGATTTTGCTGCGAGCTCGTTCTCAGCTTTGATTTTTGCATTCTCTCTTCTCATGTACCTCTAGACTCGTTCTAACGCTTGCCACTTTACTGCATCATTCATCAGGGGGTTGGCTTCAACGAGTTGGTCTGTACTCAACAGGATAGTATCAGAGGGGACTTTAGTCTCTGAGGGATTCTCTCGCCAACATCTCTTCTACTTCCTTCTTTTCAACATCTCTGAATTCGGCTTTCAAACCACTACAGAGGGGAAGATATTCTGTTTTGAAAGTATCAAAACTCATTCTTCTTAGGATTGTTGTTGCATCATTATAATAATGCCAGCTTGTGAGGGTTTCAACAGTGTATGTTGTGAAAAACACTCTGTTTACCAACTTCCAGTGGGTTGCTAATTGGACAAACAAAAGATTGTCAGTGCACCAAGCATCCCACATATCTTGCTGTTGAGCATCCACGAACAAATTCCAACTCTTTTCCTTCTTGTTTTTGTGAACCTCCACAGACCAAGACTCCTAAATCTTCTTCACAATCTCCCACTTGATGATGTCCGGAAACTTCTCAATGAATGCCAAATCTTCCATGGGTGGTCATTCTCTCTGTTTTTTCTCTTCATTTTGTTCCCAAACAGTTTGTCACCAAGATGCAAATTTCTACTGCATCAACAGGAAGAGAAAACAGTCCACCACATAGAGCATGCATCATGATGGTGATATGTTTCCACCATTGTGGGATGAACTTCTTGTGGAAAGTGGCTTTGATAATGAGAATCTCGAACTCTTCAGTGGAAGAAGAAACTTTGCAAATATCCATTGAATTTTCTCTTCTTGGCAATGCCATTTCCTTCATTTTCAGCCTCTTCTGATGCTTGTTGATGGCAAGTTTCCCCGATTGTGCACAAAAAACATGGAGCCCCAAGAGGAACACCAAGGAAAAGGGAATTCTCTTGCAAGAAAATCTATGTTGTAACATGAACAAGATTTTATCTCATTCTTTTGATCATCAAAACAAAGAAAACAACAAATCTTCACCCAGCATCATAGTAGATTTCTCCCACGGATTTGATAGAATCAACCATAATCTTCAACATCTTCATAGAATCCATGAATAGAACAGAGAACACAAAGGAATACACAATATTTGAATGGAAATCAATCACATATTATTCATCTTCAATGTCTTCATAGTTCTCTCTCTCAATCTCTCATATACAGTTACACTGTTTTGATAAAATTGACTATCTCTTGCTCTCTCTCTCTCTCTCTATCAATAGTACATCATCTCCTCACTAAAATACTCTCATAATAACCCTCAATAATCCTTCTTAGGTCATGGATACACCTTCCAAGAGGTATGTCTGATATGAAGAGTCACCAGAGCCACTACAGTGTCTTTTCACAGCTCATTACTGTCATTGTCACTTAGTCTTCTCTTCAGTCTTCAGCAGCTGCTTCTTCCACTTGTTTTAGCTCTTTTGAGCTTAGATTCATCTTTCCAAAGGTTATAAATTTTTTTCAGAGTCATATATACATTCTACAGAACACTTACAAAAGGTCTATAGAACAGTTAGAGTACAGAGACAAAGCAGAGACAGAGGCTCTACAGAGGGTTACAGAAGGTCATCAGAACCTCATAACTCATACTCAAACCATTACGAACTATCAAAAACTATTCAGTGGGCTTTCAAAAGATCTCAATCTTCATCAATTCATCAATCCATGCTTCATACAGAAGACAATTAGAACAAAACAAAAGCTATACAGAAGGTATACAGAACCAGTCAGAACCTCAACAGTACCTACCAGAACATCACAGAGCTTCATATCTCCACTGAGAATCATCATGGACTTCCAAAACATAATCAATATCATCCAAAACACTCTCAAATACTTCCATTAACAACCATACATCACTCTAAATCCATAAAAAATCAATCACTAAGACCTCAAAAACAACAAAAATCAGTCAAAAATTTAGTCTTTTTCTACTCTCAACATATACTGACTCTGATTATGCAAGACATGTAGATAGTAGGAAGTCCACTTCTGGCTATGTATTCACCTATGCTAGAGGTGCTATTTCTTAGATGTCCAGGGTGCAGAAATGCACAGCTCTTTCTACTATAGAGGCCGAGTATGCTGCAGCCACTGAGGCTTGCAAGGAGGCCATTTGGTTGGGTCGTTTAGTTGCTGACCTTGGTATTGATGCTATCCCTACACTGCATTCGGATTCTATGAGTGCTATTCAGTTAGTCAAGAATCCAATCTTCCATGCGAAGATGAAACACATTGAGGTGAGGTATCACTTCATACGTGGGGTCGTTGAGGACAAGTCTGTTGATCTTGTCAAGATCTCGACTGACCAGAATCCTGCAGATCTGCTCATGAAAAGCCTCTCCACAAAGCGCTTTGCCTTCCTCAAGAGGTTGATGGGCGTGGGATGAGATGATGACTTTCTTCATCCTGTTGTACATGTATACATGTTATACTGTCTTTTTTCTTTTTCTTTTCACTCCTCACTGGGGTATATTCGCCTTTAAGTGGGAGGTTGTTGGGGGTAAAGGTGCCTCTGCCTAGCCGCCCGTGTATTACTTGTTGAGATATCGAGCTCCACTCATGATACGCCAGGGTGACCGTTGTGTATTTATGTCACCGACTTGTCAGTTGCAGACGCGGTTGGTACACCACCTATGAATAATAGCTACATGATAGCTATCCTTATCTACTCTAGTTCGTGGCTCAGTTAGTATGCCACCTTAGTTAGTTGAGTTTGGTTTGAGACCCATGTATAGGGTTCTTCTATTTCTTTGTAAGTGAGTTCTTTTTGGCTTACACAAATAAGAAGAGGAAAACTATTTTTTCAGCCTCCACCTTTGTGTGTATTCCCCCATTGTGCAAGCAAGAAAGCTTCAAGTGAGACTCCTTCCTTCTCTCCCACAATCTTGACATGGTATCAGAGCCTTGTTCGTGGTAAGGAGCTCAAGAAAGCAAGCCAAGCTCATGGTGTTCTGGTAAGAGGAGCAGTGTTGTTTTTATTTTCTGTTTTGGGAGCAGATCTCTGCAGGTAGCATAGCCGAAAAGTGCAGGAGTGCATTGTCTCAGGTTGAGACGCCCTTCGCGGTGAAGCAAGAGGGCAGTATATGCTGCGGGAGAGGTCTTTTGCCCTTGGCGACCTTGTTTTTTTTTATTTGAGGCCATTTTGGGGCCTGTTTTGGAGGCGGAAGTTTTCTGCACGCACTCAGGAAAAGGCCCAGTTTTATGCTATGCAGCCACTGTTCTACAGGTTGGTGAAAAGTTACTGTAGAAATTGCATTGTATGCTTGTGCACAGAGACATTGGGAGTTACAGAATCATCCCTGTTGCCTGTTGATGCAAAATCGTCACTAGGAAGTGGAAGTGACTGTGTGGTCAAATACCACTTTCGCCAGCTTTGCAGATTTTCCCTTGTGAGGGTGAAGCTGTGTTTTTTGCAGTGACAGAAGTTTTTGCAGTGTTCTGTAATGGCATCTGATTCTCTTTCACAGATTGTCACTGAAAAGCTTGACAAGAACAACTTCCAAGCATGGAAGTTTAGAATGACGAATTTCCTTATGGGAAAAGGATATTGGGGATTTATTGCAGGAAATGAAGAAGAACCAGTTCTTCCTGATGTTCCCAATCAACAGCAAATGCAAGCATTTAAAGCATGGCATGAGAGAGCCAGGAAAGTTATGTACTGGTTGTCTATCAGCATTTCAGACTCTATGATTGTGCATATTCAAGATGCAAGTACGCCAAAGGAGGCATGGGATACTTTGTCAAAAATGTATAGTACAAATACGCAAGCCAAGAAAATGCAGCTCAAGCAAGAGTTGCATTATGTGCAGAGAGAAAATATGAGCATCAATGACTACCACATGAAGGTGAAGAAGATTGCAGATGCACTTGCTTCCATTGGGTCGCCAGTGGAAGATGATGATTTAGTTTCTGTGACCTTGAATGGTCTAGGAAAGGATTATGCACAGTTTCGGACATCCATTTCAGTTCATGAAAGATTTCCTGACTTTGAGGAGTTGATTGCTCTTCTAATTTCTGAGGAGCAGAGAAATGGTGGTGCATCTTCTTCAGGAGGAACTTCAAAAGAAGTTGTCTTCTACTCAAATGCTGGAAGAGGTAGAGGCAGAGGTAGAGGAGGCCGATTTGGAGGCCGTGGTAGAAATCAGAATATGCAGCAAACTCAAGAAAACCAGTCCTATGGAGGAGGACGTGGTAACTCTAGAGGCAGGGGGAGCCAAAGAGGTCATGGTGGATGGCAAAGAGGCCAAAATGCAAACAGTAATGTTGAATGCTACTACTGTGGTAAAATGGGTCATATGGCTAAAGACTGCTATAAAAAGCAGAATGACATCATGAATGGAAAACTGCAACAAGAGAATTATGCATCTTCTAGTAGACAAGGTGATGACAGAAATGAGCATTTGTTTATGGTGCAGCACATTAATAATTCTATGACAAGTGCAGAAGAAAGCAACGATGTATGGTATGTTGACTCAGGTGCATCAAACCACATGACAGGTCATGCAGAATGGATGGAGGATGCAAGGAAAATGGAAAAACCAGGATTTGTGGAGACTGGTGATGATACTGCACATCCTATTGTGCAGATTGGAAAAATTCCTTTGTCTATGCAAGATGGGAAAAATAAATACCTGTCTGATGTATTTCATGTCCCAAATATCACCAAGAATCTGGTTTCTGTTGGTCAAATGGTTGAGCAGGGCTTGCAGGTCAGATTTAATCCTCATGGATGCTTTGTTGAGGATATGAAAAATAAAGGTCGCTTGATAGCAAAAGGAAAGAAGAAGGGCAGAATGTTTACATTGGATGCAGACACGCCTGAATTGAGTGCAGTAATGTTTGCACATGGGACCGGTGTAGTTGCAGATATTGATATCTGGCATAAACGCATTGGTCATGTTAATGTACAGTGACTTAAATCAATGCAGGCCCAAAACATTGTTGCAGGATTGCCCAAATTCAAGGTTGTAGAAATGCATAAGGTATGTGAAGCCTGTCAGTTTGGAAAATAGGCAAGGAAACCATTTCCTAGACATGTTCAAGAGAGTGAAAAGCCATTGGAATTAATCCACTCTGATGTGTGGACTACTAAAGCTACATCTCTTGGAGGCTGTTATTATTTTGTCACTTTTATTGATGACTATAGTAGAAAAGTTTGGGTGTATTTTATGAAAAAGAAAAGTGAAGTTTTGGGCATTTCAAAACCCTTAAAGCTATGGTTGAAAAAGAAACATGCCTGCAAATAAAATGCCTAAGGTCAGATGGAGGGGGAGAGTACCTCTCAAATGAGTTTGCAAGGTTCCTGCAGGAGCATGGCATAAAGCAGCAATATTCATGCAGTCATACCCCATAATAAAATGGAATTGCAGAAAGGAAAAACAGGCATATTGGAGAGGTATCTCGTGCCATGCTCAATGAAAAAGACTTGCTAGATTTTTATTGGGCTGAAGCAGTTGCTACAACAGTCTACATAATGAATAGGACTCCCACTGCAGCAATACATGGAATGACTCCAGAGGAGAGGTATACTGGTAGGAAACCAGATATTTCTCATTTGAAAATTTTTGGTTGCATTGCCTATGTACATGTGCCAGATGAGTTGAGATCCAAGTTGGATCCAAAAGCTGAGAAGTGCATCTTTATTGGTTACTCTCTGCAGCAAAAAGGGTATAGATGCTATAACCCTTCTACTCGTAAGTTTACAGTGAGCAGAGATGTTGTTTTTGATGAGATGAGTAGCTGGTATAAACCAGTAAATGTGATTGATGATGTAGATGCAGAAAATGGTAATGCTGCATAGAATTCACAGCAGCAGTCACAAAATATTAGTGGACCTGGAGCGTCCTCTAGCAGTGGTTCACATTCTTCGCCATGGACAGGCAGATTGAGATCAGGAGAATCTTCTCAAAGTAATGCAGATAGTGGTATGCAGGTATCACGAAAAGGAAAAGAGAAGGTTGATCAGCCCATGTTTGATGTAAATGCAGGTCACTCTTATGTGGATGGTGAATCCAGTGGCTCAGAACAGAGCATTGATGATGAGTTGGGTATTCCTTCTATTGTTACACCTGGATTAAGGAAGACCAGGGATGTTTTGAGAGCACCTGGGAGTGAACCTACTTTGCGCAGGTCTACGAGAGCTAGGTATCCTGTGGATAGGCTGAAATATGATGGATTTACAGCCATTCACTATGCATATATGGTCAAAGTGATACAGGAACCAGAACCCACTTCTTTTGAGCAAGCCATGGGAAAAGAAAAATGAGAGAAAGCCATGGATGAAGAAATGGATGCCTTGGAAGCAAATGCTACATGGAATTGGCACATTTGCCTAAAGTTAAAAATGCAATTGGCTGTAAGTGGGTTTATAAGGTGAAGCACAATGCAGATGGTTCTGTGAACAGATACAAGGCAAGATTAGTAGTCAAGGGGTATGCACAAACATATGGCATTGACTATGAAGAAACATTCAGTCCGGTTGCAAGGATGGCAACCATAAGAGCAGTCATTGCTATGGCTGCATCAAAGGGATGGTCTTTACATCAGATGGATGTAAAGAATGCCTTCTTGCATGGTGATTTGCAAGAAGAGGTCTATATGGAGCAGCCACCAGGTTATGTGCATGCTGTTCATCCTGAGTTTGTTTGCGGGTTGAAGAAAGCCTTGTATGGCTTGAAGCAAGCTCCTAGAGCATGGTCTGACAAGATAGGACAGTATCTTGTCACTATTGGCTTTCAGATTTCCAAGGCAGATTTCTCACTTTCTGTGAGAAAAACAGAGAAAGGTATTATGCTACTTGTCATTTATGTTGATGATTTGATTATGACAGGTGACAGTGATGAAGATATCCTTCATGTGAAAATGCTATTGAAGCAGAAGTTTGAGATGAAGGATTTGGGAGAGCTGCGTTATTTCTTGGGCATTGAGGTGATTAGATCACCAAGTGGGATACAGCTCTTGCAGAGGCAATATGGATTGGACATGCTGTCCAAATATGGGATGACAGGCTGTAAGCCTATTTCAGTTCCTTTGGAGCAGAATGTGAAGCTGAGCACAGATGCAGGTGAGATTCTGGAAGACCCTACTATGTACAGACGCATAGTAGGAAGCTTGATTTATATGACTATTACCAGTTTATGCAGGCTCCAAGGAAACCACATTTGGATGCGGCTAGACGCATACTCAGGTATGTGAAGTCCACATTGCAGTATGGACTATTTTATGAGACTGGGGTTCAGATACAGTTGCATGGATACACTGATGCTGATTGGGCTGGTAGTATTTCTGATAGACGATCTACCAGTGGATATGTGTTCTCTTTTGGGAGTGCTGCAGTCACTTGGAGCAGCAAGAAACAGCCTACAGTTGCCTTGTCGAGCACAGAGGCTGAGTACAGGGGTGCAGCAATGGATGCATGTGAGGTAGCTTGGTTGCATAAACTACTTTATGATATGCATCAGCCTACAGATGGGCCAGTTGTCATTTATTGTGACAACATGAGTAGTATACACTTGGCAAATAACCCAGTCTATCATGCTAGAACAAAGCACATTGAGGTGCATTATCACTATGTGCGGGAGAAGGTTTTACTAGGTCTTATTGATCTAGTTTATGTCAGCACAGAGGATCAGGTAGCTGACATATTCACAAAGGCATTGGGCGCAGAGAAGCTGCGCAAGTTTAGAGACCTGCTTGGTGTGCAGGAATTGGGATTGAGCTCGAGGGGGAGTGTTTGGTTTGAGACCCATATATAGGGTTCTTCTATTTCTTTGTAAGTGAGTTCTTTTTGGCTTACACAAATAAGAAGAGGAAAACTGTTTTTTCAGCCTCCACCTTTGTGTGTATTCCCCCATTGTGCAAGCAAGAAAGCTTCAAGTGAGACTCCTTCCTTCTCTCCCACAATCTTGACATTACTACACTGACAGTCACCACCACTGCACACTGCAGGTGGCGGGCGCCCGTCACCGTCACTTTATTCTTTATTCTTTTAGTGACAGTTCGAATAAAGGAAGGCCTGGTCACAATTGTGACTGTTGGAGTTTCCATTTCTAGTCTCTCCCTTTCTTGCTCTTGCTCTCCCGCCATAGCTCTTGAGTCCAACCTTCGATCCGTCGCTCCCTTTCAAAGAGCACACACATGCACACATGCACAAAGTGAGGGTAAGTTGAGGGCTGGTTGTAATTAACAAGAAATATACCCGGACTTAAGAACTTGAAGGAACCCACCAATAAGAGAAGACCCAAAGATATAGAAGAAAAATCGAATCCCTTAAAGTAGGACCAAGTGGATAACATGTCGAAAAATCTGAAAGCAAAAAGGATAGAAAATACCATGCAAGTGGATTTTCCTAGCTTTATCAACTTGATCGAAAACTTGGTATAACTAGAAGCCTTGGACATGGAAGAAGGTAGCTCAGGCCATAGGCTTGACCTAGGAGACTTTCTTGAGGCTGTCCACTAGTTAGTGATGAACAAATATGATTCTCAAACTTGGCTAGAGTATCGAAGTAGATCTATAGAGGAAATCATAGCAGATCTTGAGGAGGAGAGGAAGGTGGCATATAGGGCTTTGCAAGGCCTAGCCACATACAACCAAGATCAGCAAACTAGGAACTTATGCCAAAGCTTAGAAATACAAACGATCTGGAGAGTAGCCCTAGCAGGCAGAAATTGGTCAGAGAGCGAGAGAGCACTAGAAGGAGACCTCACGTTGAGCGAGCTCCTGACAAAGCGACTGCTAGATAATAGAGCCATAGAACAAAGCGCTTTAGCATTGGCAACATCACTTCTCACAGGATTGGGAGTTAACCAAGGCTCTAAGAGCCAATCAAAAATCCCCACGGTAGCAAAGCAGCTGGACAAATACCAAGCAACTAACAACCCATATAGCTTTGTGGAGAAATTTGAGCAGGTCTGCAAGGCCAATAGCCTCACTGATCCTACTCAATGCTCCCAAGCCTTTGGACTGTGCTTAGGCGAGAAGGATGAACCTAGTACACAAGTCTAGATACTGTGGAGCATGCCGATTTCAATGGTTTGAAAAATCTCTTCATTAAGAGATTTTTCGAACCTCAGTACTCTGATAACTTACTGGCGCGACTCATGAATGTCAAGCAGAGAGAGAAATAGGACATTCAAGATTATGTAACCCATGTGAGGAGCCTCTTCAAGAGAATCCCAATGGGTGAGAGAACGACTGAAAGAGTGGTATCCACGGTATTCATCAGCGGTATACAAAGTGAAGAGCTCTACAAAGCCTTGGTCCGCAACTCAAGCCTGCACTGAGATACATTGGAAAGGGTCTTTGAGGAAGCTATTAGAGTGGATGATTAGCTCAAGGAAAGAAGCTTTAGAGACTTGAATCGAGAAGAGTCTAGTACCAGGGGTTCCATGAGGGCCTCAACACCAAGTGAGAGAGCACGCCCAAGCGCACAGGACAAAGGGAAGGGCACTGACTTGGGACAAGAGCTAGCAGAGGTTAGGATGGACATAACCAAATTACAAGAGATGATGAGACAACCAACGTGCCCACATATCCAAAATGTACATTGTGGCCGAAATCACTTGCTAGTTGGATCTTAGGACCCTAGGTCACGACCTTGTGCTAATTGTGGTATATTCGGCCACGACACCATGCACTGTCGATTACCTTAGAGACTCCCATACCTGCAGCCTTATGGTCAACCCTACCTTGCGAACATGCCACTCAACTTCTTTGGAAGGGGAGTCCCATTGGCTCTCTTGGCATCTAATGATGATAAGCCATCCATCCCTAGGATGGAAATAAATCCTAGAGGTATCCCTAGACCACCTGGACCCTATGTGACCCACACACTGAGTGATACTCCAATCCACTATGTGGATGAGCCTAGCGACGACGAGCCTTATGTAAACCCATACATGTCGTACGATGAGGAAGGCAATGTAGTCCTTATTGACTATTGACCAATGCCTGTGATGGCATTAGGGAGGGGGAGAGGTAGAGGCCTAGGAGCACAAACCCAAGAGCCAATTGTCTATTGGAGTTGCGGTCACCTAGGACACATTTCTTTGCACTTCCATGTGAGGGAGCAAGCAAATAGAGATAAGACTGACCTAAGATGCATTGAGTGTGGAATCACTCATCTCTTTGTTGATTGCCCTAGGTGGAGACCATCCTCTAGTTTGGAAAACAAACCATCATCTCTATTCGGGTTATTTCGGTGGCCACTCCTATCCTGTTGCATGTCATGACCTATGTGTAGACAAAGCAGACTGGCATATCATTGCCAAGGCCTTGCAACCTTGATGCAACCTTAGTTGGAAAGAAGAGTGAGAGACGAAATAAGAAAATACCAGACGCTAAGGTCACCCTCAAGACCGGAAAAGCCACAATACTACCTGTGGGAAGGAAGGTCATTGACGCAGAGAAAGAAACATCGGCTCCATGGATGGTTAAAAGAGAAAGTGCTAAGGTCAGAGAGTACCCCAAATCAAAGCACCAACTCGGAGCCATCAAGAAGGTGAAAGAATGGGTGAAGGAGGCCTAGGAGCACCTAAAAGACACTGAGCCCATACTAGAAGACGAGATTGATGATGTCTCAAGCATGAGTGCACCAATCTCTCTATCACGACCAAAATCAAGGGAGGTGATAACACCACAAGCAGAGCCACCTAAACAAAGGATAAATGCTTTGAGCTAGCAAAATAGTCAAGGCCATTGGCCAAGAACTATAGACTTAGGAGAGAGGCAAGTGACTAGCAACCTCCTCACAATACACTGGTGACCACCCCTGTAACTCTAAGCTTGGGTGACCTACTTAAGCAGCATCCAATTCTATAGCTAGAGATGAAATAATGGGTTGAAGAACCAAACGAGCCAATTATCCTTGAGTAAGTTACTCATGAATATATGTGTACATCACGTGGGTCCAAAATAAGGTATTTTAAAATATCATTTTTATACATTTTTTACGTAGATAAGGGTGTAATATAAAGGGCTTATTTACAGATTGAATAGAAAAGGGTTATGTTTTATTCAAGAAAAATTAACAGATAAGGATATTTACAAATAGGCCTTGAACGCACATGATGTAGAGGATATACATATAGTAACTTTCCCGAGCAATTATCATAGTCGGGGCACGGTGCAGAAACTCAAATACCGAGTCTAACATTGCATTTCATGCCTTAATCCT
Organism: Lygodium microphyllum; assembly: GCF_053477565.2. NCBI lineage: Eukaryota > Viridiplantae > Streptophyta > Polypodiopsida > Schizaeales > Lygodiaceae > Lygodium > Lygodium microphyllum. The sequence goes on along the minus strand of NC_141149.1, from coordinate 11,529,635 downwards.
TGCACATCAATGCTTTTTGGGAAGGCATGGTAACGCATGTGGTATTGCAAGTCCTAGCTCTAGGGGATGTCACAAGAAAGGGGATTGTAGACATAGGGGAAGGAGTGAGTGTGCTAAGCCATGTAGTACTCCAAACCTGGGGTAACCCACCACTCAGGAGAGCTAGGTTCAATGTCACGTTGGCTAAGGAAATGAAGGTGAAACCGTTTGGAGTGTTGAAAAATTGGCCAGTGAAGATTGTAGGAATCCAACTCTTAGTTGAGTTTGTAGTCATGAAGGGAGTGGACTACGACATCCTGTTGGGCCGACCCTGGATATGCAATGCGAGAGTCACAGAAGATTGGGGCAAAGATCTCATCTTCTTAGGCAATTGAACAGAGGCTAGGAGAGTAGAGATGGACACTTGGAAGACTACGCTAGTCAACCTAGATGCCATCTCAACCATACTGAAGGGCAATAGACAACAGAATAGGGGATCCTATGGGGCCCTTACCAAGTATATCCCGTGCCCTGAGGATGAGCGAGAATGGATGCATGTTCTTGCTACCATCGATTTTCCATTCTCAGACACTGAGGAGTACGAACACGCCATCAAGGCAACTGGTAAGCTCAAGGACACACCTTCAGTGCTAGTTTGCATGATGACCAGGAGCTTATATGGAAGACCCAATCATGTTGCATTCCAAGCTCCAAACAATAGACAAGAGCTCCTCGAGATTCTAGGGTACTTGACTGACAAGTCAGATGGCAATCTAGCAACTAATCTTAAGTCACTCCAAGACCTCTTGGATGATCCTGAATGGCGATGGTCCAAGATACACGATTTAAACTTGAGATACAATTGGGCTCTAATCCTCGACCAACAATAAGACATATGTCAGAACCTGGAAAACGATATGTAACTGGACAAAGATAGCTCTAACGACAAATATGAGGAGTGTTGTTCCTTAAGGTGACGAGAGGGAAAGGGAAATTGATACTCTAGAGTACGACACTGGTGGGCCTATAATCAAACAAATACGAGTAGACCACAGATTGCGATTAGTGCTCACTTGAAATGCTTGTGTCTCGGCGGTTGAGCTTGTGCTTGCCTCTAGAAAGGGTAATTATTCAACAAGATTTCATTAAGTTGCCGATGCAGGAGTACTCGAGACACCACATTGGTTCGTTGATATTGTTGTTGAAGCAATGTCCACATTGAATGGCGTGTAGTTAGTTTTCAGACCAATTGCACTTAATGATCACCAAGATAAAGAATAATCTTAGTGTAGGCTTCTAAATCCTTCTTCTTCCATGCTGCGATTTCATCTGAAGTAGGTGCCTTGTCCAGTAGAGGGCGTAATGGTGGAGGGATTAGGTCCTGTGCCTGAAGCAACATCCCAATTACTAGCTTTTTCCAAAATCATCTTTGATCAGAGGCTCTAGGGCAAGTAATTCGGGCCTATCAAATTTTCTATGTGGTAGAATTTGGACATGGAAGAAGCACTGGTGGACGCTGCTGCCATCATGTCTGCAGAAGGTTCGGATCAATCCGCAGACACATGAGGGTGTACATCATTTTCATGGCTTGGCTAATTAGGGCGAAGAGATAACGCCTCTGTCTCATACCATGAAGACATTACCTTTCTATTGTTTAATTGCAGATAGTATGCTTGTTCTTTATAGATACTACACAATAGAACAAGAATAAAGGCAAAATAGAGAGGTGTATATTCTATTCAGAGATTAGCATAATTTATAAGGGAGTCATCTCAAAAGAGAAGTGGCATTTGAAAGCATCGTGCCCTTTTATTTAATTAAGTTTTATTTTAATTATAAAATAATTTATTCATATTTTGATACCTTTTTTCCTACACTTCACCTTTCTTCCTTACACACTCTCTTGGCTATTGGAGTGCAATATGATGTAGAAATTCATTAGATGGATGTGGAAACAACCTTTCTCAATGGAGAACTTGAAGAAGAGATATATATATATATGGTTCAACCACCAACCACATATTCAAGATTTTGGAAATTTTTATAAAGTTTGGGAATTCCTAATGTGATTAATATTTGGACACATGGTCAAATCTTATCCCCTTACTTGAAATTAAGATTTTCCCTAGATACTATATAAGCAATCCCCCCAAGTCGCACTCTTAAATATGGGGTTAAGATTTAGCCACTTGGTCAAATCTTTACTCCTTATTTGAAAGTGGAACTTCAAAGATTCTCAAATTCTCTAATATGATATTTACCGCACTTTGCCCACCTTGATTCCCTTGATTATGTCTGTTGCCTCTTACAATCCTTGTATGGACTAAAACAATCTCCTCACCAATGGAATGCTCACTTTCACTCCTTTATGCAGTCTATTCATTTTCACCACCTCCATATTGATATCTCCATCTATTTTTGTTGCTATGGATCCTTTGTGGAATGCTTGCTTTCACTCCTTTATGTAGTCTATTCATTTTCACCACATCCATACTGATATCTCCACACCAATGGAATGCTCGTTTTCACTCCGTTATGCAGTCTATTCATTTTCACCACCTCCATACTCATATCTCCATCTCTCTACGTCACATATTTTTCTCACCATCGTTCTTCCCACAATGAACCAAAACAAAAGAGAACTTACTGCTACATTTTGCATGAGTGATTGGGGGGGGGGGGGAGGGAAACTTAGTTATATTTTGTGCATACAAGTACTTAGACATCGCCTAACACACACTATGCATCTCAGTCAAGCAAAATTCATAGAAGGGATTGTAAGGAAGTTTAATATTAACTTGCATAAGCATAGTTGGAAACCACTACCACTTATCTGACAAGAAAAACACACACTATTAAATACTACTACAACATTATGGAAGCATGATCTTCTTTCTAAAGAATATGGGAGTGCTCTTGGAAGCATTCATTATTTGGTTACATGCACTCATCTTGATCTTGCATTTTCATCTTGCACGCTTTCCTACTATATGCATTTCCCATGACAAGAGCATCTAGTATGGGAGCTCTTGCTCAACCACCAAGACCCATGGACCGCTTCTTACTTCAAGCATTTCAAGCCAAGTGCAATGGCTACCTCTTGTTAACCCTCAAATGAATGAAGGTGGAAAATCCGGAAAAGCTAAAGCAGAAGACAAAGACAAAGGCCAAGGCAAAGAGAAACGGAAGACAAAGACGCACAAGGAGAAGAGTCCTAAATAAGGGAGAAAGGTGCACAAGGAAAAGCACAAGTCAAAACTTTTGTAAAAGAGCGCAAGCGCATCATGGTTTAATTCAAGGAGCGCCGGGCTCTCACCCGTGCAAGTTGTAAATGTAGATGGGCGGTGGAAAGGAAGCTAGGAAGATAGAAGGACAATGGGAAAAAGGGCCTAGGCTACAGCTGGCCATGTAAAAAAGGGGAAAAGGGGATGACCGCCCAAAAGGGATTTAGGGTTTTGTATATAAAGTTGAAAAGTGAATGAGAAGCTCATTCTTGTGTGTGGCCAAAAGTAGCTCTCCTCCTCTTCTTCTTCTTCTTCTTGTTCTTTCTTGCTTGAGCTTGTGCTTGAGAGAGGGAGTGTGAGAGTGTGAGGGAGTGAGTGTGTGAGGGTGAGGGACCATGGGGTGGAGAAGCTCTCCATCTTCTCCTCTCTTCTTCTCTTCTCTTCTCTTCTCTTCTCTTGCTCGCGGCAATGGAGCTTGGAGCTTGGAGCGGGAGGATCGAGCTTGCTTGAAGCTTGCACTTGGATCATGGAGCTACCGGAGTGCGCAGGAGAGGAGGTAACTCGAACGGCACGGAGGTAAGCTCACTACACCCGTAGATATGGATGGCGCGTTGGTTATGTGAGAGGTAGCCATTAGTGCTCGGCTTGGAACGCTTGAAACAATAAGCGGTCCGTGGGTCTTGGCGGTTGAGCGAAAGCTCCCATATTTTGGTTCCGTTGCCGAGACCAACGGATTCAAGCCTTAGCGCTTGCGCGCTTCGAATCGAGCATTGGAGTAGGGTTTTCCCCAAACCGGTGCTTGAGATAGGTAGAAAGTGAGGGGGTTGAAGATGGTATTCGATCTCCTTGGCAAGTAGATTTTTTGGTTTTTTGAGATTTATGTTGTGAGATGGAGTAGTGTAGGTATTTGCTTTGTGATTTGGATGCATTTAGGATAGGAAAAAACAAAGAAAAAGAAGCAAACAGTAGGGTTTTCTGTTGCTGTATAACAGGCTAAAACAAGGAAATAGGGGCACAGATCCTTGGAGTGCCATTTGATTCGAGCACCATAGTGATTCCAGGCATGTTTGACACTTCCTGGTAGTGTTTTGTACCTATCTAGAAGGCGCTGGCCGATTTGGTGTAGTAGACGTTAGTCTAGAGACATTGCGTGTAACTCACAGGCCGTTGGCCGCGTAGTCGGACCAGGCCGTCCGAGTCCCAGAATCGGACTAGTCCATAATCAGACCAGTCCAGAATCGGACCAGTCCATAATCGAACGCTCGGCGGACAACCGTCCAATCGGACCACTCGGACCAACCCGTCCGATTTTGGAAAATCGGACCACTCAGACACTCGGACTTGGACCACTCGGACCATCCTATCCGATCGGACGCTCGTCCGATCAAGGCAATCGGACCACCCTGTCTAATCCAATTCCCACAATCGGACCACTCCGAAAATCGGACCACTTTTTCGATCCGATTCCCAGAATCGGACGTGACCAAAATCGGACCACTGGGCCGATCGGACCACCTAGAATTGGACGTTCGATTCTGATAATCGGACTCCTAAAAATCGGACATCTGAGAATCGGACAAAAAAAAACTGTCAAAATCAGACAGGTATCTAGAACACAAATTTTGACACGTCTAAACCTCGAGATTGACCCCAAAGGCTATGTAGAGCTAAAGACACATCACAGATCTATCACTGGGCTAAAATTTAGAGCACGTAGTTCAAAATTTGGCTATAAACGGTCCTCCCAATTGCATATGGCATTTATCGTAACGGCCCTGCGGACCGGGGGGGACTACCCCCCCGGACCCCCGCAAAGGGGGCTCTGCCCCCTCCACACTTCCCCCAAGTAGGTTGGAGAGAAAACGCGCGCTGTGACAGGTCCTCCAAATTGAACCCTAGTGTAGTAATGGCTCTACAGGAGCATGTATCCTCACTTGCAAAAGAGCAACCAAAAGCCCATACCCGAACAGAGAGAAACAGAGACCTTAGAACATCAATGGGCCAAACTAGCCATCAAGGGAAAAAAGGCCACGCCATGAGAACACAAAGAGATTGTGTTCATACCATGTCTATGTTGAGATATCGAGCTCCACTCGTGATACGCCAGGGTGACCGTTGTGTATTTATGTCACGGACTTGTCAGTTGCAGACGCGGTTGGTACACCGCCCCTGAATAATAGCTACATGATAGCTATCCTTATCTACTCTAGTTCGTGGCTCAGTTAGTATGCCACCTTAGTTAGTTGAGTTTGGTTTTGAGACCCATATCTAGGGTTCTTCTATTTCTTTGTACTAGAGTTCTTTTGGCTTACACAACTAAGAAGAGGAAAACTGTTTTCAGCCTCCACCCTTGTGTGTCTTCCCCCATTGTGCAAGCAAGAAAGCTTCAAGCGAGACTCCTTCCTTCTCTCCCACAATCTTGACATGGTATCAGAGCCTTGTTCGTGGTAAGGAGCTCAAGAAAGCAAGCCAAGCTCGTGGTGGTCTGGTAAGAGGAGCAGTGTTGCTTTCATTTTCTGTTTTGGGAGCAGATCTCTGCAGGTAGCATAGCCGAAAATTGCAGGAGTGCATTGTCTCAGGTTGAGACGCCCTTCGCGGTGAAGCAAGAGGGCAGTATATGCTGCGGGTGAGGGCTTTAGCCCTCGGCGACCTTGTTTTTTTTATTTGAGGCCATTTCGGGGCCTGTTTTGTAGAGGGAAGTTTTCTGCACGCACTCAGGAAAAGGCTCAGTTTTATGCTGTGCAGCCACTGTTCTACAGGTCGGTGAAAAGTTACTGTAGAAATTGCATCGTATGCTTGTGCGCAGAGACGTTGGGAGTTACAGAATCATCCTTGGTTTCTGTTTATGCAAAATCGTCACTAGGAAGTGACTGTGTGGTCAAATACCACTTTCGCCAGTTTTGCAGATTTGCCCTTGTAAGGCTGAAGCTGTGTTCTTTGCAGTGACATAACTTTTTGTAGTATTCTGTAATGGCGTCTGATTCTCTCTCACTGATTGTCACTGAAAAGCTTGACAAGAACAACTTCCAAGCATGGAAGTTTAGAATGACGAATTTCCTTATGGGAAAAGGATATTGGGAATTTGTTGCAGGAAATGAAGAAGAACCAGTTCTTCCTGATGTTCCCAATCAACAGCAAATGCAGGCATTTAAAGCATGGCATGAGAGAGCCAGGAAAGTTATGTATTGGCTGTCTATCAGCATTTCAGACTCTATGATTGTGCATATTCAAGATGCAAGTACGCCAAAGGAGGCATGGGATACTCTGTCAAAGATGTATAGCACAAATACACAAGCCAGGAAAATGCAGCTCAAGCAAGAGTTGCACAATGTGCAAAGAGAAAATATGAGCATCAATGACTACCACATGAAGGTGAAGAAGATTGCAGATGCACTTGCTTCCATTGGGTCGCTAGTGGAAGATGATGATTTAGTTTCCGTGACCTTGAATGGTCTAGGAAAGGATTATGCACAGTTTCGGACATCCATTTCAGTTCGTGAAAGATTTCCTGATTTTGAGGAGTTGATTGCTCTTCTAATTTCTGAGGAGCAGAGAAATGGTGGTGCATCTTCTTCAGGAGGAACTTCAAAAGAAGCTGTCTTCTACTCAAATGCTGGAAGAGGTAGAGGCAGAGGTAGAGGAGGCCGATTTGGAGGCCGTGGTAGAAATCAGAATATGCAGCAAACTCAAGAAAACCAGTCCTATGGAGGAGGGCGTGGTAACTCTAGAGGCAGGGGGAGCCAAAGAGGTCGTGGTGGATGGCAAAGAGGTCAAAATGCAAACAGTAATGTTGAATGCTACTACTGTGGTAAAATGGGTCATATGGCTAAAGACTGCTATAAAAAGCAGAATGACATCATGAATGGAAAACTGCAACAAGGGAATTATGCATCTTCTAACAGATAGGGTGATGACAGAAATGAACATTTGTTCATGGTGCAGCACATGAACAATTCTGTGACAAGTGCAGAAGAAAGCAATGATGTATGGTATGTTGACTCAGGTGCATCAAACCACATGACAGGTCATGCAGAATGGATGGAGGATGCAAGGAAAATGGAAAAACCAGGATTTGTGGAGACTGGTGATGATACTGCACATCCTATTGTGCAGATTGGAAAAATTCCCTTGTCTATGCAGGATGGGAAAAAGAAATACATGTCCGATGTATTTCATGTCCCGAATATCACTAAGAATCTAGTTTCTGTCGGTCAAATGGTTGAGCAGGGCTTGCAGGTCAAATTTAATCCTCATGGATGCTTTGTTGAGGATATGAAAAATAAAGGTCGCTTGATAGCAAAAGGAAAGAAGAAGGGCAGAATGCTTACATTGGATGCAGACATGTCTGAATTGAGTGCAGCAATGTTTGCACATGGGACCGGTGTAGTTGCAGATATTGATATCTGGCATAAACGCATTGGTCATGTTAATGTACAACGACTTAAATCAATGCAGGCCCAAAATATTGTTGTAGGTTTGCCTAAATTCAAGGTTGCAGAAATGCATAAGGTATGTGAAGCCTGTCAGTTTGGAAAACAGGCAAGGAAACCATTTCCTAGACATGTTCAAGAGAGTGAGAAGCCATTGGAATTAATCCACTCTGATGTGTGGACTACTAAAACTGCATCGCTTGGAGGCTGTCATTATTTTGTCACTTTTATTGATGACTATAGCAGAAAAGTTTGGGTGTATTTTATGAAAAAGAAAAGTGAAGTTTTTGGGCATTTCAAAACTCTTAAAGCTATGGTTGAAAAAGAAACAGGCCTGCAAATAAAATGCCTAAGGTCAGATGGAGGGGGAGAGTACCTCTCAAATGAGTTTGGAAGGTTCCTGCAAGAGCATGGCATAAAGCAGCAATATTCATGCAGTCATACCCCACAGCAAAATGGAATTACAGAAAGAAAAAACAGGCATATTGGAGAGGTATCTCGTGCCATGCTCAATGAAAAAGATTTGCCAAATTTTTATTGGGCTGAAGCAGTTGCTACAGCAGTCTATATAATGAACAGGACTCCCACTGCAGCAATACATGGGATGACTCCAGAGGAGAGGTATACTGGTAGGAAACCAGACATTTCTCATTTGAAAATTTTTGGTTGCATTGCCTATGTACATGTGCCAGATGAGTTGAGATCCAAGTTGGATCCAAAAGCTGAGAAGTGCATCTTTATTGGTTACTCTCTGCAGCAAAAAGGGTATAGATGCTATAACCCTTCTACTCGTAAGTTTACAGTGAGCAGAGATGTTGTTTTTGATGAGATGAGTAGCTGGTATAAACCAGTAAATGTGATTGATGATGTAGATACACAAAATGGTAATGCTGCACAAAATTCACAGCAGCAGTCACAAAATATTAGTGGACCTGGAGCGTCCTCTAGTAGTGGTTCACATTCTTCATCATGGACAGGCAGATTGAGA